>NC_050590.1:27362233-27669398 GCF_013368585.1 Megalops cyprinoides | reverse complement strand
GTTCTGTACTTACCAAGGTATCAAAGTCATTGAAGTGTCAAAGTCATTGAAAGCAGTTCTTGTACAGACCTTATGCAAATCCTTCTTGATGTAAAACATGAACATTACTAATTGAACACACAGACATGGTTTGTTACAGGGTGGAGTGGTTTCATAGCCCCTTAACCAGTTAAGTGTGAGCATGTGTTCACTTAGACAACTTAAAATTACTAGTCTGAAAACCACTTTAAGAGTTCTCATTAGTAGATACAGCCCCTGACATTGACATCTGCTTCACTTTGCATACTATCCTATTTTCTTTCAGGTAACAGACAACAGAACAGGAGAAACCCACTTCTCCAGAACTCTGATCCAGTCCAGCAGCCAAGGGAACGAAATCCAGCATGTGAGTGGAACTGTGAATGCTCTGTGCCTCAGTGACCTCTCTCATCCACTGTACTGTATGTTAGGTCAGCCTCGCTCAGGCAACCTCATGAAACCCTTGGAGACATCAATCATGTACCACACTAAACTGTGAACTTCGAGTCACTTGATTGTTCTTATCGTCTCAGTTTTAATCTTTAGTAGAAATGCAAAATCTGGTGGTGAGCAATATTTTACATGCTTTTTTGGTTGCTTTTATATCAGGGTGCACTCAGGGTACATTCGTTTCAAGTTTTTCAAACTTGGCACTCTGTAAGGAGCAAAATGCTTTGCCTTAGTGGTATCTGGTGCTGCTGTTCATTTTAGTCAGTCTTGCACCCTCTTCCCAAACAGGCTGCTTTCCCCCTGTAGGAAATAAGCTGAGAGCCTCCCTGATTAGCGCTGCAGTCAGCCCATTAAGAATGTATGACCGAAGGAGTGCTGACGTGACAAGGCTGTTGAGCACGCTGGCTCGGCATTGGCAGAGTGCTCAAGTGTTGAATGGCTTGGGATGTAAAATACTGTCTTTTCATTTCATTTTCGATGAATAAGTGATGGGGTTGTGTTGCTGTTCAGGAGCAGGGCCTGGAAACCATTCTCACGTGTGAGTTGGTAAGTGTTTCCAGATCACAGTCCATACAGTAGGAGCAGACCTGGGGTCAGTATCAGAGCTTTAATCAGGAGATGATCACGTGCCCTGCTCTCCATTGTATCCAGATATTTAAAGGCTCTGAGACAAGTTGCCAAGGTAGTGGATAAAGAGGCAAAGGCAATTTGCAGTAGCATCTGAAACTTCAATCAGAACCCTGTGGGTTTGTGAGGAGTCAGGTCTTGCTCCTGAGAATGAAAGTTTTGATAATTTTTGCTACATTTGATAGCATAGATGCTGCCTCCAGTCAAATTTACAAGCAAGGTTTTGTTCCACCGCTCCCATAATGTGCTTTTAAATGGTAATCACAGTGTTTTTGCAGCCTTAATTGGACTGATACTGTCATTAATGTTCTATTTTACATACCAGAGGTAATGCTTAGAGCATGTTCACAACATATTTTGAAAGGGTATTAATTTAAAGGATGTTGTCTCCCAATGACAGGGTTTTGAGTCTCAAATGCTCCGTAATGCAGACTAAAAATTATTTGCAGAGTAATATGTTAGAGGACCTTCAGATTGAGGTAGCAGTCCTGTCATTAGTGTCATAGCACAAAAATCTGCAAACACTGCTGTGCTGTCACCTTGGCAACCTGCTTACACATGCTTGTATGGCAGAGGCATGTTTGTTTTTGTTTAATCACAGCCCAGCAGATTGCTTTTTGCATTCAGCGCAGCCCGTCTGCCACAGTTGCCTTGCACAAGCAGTGTGGCACGCTGGCAGTCATTGGGCCGAGAAGCTGATGAGTCATGGCTGTCTGGCGGAGGCCTCACTGAAGAGAAGTCCTTTTCGTCCCATGTATTGTCACACATGTACCCCAGTCCCATGGCCTTGCTTGCATTGCCACAATCCTTCCTCAGTACTATAACGCAACTGTTGTGAAAAGTTTGAAATCACTCAATGACACTTAATGAGGAGAACCTAAATCCCTCTACATACTGCATGGACACAGCCAGCAATAAACAGATTATATCCCCTGCCTCTGAAAGTGTCAGTCTGTCTGTCTGTTTTGATTCGATCTTTCACATGCAAGTGACCAGTTTTTTCTTCACTATTTTTGCTCAGCTATTGGACAGCTGAGACAAGTTCACACAAAGCAGACTCCTGGGGAGGTGATGTTTTTGGCTGAGCAGGCTGTAGAGGACAGTGTGTTTCTTTTGCTGTTGCTATGAGTAACTCTGTCATGAAAGGGATCTGATCACAGACTTTATGAATTCATGTAGTCTGTGCATTCTTGGAATACAAGCACACAATAAATTGGTCTCTTTCATCATCTACCAAATTGATTTGTTTCATCATCAGGGTACCAGGAAAGGTATCCTGTTGCCCCAGTTTCACATTTGAATTCATTTTTCTTGGCCATTTCAGAGATGTGTAAACAGAGGCTGATTGTGTGTTACTGTAAAACAAACATATACTGTTTTTAAGAAGGTAAGATTGTTTGGGGGATCACCTCTAGACCTCTGTAAAAATGAGGTATGTCATGTTTATTTAACAGATTTAAGCTTTGTAAACACATCATTTTCGGTTATTACACAACAGAGTGCAGCAGTGCCCATAAAAACTTCCATAACAGCCGTTAGAGGTAAAATTATAGAGCACCACTGTATGAACCACCTGAGAGAATGCTCAGTGGAAGTACCCTGCTCACAGAGTCAGAGCAGAAGAGGAGTCCCAGCCAGCTGCAGTTATTTTGGAGTGACATGGCTCACTGCCATTTCCTTTGTGTAATCACTGCTATTTTCGATACTGGTGCCAGCACCTACACTAAAATTCACTACGTCATCTAAATGACAGGCTGTATGTTGTGGCATGAGATGCAAAAGGCAAGACTGGGCACTTCACGAGGCCATTTCTTGGTTCAGGGCTGTCCCATACTCGGTGTTAAATTTTATAATGTTTGACAGCTTGCTAGCTTTGCAGAAGCACTGTGAGTACTAGGTCTGTAATGGAAAACTGAAGATAGCAAAATGGGTAATGCGGACTCAATATAGATTTGTACGAATGCCATAGAATTGTGTGGTTTTGTGGCTATTGGTCTTTTTATGGAAGATCAAAGCAAGCTCATGTCTGCTCTGGGGTTTCTCTCCTATAAAAACCTCAATGAAGTTCTTTCTGTCTGGAGGAATGGAAAATTGGCTTTGATGCTGACATTGTGCCCCGCCCCCTCCTTTATGTGTCTTCTTGATATACAGCAACTTACCGTGTGTATAAATGCATGTAAAAGAGGAGTGAAGGAAACTAACTACAGGAATGGTGAGCCATGGGCTCATTAGAAATGAATAAAATGAAATAAAATGAATAAAACCCAGTGCTGTAAGCCATGTTACAGTGCAGAGAAAGACCATCCACTGTATAAAGAATTATAGAGAAGAGCAGAACCCACTATTGTAGGCCATGCTACAGAACTGAAGGGAATCAGCTATTCTACACAGTGAGTGAGAGGGTGGAGGGAGGGGAGTATGGTTGTTAGGACACAGCTCTGTGAATTATTGGAGTTTTCGGAAATGGAAACCCCACACTTGCTGCGCAGCAACATCTGGGTTTCATAACTCAAACCTCAATTAATTGACTCACAATGACACTGAGAAACAAGATCAAAAGACCAAATAACATTTTATTTAAAAAGGCAGATGTTTATTGCTGCAAATTCCAGTTTAATGAATTGAAACCTGTTTTTAACAGAAGCTGAATACTTTACTGCAACAAACTTAGCAAAGTTGCAATGATGGTTGTGTACTGTAAATGTGTAAGATTAATCTGTCTGGGGACCAGTTATCAAAACACTTATGCACTTTGCCATGCTAACTAAAACTACGCTGACAAATGGATCAGAAGGATGAGGGTCTTTGCTGTCCCTACCATCCCCCTCACTTTACCAATAACCCATAAGTAATTAAACTTCCTGTTTCAAAGCCAAAGTGAAATGTAGTGAACCAACCAGCAACACTTGCTACAGTAAGGAATGATGTTTAGGAATCTCACAGGTGCTGGAACAAAGTTGTGTTTTTCTGTTCACTTAGGGAATGGCAGGAACTTGGATTTTTGCTGAAGTATACTGAAAAAGTCTGATTGCACCTTGTGCCATTAGGATGCTAGACTAACAAACTGAAATACCTTTTCCAAGCCTTTTAAAGCTGCTTCTTGTCCCACATTGGATGCAAATACAACAACGTGTCTGGGCTGGGAAGCAATTCAAGCCCATGCAGAGATCCATGCAGTACCTGAGAGTAAAGGGTGCTGTCTAGGCCTGATGCAGGGCAGCAAGAGTTTAGCCATGATTCCTGTTATGGAACCACTTTTCTGGAATGTCCTGCCCTTAAAGTCAGATTTATAAATACAATGATACTACACTCTATGTTGTATTTCTTTAAAGTGACCTGGGCTGGTCAGTACAATCCTAGCACAGTCTTCCTCTCTCCTGATCACACAAAATCCTCAAATATCACCGTGTATCAGCTCTTTCTTTCAGTCACAAGATACATTCCTCTCAAGCCATATCCTACACAAGTTTACATACAGTAGGAGTTAGTACAGAGTGTAAGCCACTGAAATGGTCCAAATCATTGTGACCGGTGAAAGCAGTTTTGTGCTGTAGATATGCGAGTGGTTATGAGGTATTAATCTCTGTAGAAAGATCTGAGCTGCATAGCTAGAGTGGCAGGGCATGGCATCCGTGGAACCATGAAAACCCTTGAAATTAGAGGTGCTGAGACAGCTCCCACCACCAGTGACACAGTGTCCCCTGGTCCCTGTGTGATGACTGTGTCCTCCCCCTGCAGGAATGCATCATCGATGAGGACTGTGAAAGAGACCGCTACTGCCTCTACGAGACCCTGCGGTCCAGGTGTCTGCCCTGCAAGGCCCTTGACATGGTGGGTGCTGTTCCATGTGACAAGTGACATGGTGCCTACTCTGAGCCCTCTCCCATTGCCCTCCACTTGCATTTCAGCTCCAGCTTGAGCGTGAAATGAACATTCTCTTCTTGGGATTAGAGTCCACAGCCTTGTGGTCACCACATATGGGCTGCCAGAGCTGGTGGCGGGTGGTCCTCATAAAACACATACAGCACATTACAGCACAGTGACAACTTAGGAGATAGGGGTATAACTGGAAATGCTTTTCCTGATCGGAGTGAGTATCAGATAACACATTTGACAGCACTGGTGTTCCTGCTCATTTTTTCTGTCAGACAGTAGGAGATGGGGAAAAGAAGGAAAAGGATCTGGGCATTGCACAGATAAACACTGCTCCTGGGTGGGATCTTTTCTGGCAGGGAGTCATGTAAGTGGGAGCTGAGTATGTAGATAGTGGCAGACATCCAGAAGCAGGGGGAAACTGTGCTAGCTAACTACAGCCCCTAAGCCTAAATGGGTCTTTGTGGAAAAAAAAGACAGAAACAGCCTACAAGAGCACCATAGGTGGTTCTGTGAGGAAAAAGATTTAGTGATGGGTTTAGGGTTTGGATGGATGTACCAAGTATTTAGACCTCTGCCTTGTATCAGCCACTCACTGGGTGTGTGTTCACAGCTTGCAACTAAAACATCTTCCATGTGGTTTATTTTTATATAATTATCCTTTTTTACAGAAAAAAATATATTTACTGTCAATCTCCAAATAGATCCCATTGCAAAATGATAATTATCAGGTAAACAACTGTTCATTTTTCATGCATCAGTCCTAAGTTTATTTTAGGAATTTAACAGTCATTGGGTAGGTATTAAATGATGTAACCCTTCAATTGTGTTCCAATAGTTATTATCTTATGGTGATAATTTTTAAACTGTGTGGTATTTTATATGAGAAAGGACACTCAAGCCACTGAGATGATGACCCTGAGAGCTTCTTATACTGTCTTCCATTTGACTTGACAAAAGCATGTGCTAATCTGGGTTTTTGTGGGTTTGCTTCTTTTTTATAACGAATGCAGGTGATATGATGGCTCTGCACATAATGCATCTGTGTGTGTTTGTTTCAGCCCTGCACAAAAGATGAAGAGTGCTGTGCAGGAGAGCTGTGTGTGTGGGGCCAGTGCTCTGAGAATGCCACCAAGGGAGATCCAGGCAGCATCTGTCAATACCAGAGTGACTGCAACACAGAACTCTGTTGTGCCTTCCACAAAGGTACAGTCCACCTGGCCCACTCTGGAATCCAATGTTAAAGCATAACAAATGACTCAATAACACTGTGAAGACAACAAATTCATTTATAATGAAATCAATGGAAAAATTACAGCAAAGCAATACTATTTGCTACATAGTAGTCTACATAGTAAGGTTCTCAGCAAGAATGCTACTCTCTAAATGAATGAATGGTCCACAAAGATGTCAAACATGGAGGAGAAATCCAGACCCCAGCCCTATAGAAAGAATCTTCCCACAATGTCACTGCAGAGCCCAAATTAGCCATAACCACTAGGAAAGCTAATGCAGCTTAGGCAGTAGTGTGAGTGAAAGTCCATTACATGAAGTACTGTCAGCCCCTAGAGTCAGAACAAGACCATTATTAGTGCCCTCAGATGGGGGCGATGTTCTTTAGCTTGGTCATCTAATTGTGCCTCTTGCCATGTGGATGGTGAGAGCCACAAATGGAAAAAGCAAACAAACATTTCCCCTGTGATACAATATGCCTGAACATAAGGTACACTGCCTCTGTCCCACCCCCTCTCCTCTCGACAGCTCTCCTCTTTCCTGTGTGCACTGCCATGCCCATAGAGAGGGAGCGTTGCCATACTCACTCCAACAGCCTGATGGAACTGCTTTCCTGGGACATGGAGGGCGAGGGACCCCGCGAGCACTGCCCCTGTGCCGGGGGACTCCAGTGTCTGCCCCATGGGTAAGAGACTGCCACTGTCCACTACTCTCACAGTCACTACACTCACTCGTGGACATGACCACTCTGCTTATGCAAAGGGGTGACTTTGCGCTGGAGTTTGTTACATGCCAACAGGGTATGAGATTTGAGGAGCTCTAGGATGCATGCTTCTGCATGTTTTTCTGGGCTGTTTGTCCCACCGTAGACTAATTATAAAATTCTTCTTATTTACACTGCCTGTAATGAATTTTAGGAACAGATTAAACTGATGTATAGTGATTGAAATATGATCTTGTGCAATATGTGTCTCCACAAAATTGAGTTGACTTGTAGAGTGAATGATGTGTGGAAGTCTTGCCCTTGGGGTAGTTTCAGGAGTGTCACACACTGAGGCACACTATTGTAAAGGTAGCTGGAGCTCTCTCCCACTTCTAATTGAGGAAACCTGTCAGAAGGGCCCTGGCCATCCCATTCATCTTGTGTGACTGCGGGCTCCACCTGACTGGCTGGGCTATTAAAGCTGTTCTCAAGGTTTCCTTTAGAAGAGAGAACCATTGTAGGGGTCTGGCTGCCTATTTCAGTCCTGTCATTAATATCATTTGTTGTGCTGTGATAAGGTAGTTTGTGGGAGACCAGGAACAGGAGATCTATGCTTATACTTCTTACAGGCTAGACACAGTCAGAAAAGCCTCCCCTGGTAGGCTTTTTGTCTTGTGCATGTTTTTTTGAGGGGTATGCTCTTGTTGCCAGCTACAAAATTAAATGAAGTTAAACAAAGTTGGGGAGGGCGGGGCGGGGGCAGAAGTGTGCATTACATTAGTGAATATAGATTACTTGCCTTATGGAGGTTGATTTTTATCATGAGAGAATCTTGTAATTAAGGAGACAAATTATGAGAATAACAGCTCATATGTGACATAGGCTTTTCAATCATACAAATGCGAAAAATTTAAGTCAATAAAATTAGTTGCATCTATCAAGTGCAATTTATGGGTGTCTAGTAACAGAGCCAAGTTACACCACGGAACACTATGGTCTGCACAGTTTGACCTAGGACCACAAATGTATAAACATGTTTTCCTCAAGACAAAACATGAAACGTAAGAAATCAGATCATTGTACACGGCACTACAATAGGGACACCTAGTGGAAAAAACTGATATTGTAACACTCAATTTGATGGGCTTGCCCTTCTATATAAACTTGTAAATTAAACTGATAAGTAAATGACACAGCATACTGTAAATGGCTCTTAAAACATGAAGCATATTAAGAGTGATACTTTCCCAGTATTCTAGGTTATACTACACCAGTCATAATTTTTACATTTACAAAACTCTGGGTTGAAAATTGGGCTATACAGCTAGAGTAGTCCACAGTGCATCAGGTAATTTAAAAATGTGACAGTGGTGCATATTTAAGGATAGGTAAGTGCACAGTGGTTTATTCTTTGAAAGGAATGAATATAAAGTAGGCTGATTTATGAGTAACAATGAGCTTCAATGATTATAACCATGATTTACCTCTATTTATGTTTTTTTTTTATGGTCATTAATTTCAGCCTTATAGGATCAAGATTTTAAGGCCCAATTTGCCAGGCAAGCTGTTTATGTTTTCAGCTTCCATACAGCATATACGATGACACACACTCAGAGATCTACATCATTTAACCTTTTATTTTACTTTTTCTATACAGGCGGGGCTCCTTGTGTCAAAGACCCCAGAATTCCTCCAGTGAAGAAGACTTGACTGATGCACTTTATTCTGAGATTGATTACATTGTCTAATGCATGCAGCTCAACCCAAAGTGGCATGCAGAGTTTTTAACCCAACACGCCAAACCATCTGACCAGCTCCCCCTGTAAAACATAAGAGTGCCTTGTTCAATGATGCACTCCTCAGCCTCATGTTAAATGCTCCCCTTTAAAGTAAATAATTCCCAGTCCTTCACTAAGCCACAATGAATTGCTTTGCAATTGTGTACAGTGTGCTTGAGCATTCATGCTGAAATGCTACTCCGGGCTCTTGTGTCTTGACCAAAGCTGTGCGTTTTGCTTATAAACTGTGCATGAATTCATTTTTCCTTGAGTCGATTTTTCACTTTTGGGGACAAATAAAGCAATTGATGAGCACAATATAGCTTTATGGTACTGTTACTGTAAGCTGATGTAATTGTATTAAATGTACTCTTGGGTTTTCAAGGGACTGAGAACCAACAATGTGTTATGACAATATCCCTATTGTTCCAACTAAAAATGGCCTCCATTCAACAAAGCTCTGTCCTCAAACAGCAACATCCAGGGACCAAACATGGCCCTCTGTAGCACAGTCGCTGCTAGTGCAACTTTCCGCTGTCAAATTAAAATCTTCAAAAATATCTATGTGGTTTCATGTCATTGTCTTTCACATCACAGGAGTGAAAGAGAAACAAAAAAAAATTGTGTTCACATGTTCAAAGGTCTACAGGTTATTTTAGTGAGCACAATTTACAAGCAGAAATAGTCTGATTTATCATTATCCAATACATGTCTGGTGGCATTACCAGTATGGTTTTAAGGTCAAAAGTCAACTAAACTGATTTGATACAGATTCAGCTTTTGTCTTGCTCACAAAAATGATCCATAACTAGAAGTCACTGAGGATTCAAATTTGATTTTTGGATTATAGAGTTAATACATTATAGTCCTCTGTAGTCCAGCAAAGTGGGATCTTTATGTGCAAGTTATGGGAAAAGAAAACATTTTAATGCCTTTCTAAAAAATAATCTTCACTATTTTTTCAGAAGGAATTACCATTGTGCACAACTAATGGAAGCATATCTGCCACCATGGCCCTGCATTTGAGCTTGACCCAAACCTTTTCTCCACATTAATGCATACTGGGATGCTCCTAGTGATCACACCTCCAGGTGTGTATTACCCAAACACTGCTAGGTTGACAAAGTGCAGAGGGAACTGAACACACAAAACAAATACAAGTCTTGATTGCCACACAGTCAAATGCGGTCTGGGGGACAGTAGTGAGATATACCCCACAACATGGATTACATTACATTCATTTAGTAGACGGTCTTATCCAGAGCACCTTCCAGCACAATAGAACAGAAGTGTATCCATTCAAGTTGAATGAGTAACAGAATCAGACCAGGCTAACAACACTCCCAGACCAGTGAGTGTGAGCATAACACTACTGAAGCCCTATCACCTGACTAGAGAATGGAAACTCAGTACATTGAGTATACTCCATATACAGTATATCAGTCAGTAGATCACAGAACCCAAAACACTTTGCAATATTACACATAACATAAACGGCAACTACTACTAGCAGCAGGTGTTAGGGGGCAGGGATTGAGATGGAACCAAGATGCAGTCTGAAGTGGTGGGTCTTCAGTCTGCATCAGAAGATGGCTAGTGATTCTGCTGTCCTGACCCCTGTGGGGAATTCATTCCACCACCAAGGGACCAGTACAGACAGGGATCATGTTTGAGAAGAACAACCCCATCAGGATGGGACAGTGAGTTGCCCCATGATGGCAGAGTGTAGAGATTTTGGTGGAACATGGGTTTGAAGAACGAATGTTGGTATAAGGGGGCTGTCCCATTTACTGTAGTGTATACCAGAGCCAAGGGTTTGACCTTACTGTGCGTGATAACAGGAAGCCAATGAAGTGAGTTGAAAAGGGAAGGAACCTCAAAATGTTTAGGGGACATGTCCCAGAATGTTTAGGACATGTCCAGAGGTTTATAAGTTTCAGAAAATAATCGCAGTCAAAAATCAGCTTTTACAAATCAAGACAAGATAGATGTGAACACACTTATACATTACACATTACTGTTTATCTGAGGCATGAAAAAGGAGGAACTAGAAGGACCTGAAGAAATGTAAGAAGATGGCATGGATGTTACTCTAAACATCACCATGGGATGGGTGTGATCAACTTCAACCAATCTGTCTGATTATTGATTTTTTTTATTGAACAACCTTTTCCCTTTAACCATTACAGTAAAGTAAACCAAAGTGCACAGCATTATTTAGAGCCCCACAGTACTGGTGACACTGATTCAACACAAGAGCAGCATCAGACTGTCACAGTGATGCTAGATGTCAGTGAGCCAGCCAGGAGAGATCTCGCCAACCTGCAGCGCCTCAGTCCTGGTTCAGGTCTTTGATGGACCCCTTGTCCAGGTAGATCTTCAGTGCCTTCTTGCACTGTAAGATGATGATGGGGCGATCCGTTTTCAGCGGCCGTTTGCTGTCCTTCATTAACAGCTCCATGGGCTCCTTTGTACCATTCCTGCAAAGACCGCAACTGCCGCATCACCTCATCACAACTTAACATTGTGACAGGATAATGACACTGCTCCAATGTAACAGAAACAGCACAAGAACCTAATGGACATGATCCAAATGGCAAAACTGTGCTCTCTGAAGTGCAAAAGTTGATAAAGTTGATAGCAACATTTTTTACAATTTCTGTGATCTTCACAGAAATGTCTTCAAACCCCAACTTCAAAGCAATTGTCTATTGTTCACTGTGGGTATTTTTTATTTATTTATTTATTTATTTATTTATTTGCTGAGATCCCATCACCATCGTATTAAAGAAACAATGCTGAATTCAGGCTAAATACAAAGTTGAGAGCCACAAAGTTTAGCTAAGACATGTGATTATAAAGTGTCACTACTGCTAAGTGATATATACTAGGAGCACTTCTATAATGCTCTGCAATTATATTTGAAACATATCTAAATATTTTAAAATCTGCAACATGAAAAACCAATGCTGTTCTCCAGTACCTGTTTCTACATTTTCCTTGAACAGACTATCTTCAAAATGGTCGCAATCTGCATAAAGAGTTCAGAGTAAATACTGCTCAGTGACATTTGAAACTACATTCATAAAAGTCCACACTATGTGTGTATCTATATCAAGAGGTGGCAAAACATTTACCCATACTTTTACATGTATTTTTTAGCTTAAGCTTTAGCACACTGCCTTTAAAAGTGAGTATTACTCTGTTGACAGATCATCACATACTAAAATGTAAAACATTACAATTGTTATTTAGAACAGGAAATCGAAATCACTCAATCATTCAGCTTGCCCATGCTGTAGCTGTCCAGCACAACCTCCCTGAAGGGCTCCAGCTTCATTTGGACTGGCTTCCAGCACCAGGTCAGCAGCTGAGATTTAGACTTCATCCTTTCTGGTTCTCAGGATGGACACCAGGGTCAAAGTCATCCCCAAATCCTCAAATGATTTTCAAATGGTTTTTCAGATGACACACATTTTTAAAATGACAAAACATCACGAGCCAAATAACAATAGAAGTAAACGATACTGATACTGATACTACTACAATATGTGTAGTAGTATCAGAACTAATTATTTTTCTCAACAAGCACAGTACACTGTAGATGTATAATTTGGTTTGGTGACCCGATTTAAATTCCTCTCTACCCACTTGTAGCTCCTGACCCACACTTTGGAAAAACAATGCTCTAAACCATACCCCAACTCCTGTTCCTCAGGTGTCTGGGAGTGTTCCATTTTAAAGGCACTACTGCTGACACAACCAATCCAAACCTGGATTCAAAGCCACATCAGACTGATAAAGTAACTACATGTGAAACTTTATTTCAAACTTTGACAGACAGACAAACCCTCTCCTCAACCTACAAGATGAGCTATAACTGTGTTATTTAAGGCCCTCAAGTTCAGTTATGAAATTATACTTTACATGATATTAACAGAACCACTGGGACAATGGAATTATAAGGACAGTTTAAATTTAAATGTAGTGCATTTTTATCTCCAAGAACTTTTAGGAAGACTTCCAAGCTGTTGTAAATTCTAATATATACATCATAGATTTGGTTGTCAAAGTATTCTGTTTTAGGGGTTCCATGTATTTTCTCCATAAATGAAGCCTGGCAACAGGTAATTACATTCAGTGCTGGCTCACTCATCCATTTTGTAAGTTATGACTCAATGTTTTTTTAAAAAGGTCACTACTATGACTCAGAGCCAATCTGTATAAAACACCCCTCATTTTCATGAATCCATAACAAGTGGACACAAGACTAGAACAGAATCAGATTCCACAATGACATTTACATAACATTTACATATTCAGGCTCCTTTAATGTCATAACATATGGCAATATCTATATGATCTCATTTCAGACTTCTTTTTTTACCAGCTGAGGGAACAGCTGCAGACAATTGAGGTGTGTGTGTGTGTGTGTGTGTGTGTGTGTGTGTGTGTGTGTGTGTGTGTGTGTGTGTGTGAGGTGATGCTGTTGACCTGTAGATGCTGACGTCCAGACTGCAGCTGTCTCTCAGGTGTGGCGGAAACTCTTCCTTGGACTATCTCACAGTCATGCCTTTGGCGAACACAGTCTCCATGAGGGAAAATGCAGTGCTGAGGAAGAGATAGGACTCGCATACACCTGCACAACATACTCTGCCACTGAATGGGCAGAATTCACTGCCAAGGGTGCCAACAATGAAAATACAAAGCACCAATCCCATTAACAGTGTTGCTATAATGGCAATGTTTCCATTATATATATAACTGTGTATAACAGCACACAAATGCACTCAGCATGCTGACTTGATGAGTACAACTTACAAAGCTAATGGCAATGGAGGTAAATTCAAACTGCATCAATTTTCACTGCACTCAGCACTTTTTTCACAGCAAATCTTGAGTCAAGTCAACTCTAGCAATTCTAATGGAGACAGAGCCATGGAAGTGGTTTTAAAACTCCAAAAACATACAGCACACTTCTGCACTGAAGACAGCTGAGGAACGTAAACCAGATCTGTTCAGAGATTCACCAGCACATTCACAGATGTTTACGAAGCCTTTTGGGCAGGCCGGTACTTAATGCTTACCATGCCCTTAAGCAGCTATGAAGTCATCGAGGTCTGGACCTCAGTAATTTTTTTAGAGCTAAAAATAAAATTTGAAAATACAATACTAAATACAATTGGATAAAAAAATCAGTGGTTGCGAACCTCTCCTCCGAGACGAGTGCATGCTTAATTCAGTTTAGAATTGTTATTTAGTGTCCGCTGTGTGTGAGAGTTCTGAGAGAGAGCATGAGCGCAGCCCCTTGCATCATCAGTACTTCCACTGACAGCAGCAATTGGAATTTACGCATGTTGGCAGCAGCAATGATCGTTATGCAGTTATCTGTAGGAAACATTCAAACCAGTACCCTGGTACAGTGTCTGGAGTAAAGGCAATTGTATGACACATCTTAAATATGCATACTCTGGCCATGATGAAGGCTAGGCTATTTCTTTCATAGCTTGTAATGGTGTTACTCTCAAGCATTTTTATGTGCAACCTGCTGTTGCTCTCCAGCGTTTCTCTCAACACTCTCGGTTGCTGACCACAGGAAGATGTCAGGTCTCAGTGTGGTGGTGGTGATGTCCGTGGGGAACCTTAGCTGCTTGTCGAGGTCTGCTTTCATTGACCAGTCATTTCCTGGGGCCAAGACTGATGTTCTGTCCTGTGTGGGGCAGTTCTGCACCGATAGTCCAGCTGTTACGAAATGGACAGGCTGCTTCTGGTGACATTGAGGCTTCTCGTTTGCTAGGACTCTCATGCTCTCTGTGTGTTCTGCCAGCTTCCTTAGCACCTGGTCATACTGCCACCTGTATCGACCCTGGGCCAAGGCAGTCTTGCAGCCGCACAGGATGCCGGTTAACCTGGGCTGTTTCGCACAGGCCACAGTTCTCTTCTGAGCCGAACCATCGTGCCAAATTGGCTGGACTAGGAAGGGTGTCATATGTGGCTCTGATTAAAAAAACTCCATCTTGCCTGAGGGATCTTCCACAGGTCACTCCATCCCATTGGCCTTGGGAGAATGCCCTCCCACCTTGTCCACTGGCCTTGCTGGCATTGGCTAACAGACCTTACCATGAACTTGTCTTCTTCCATTCTTGTCACTTCTGTGACCACCAACTTCTTCCATAAATAATACCCAAATATTTAATGCAACTTAAGATATCAGATTCAATAAATTATTTTTCCTAATTTAATATGTGTAACATCATTTGGTGGTATTCAATTTATTGTATATGTATTTTTAGAAAAATAAACAGGTACAGTTATATACTTAAAATATGGCTTTGAAGGCAGGGTCTGCTCTGCTACCTCCTTTGTCTGGTTCCAAAATCTGCTGAAGGGCATCAGACATGACTTTGCAAAAAAATCCTGGACAGCTTGCTGCTACAAGCCTTAGAAACTGCACGCACACACACATGCACATTCATATATGCACACATGCACAAAAGTGAGCATACAGCGTGAAGCACAGAAATACTCTGATTCACATCAAACCCTGTAACTGGAGCAAAACAAGTTCCAAATATGTCCTGTTATCTGTCCTGATTTTTCAACCACCTCTTGCAGTGAGTCTGTCTAAAATTTGAAAAGGGTTAATAAAACACACAGTTTTGGAACATTTCAATAAGGACTAATAAAAATACATAAAAATAGGCTACGACTCAAAACTGTAAGTGTTATACACAGGGTGGGAAGGTGGTATATATAGCTATCACAAGTAATATCATTGAATGGTTACTTTGAAGACTGCATGAAATGGTCAATGCGCGAGAGGGCCCACCTACAATAGTAAAGCAGAAAATTGCCGTCCTACATGGGCCCTGACAGCTTCTGGGCCCCGGTGCGCTGCACCGATTGCACTATCAATATTTACACCAACAAGTGTGTCCAATCCATGGTCTTGATGGCATACTTCTTGCCCTTCTGTCTGTTAATAGCTTTAAGCCAACTATGACGTCTTTTTGGCTCGTTTTGCGAAAGTCATCTTATTTGCTGTGCAACCTGTCACTGTCTGTGAATGCTAGGGGCGCCGTCCATCCACAGGGGCGCTCCAAATGAGGGAAGAAAAAAAAATCAAAATTTTTAACTTTTACTATTTTTTTGCTAACACCATTATTTCGAATTAAAATGAAATATCACATTTAAAAGACATTAAAAGTTATTCACTTTTTGTGTCAAACACCCAAATGCTGGGAGGTGTTAACTGCATGTTACTTATAGTACTGCAGCACTATGTAGGTATAGTTCAAATCCCAGGGCCTGGGTTGTATTGTTCTTGCTTTCCATTTCCAATGTGCACTCTTTTTGGTACTCCTAATCAGGGATTGACAGAGTATGACACATCCACCCATTGCTACCAGCTGGAACTACAGCAGCTCCATGTAAACAGGTTGTGCTGATTAGGCCTGGTTTGGTATAAATGGCTAGATATATGTCACAGTCTGAACCATACGCAGATTTTGACAACAGTACTGACCTGTGGCCACTTTTAGACTAGTGTACAAGACTACATTTTAGTGGCTGACTTTGGGTTATTTTGAACTGTCACCCATGTCATGTAACTGTTCTGTATGTTTACTTTCTTGATGTCTGAAGCAGTTGAATGCAATTCTTTTAGAGCAAGCATTTCACTAACCTGAATATAACGTGCCCTAGGAGACCCCCCCCCCCCCTCCCCGCCCTTTTTAAAGAAGAGAACTGCACTAAATTACACAAATGTACCACATCAAAACAAACAAAACTTCAGCCAACATGACTGGATGTATGGATTTCATACAAACAAACATAGCAACTCATAGGCATCCGATGAACATATGAACATTTTGACAAAGGTCACAGGACTGAAAAGAAAAACACATTTTTAATATTATCAAAAAGTCTATAAAATATTATAAAAGGATCTTGTTTTTGGATTAGAAAATAGAGCCAGGTTAATGCTAAAACATGCATAGACATTTTGATGACATCTATGACATCTATGGCTGAATGCAATTAAACTGCTAGACTGGACTGGAATGCCCCCAGATTACAGTGTGTGTGTGTGAGTGTGTATATATATATCGATATATATATATATATATATGTAAGTATATGTACAAATATATGTACAAAGACACTCAATTCTTAAACACCTTTTAATACAACTACACAAAGGCTGTATCAATTACACTGGACAGGTCACTTGTTTAAATGGATTCTTCAATTCCACCGGCTCATTCGTATCATTTAACAGATTTAGTGTTATAAAGACATCCGTTTGTAACTATCAGTCTAGCCACATAATTTGACAGTATCGATTAACACTCTCAACGTCCCATAGTCCCATGATATCAGTGGACTATCAGACTGGACCCACTTTTTTCAGTTGATAATTAGCTGAGTCCGCAGCAGATCACTGAATCACTACTGACTCATACAGTTCTTCCAGTTTGTCCAGTCTTTCAATCTTCTTTACTGAATCGCATTCATTTCTTTCAGTACATCTCACTCAGTGTGTTTCTTTCTTTGACCATACTAATGTAATTACTAGTGAAGGTAATTGCTAAGTTTAGGTTATTATTGAATTAATAGCCTACCTTACATTTAGTGGTGTAGTGTAATTATTACGATATATACTCTATCAAACGTTTTTACCAAGGGATATATGTGTCAGTCATTCTATGACATCATATTGTATAAAATGGGAACCTAATGGGAAATGGGAATCTAAAATGACATTACATTGTCTTGCAGCAAGATGTACTAAAAGAACTGAGCAAACTGGAGGAAATAAACGAGTTGGTGATCCTTGTAGTCCCTGACTACTAGACAAACCATGGGGGAAGTGCATATGAGTCTTGGTGTGTAATGTATAATGCAGAAAAATTTACATTTTGAATTAATTTTTTAACACATTAACACATAAGATATTAAACAAGAAATAATAATTTATTGCATTTTTCGATTTCACCACTTGGTTGTGATGGTGGAGGTGGAGGGGGCTTACTGAACAAATTTGTGGCTCAGTGACCAAAGCTTTGTACCGAACTGGACAAAATGATTCAGTTCAGTAAGATGAGTCAATTCGCCCATCTCTACAATACAGTGTTCAAACACTGCAAAATGTATTTTCCATTTTCAAAAGCTGTGTGTATGATGAATGATCAAGGAATGCATGTCAGGTTGTTGGTCAGTACAGTCACAGCACTGTCTGTGGTTGGTTAATGACTATGAAAAATCTGCCTCCTGCCAGAACAGGGTAGGTATTGGTGGTGTACTGTGAAGAGCATATGGGTTCATTTCTCAAAACCCTGTATGTGTACGCCTGTCAACAAGACCCCTGACTACCATGTCAGCTCCTGTGCTGGTGCACAGATTGCAATTAATTCTGTTGTTGTATTCTGTAACAATCAAAAAATAGCTCTTGCACTCACCCGACTTTCAAAGCTCAGCTGTATTCGGTAGCACTCATTTAAAGCAACCCAGCTCCTCCATAACTATCATATTTGAAAAAAAAAGTCTGGCACCACAGCTATAACTAAGACCTACGACTAATCAACATTACCCCCCCCCCCCCCCCCCCCCCCATCCAGTCAGACCTTAGGTACACATGATTTGCAATACATTCATGAGATTATGTTTATTTAATCATGAATTATTATTTTTGCATATTTAAATATAAATAACACAACTACTGCTGCTGTTATTACTCATAAACTGAACAACCAACAAAATGTTTAATTGACCTTTCAAATCAACTAAGGCACCAATAATCCACACACTACAAAATGTGTGTGTTATTGGTCCATAAACTGACATACATTTGTGACTGCATGCATATATTTGTGTGCATGTGCGTGTGTGTGCGTGCTATCAAGGTACTCAAGCTCTGCCCATCACTTGTGTGGCTCAGCTGTGGGAAAGGAAACATCCTGACATGCACTCACCTAAGTCTGCAAACCTCCCTCTCAATGTTCTCGTTCATATAAGTCATGAAAAAGAACACAGTATTTGAACTGGTATTGTTTCCATGGGTTTGCTATTTTGTTTCATTTTGAACATTGTTGTTCTTTCACACTCACAGAACACACACAAACCTATCCCCTGTCCCTGCTTGCAAGCTTTGAATTTTTTGAGTTTTTTTTCTTTCCCCTGATCCCCAGTGAACTCATTTTAATTTCCTCTGGAACCTGCATACTAGTGTACCTCACAGAGTACAACATTTGAGATTTCTTAGATGAGTGATCTATTTTCCTTTATGCAGACATTATGAAGAAACAACACAGACATCAAAGTACAGGCATTCCACATTTGAGATTATCCCCCAGTCTCTGTTTATTTTTGCTGATAGTCTACATCAGATACAGTAGAGAGCTTCTGAGCACAAAAACCCATACAAACTGGCATCATAGAAAGTGGAAAAGAACATATTTAAAAGTGCTCAGAAGCAGCAAGTTGACAGTCCATGGAGAATTAAATGAAATGAACCAGCACAACTCAGCACAGTAATGTAAAATGTATACTACATAACACTTACACAGCATTTTGTAATTTTACACAAGCCATATACCATACTCCCCACAGTATTTCCAAAACAGATGTAAACAACTGTCAATATATAATCAGCCTGTTATTAAAAGATGATGACTAATTGTCAGAGCTCATTAATTGTCCATCATTATCATAGACAAACAATGCAGTCAGACCTGTTTCCCAAGGGAACTGTTGTCTCTTGGTATTATGTCATTATCATCATGTTACTTTCAAAACTGGCAAATTTGTCTTTTTCACAGTTGGCAGAAATGCTGTTCGAAAGTAAAATGTATTAGAATGTTATTAGAAGTATGGCACCGTGGCTTTATGTCACTTTTAACAAGTGTGGCTAATAATACTTGCTAATAGCATTCAGTGACTAAGTTACTGTCTTTTTAGAAATATAGATATGTAGACATAAGGTAGGCATGTTCTTACATATTGTATAGTCAAATAAAAGAGAAGGGTAAAGAAAAGGTTCAAATACACGCATACTGAATATAAACTGTAAATGACAAATTTAGCCTCTTTTTTAATAATTATTAAACATTATTTATAATTCATTTTCCTCAACCAGAAGGTAAATTTTCTCACAGCATGACAAGGATTTTCAAGGCCTTTCAACTTTTCAAAAGTCATTTGATTGGTTACATTTGACATATGATTGGTTACATTTGATTGGTTCTGTACTCTTCACCAGTATATGTTTCTATCTACAATGACAAATCAGGGGATCAAAAGTCATTGGATGGAAGTGGTTGATATTTGACCTTCATCCCCTTGTTCTTGTATATCACTACTCCACACACCATGGCAACTGCAGCCAGGAGAGTACCAGCGATGAAAACCAGGTTCATGTTCAAGGCCATGTTGGAAACTGGAAGGGAAGTCAAAGAGACAGGGTTTAACATTCATACAGCTTTACATCTGAAAAATAGTTTTGAAAAAACTGAATAGGTAAATGTTTAGATGGCCACAGACTGGATTCATTCAGGAGTATATTTATGGGAATAAAAGGCCTGCAGAGCTTGGGTGTGGGCTTTGGCCAATGAGGGACTTAGAACTCTTCCATGCTATCTCCAATTACAGTGCCCAGGCACATTTGCGTGTGTCAGAATATGGGCTGAGGTGTGGATCAAATCTTGTCAACAGCTATAACCATAGTAATTTTGTTTTATTGCCTTTTTTATTGATAGTCAATGTTAAAACATTACACAGAAGCCAAATAAATAGCTTATGTTTACTTATTTTCAATATTATAAATTTTGAAAGTAGCTAGCTGTTTCCTAAGTATTTTTTGAATCAGACCATCAGCAAATTTTCTGTCTGACACTGCAAATCCAAAATTCACAATTTCACTCTTGATGATGTCTGTGATGCCTGTGTTTGGCTGTAGGTGCAGCCCTGTTGGTTAGCACCCCTGTTTGAGTCAGCAGATGTCCGTACCCAGTATAGCCCAGTCTAACATGTAATTGGAGAATGTCACTTTGATTTCTGAGAGCCCCTTGCAATTTTTCTGTTCATTTGAGACCCCAGGGATTATTTGAGATGATTTCCAAGAAAACCATCTGAGCTGTGTGTATATGCTCATGTTCAAAGCAGCATTAATTGCATTGGCATGCACTGCAGTGGTATTACAGATGTAGCTCAAACAGCCTTTCAATGGGAAGTGTTTGAGTATGTCAGGCTGAGAAAAACACTCTGAAGATTCACGGATCTTCATGGTGTGTGGAATTGTTGATATGGTGGGTACTGTGAATCCAATAAGCTATTCAGAGGATTCAACTATTTAGCACAGATGTTTGCACAGGGTGATTTCATGTGGTTTGAGCAGGATTACCTGTGCTGTCTGAGCTTCTTTTTAGACGCAAAGGGCCTTGGGAAATGAAGTGCCTGGAAGTCTCTGAGGTCACTGATCTCCTGCGATGATGGTGCACTACAGGGGAGGCCGTGGCATTGACACAACCCCTAGAGCATCTGGTATAGGGATCTCCGGCCTGACACAGAATTACTGAACAGCTGATGTATACCTAGAACCAAGAGGATTTACAGTTAGAGGAAGTTAGAACCCAAACCTGAGACAAAATTTGATTACACAGGAGCCAGCCCAACTCAGGATCTGCCTGACATTACCTCATCATACTGCCCAATGAATTTGAAAGCTTCCATGCCAAATCTGTATTTTGTGTTGTTGTTTGAATAGACCACCAATGTTTCATCCACTGTACACCTGGAAAGATCAAAATTCACATTAGATTTACAGGTCTTTTGTGAGCTGAGAACATTATTGTGAATACATTTTTATAATATTTTTCATATATTTTATATTACATTTTTCATAATTTTTCTTTCATCTGACAGGTTTAGGTTACTGATTTTTCTTAGGCATGTATGCAATACTTGTCTTTCTTGATTCAGTATTGTTCCCTTGAGTCCTCAGTCACCATGTGCTACAATGTTAAAACCTGCCTTTATGGACAACCCTTGCTCTCCTTACAACAGGTATCTTACCCATTTTCAATGATGTTGTAGAAAATGTGGTAGTTGGGGTCATCATATGGGGTTGCTCTGCATGACTCCACAAACAGCACAGTGTTGGCGAGAGAGGTAGTCGCTTTGATTTCCATGTAAATCATATCCTTCAGCACTACTTCCACTGGGTAGGTACTTGGGTCCACCTTACTATTGAACAGGTAATTGCTGAAGAACTCAAACTCATAGGTGAACTTTCCAAAGCCTTTTTCTGTGAACACGTAGGGTATCTTGTGTGCCCTGAACTCCAAAGACACCTGGCCTTTCTTGGGGTACACGCAGGAGAAACCAATCTCCACCTCATGTTTCCTAGTTATAACATCAGTGATTTTGTCAAATGAAGTAATTTCATTTTTGAAGATCAGGTTTTCATCATCCTCCTGCAATATCAATCAGGGAAATATTTCACCATGGTGATGTCAGACTTTCACAAACCCATTAATATGTTTGATTAAAGGGACTAACCTCTAACTGTGTTCCACAAGAGTTGAGGGACATGGCAGCGATTACATGGGTGCTATTTGATGTGAGGGTGCATGTTGGGTCATTGAGACGCAAGTGGTCCTCATGAAGTCCAATGATTGAGGACTTTTCCACTTCCACTGTCATTGTGTTCTCAGTACAGATCACATTTGCCTCCCCTAATAATTGTAGGTAAGAAAATATAGGTAAGACCAACATTCAGACAGTGAGCACAGCCCTGGAGCAGTTTTTACAGCATCTCTTGGCTGCAATTACTGTAGGCTGTGTATATTGCTCAAGATGCCCAGTTTTATACTTCTTGATTTTGTATCATAAGAATTCTAATTCAATAGCCAGGATTGCAAAATGGCTAAATTTAAGTGAACAGTTCTAACGATGCATATGGACTGAAATACTAACCAAATGTGTGTCCAACAACAACAATGACACATCTCATCTCAGAATGATATATGCTGGACCTGAAAAGTTTGACATGATGGTGAGGCAAAAAGGCATGTAGGTACAAAAAATAGTTGCAGCTAACAACATTTAAAATTAAATAAATGAAAAATCAGAGCAAGGCTAAGATACAGCAAAAATACCACAACAAAGTCTGCATCAAAGGCAAGAAAACTCATAATTTGAAACTTACCCATTTCTGCTCTCTGCAATGAAGCATATGGGGACATGCTCACCAAAGTCATTTTCATTTGGCGTCCATCTTACAAGACATTCTGCAAATTGACTGTGGGTGGTGATGTACTTTGTGATATTCAGAGGCCCACTGATAATGAAGTTATTAACCCTTTTGAAAAATAATGAAGATAATTTAGGTTGTAGACTGCAACTCCATCACATGCATTTAGATAAAAAAATATCATTTTTGCCATTTCTTTTCTGTTCAGAGTTTAAATTTTCAAAATTGATTTAAGATTTGTTAAATATCTATGTTTAATTATATTAACTTGGAACTTTATGGAACTTTCTGATTATTTACATGGTAAATAACTACATAGTACTTAACCCAGAGTTGCCTCAGTTAGCATGCAGCTGTATAAATGCATAACATGCATAAATTGTAACCTATGTAAGTCGCTCTGGATAAATGCCATCTGCTAAATGCCAATAATGATATCCATAATGTTTTGGTCAAAACACTACTATAAATATAATAGCTGAGAAAAAATGCATCTTATAGAACTGGAGCCTTACATTGAAAGTGTAGCTGTAGCATTCAGCCTGATTTCCAGTTCCTGATTGACAGTTGCACTGAGTTTTTCTGCATTGAATGGAGTTGGGTATAGGAATAGGGGCAAAATTTGTCCCTCAATGCAGGAAGATACTGGTGGATCAACTGATGTTGTTGCAAAGAAAACGGGAAAGAATGTTATCAACATGCATTAGGTGTGGATGTTCTTTGTCTGGTTTCCAGATGATTTTCAGTGCATTTTATAATGTTCATAGATCAAATAACATGCATCGAATGCATTTGAAATTTTTACCTTGGATTGCAAATTGCAGAGGAATTTTGCTTAAAGGACTGGTATGGGAATTATAGGAAGTAGTTGGGGCAGAGGTGGTTGTTGTGGACTGTTGCCACCATGGGAGAAAATTGGTGGTTGTCGTAGATTGTGTTGTAGTGGTGGTTGTCTGTGGCCACCACCAGTAGTTTGGTGTATTAGGGGTAGCTACAGCTGTATTATGGCCATTGGAAGGTGTAGAGGTTGACTGGGTCCACCACTGAGGTGCAGGTGTAGTTGTGAGCTGATTGCCCCACCAAGGTGCAGGTGTAGTTGTGAGCTGATTGCCCCACCAAGGTGCAGGTGTGGTGTTGGGCAGGTTCCACCACCACCACCAAGACGGAGATGTAGTGGTGGGCTGGTACCACCATGGCCAGTGAGATGTGTTCACTGGGGGTGATGTTGTTGTGGTCTGCCAAAGGGAGCGTCGGTGCCTGCTTGCATGGAGTGGACTCTTTACAGACAATGTGCCATCCGTGTAAGAGAGAGTGATGGGCTGTCTAGGGAAATCTTCCAGGACAATTTCAAAGACATGAGCTCTTTGGTTTGAGGTGCTGATATATGATAAAGTACAGGAATTCTGGAAAAGGAAATCGACCATAATGTCAAGTAGGATCAAATGGTGCATGAGAATTACAGGCTATAGATGTTTTGTGTACTACTTATGCCTATTCAAACACCCTGTTGGGTTAGGATATTAATTTCCATAATTACAGAGGAGAGAATTTTACAATACTTTATTAACTCTTAAGTTAAGAGGGAGCTTAAAAAAATCTCAAATTTCTTCTGGAAAACCTGATAAATCAGGAAGGTCTTGGGGTTTTAAGAGCATTGTTCTCTGTAATTAAGTCTCAAGTCTATGTAATTATTCATGTGTGTTACAATGGATTTACTAAAACAATGCCATGTCTTCAACATAAGGATCTGTGCTGTTCAAAAAATGTGTGGTATGCATTTCATGTTGTACTTTTTTTTTTTTTTTTTTTTTAGCATTTTTCATAGTTTTGTCATTTGGGTTCTTACTTGATCAAGGTGGAATCCTGGATGATTGTAGCAGTAAAAGCACTCTGTGCTTAATGACCCAAGTCTACATCTCACTTGGTCACCATCAGGGTCATGAGCCACAAGGTTGTAGTTCCTGGCACAGTTCTGAGGGACACTGTAATTGGAGAAAAAAACATATATATCATTGTGGTGACATTGTACACAGTACAGTTTCTGAAGCTCAAAATCAAACATCGTGGAAATTATGTACTAAACAGAAACAAGGTTTCTGATTCCTGGATTTTGTTAAAACAACACAAACATAGCTCCCTCTAAAGTTTAGAAAACAGTCTAATGATGTGCCTGTTGCCTAGTAGGCCAGTGTCTCAATACATAAATTGCATGTTGTGGAAATGAAGATTCCTTAAGTGTGCGATCACAATTGCATTTACTCAACTGCATTATCCTGACTGACCTGGCATTAATTTTGAAACTGACATTAATTCCAAATGCTTTACTTGCATTTCCAAATTTACTCCGGATAACCAAAAATACAATTTAAAAATTAATGACAGCATAACATAGTGCTATAGTGTAAAAAAAAATAATAATCATAATTTGTGTTCATTTAGCATTATGTTTCTAATTCAGTTATGTATCTAGGTAATTCCTAGTTACTTCCTATGCCATTCTCCATTACATATACTAAAACATTTTTCCATTACTACCCCATCATTTCTTTAGTTGCAGTTTTAAGCCATTTTCTAATTTTTTCTGCTTGCTATCAAGAAAAACTTTTTTCCCATGTCTCCTCATGATTTGGACTCTACTTTCTGTTTTGTTATATGATGTGTGCCATCAGCTGTAACATTATGGAGTAATTACCTGCTTCATATAACTAGTATTAGGAAACTGTTCACCACAGCATTAAACATGCATTGTGTGTGGGACCTGTCATATCAGTAGATATGGACACCACAGTTTGCATTGGTTGTTGGAATGCAGATAGTCTAGTCATCCTCTAAAGAGCCTGCTATTACCACTGGGCACTACCTTTTGCTTCTGGACAAGCATGATACCCTACATATTACAAAACCAATGGAATGAGGTCAGAATTTTGGCTAATATGAATGAGAAGGTAATACCCAATTGCTCATGATCAAATATGACATTACCGAAGGAAAGATGGTATTGTTGTCACTGGAGACCTGTTGGGTTCCCCAGTGTCTGACCTGGTACCAAGGTCCACATGCGTCATAAGACGCCAGTATCCAGAATTGCTAATGGAATTATATATCCAGCAGCATCCTGACTTTCTATAACAGAGGCAAAAGAGAAAACATTACATTTTTGTAAGTATGTAATCTGCTACATTTATTTTTCTTGTGAATGGTATAATTACCGCATTTCAAAAGGTTTGTCACTTGAGATTTTCCTGGTCATGAATGCCTCAGACTGACACCAGCTGTTTCCGGAAGAACTGCGATCAACAGAGCCTATCTGAAAGTTATTAAGACTTCCACAGTTCCCAGAACAGATATTCCAGGAGTTCCATGAATAGCAGGTATGATAGGTTTCCTTGTAGCGAATGTCCACCTGCAAATAAGTGTCAATTGTGAGCAGTTATGAATCATAGATGAAATTGCATTTGGTTTAAGTGAAAGTGTTTTAACCATATCAATTTCCAGTCGCTGGCAGTCTCACTTTGTTTTTTGTCTTCAATTAGGCTGCTTTCAAGCTAGAGGTTTTGGTGCGGACCCGAGTCCACTTGAGCCGTTAGTTCGGTTCGTTTGGTTGATGTGAAAGCTGTTTTCCGAACTCGGGTATGCACCAAGGGACTGTACCTGAGTCCTCCAGAAAACGGGGGTCTGGGGTACGGTTCACCTGAACTCCTATGCGGTTCGCATTTGGGGGGGCAGGGGAAGGGGGGTATAATCGCACTCGAGTTCGGACCAGCAAAACGGACCAAGTGTGAAAACAGCCTTAGTCCATATTCAGTAAACAAGAGATAAAAATATTTTGTCCTCTTTGTCAGTAAATATTCATAATTGCATTCTTGGAGCAATGGTAGTGTAAAAAGTAAAGCCACACTCACCTCTGAGTGGCAGTGTAGCACAGTGGCAAGGAGCAGGTCTCATAAATGAAAGGTTTCTGATTCAATTCCCTGCTGGAGCATTGCTGCTCTATTCTTGGGCAAGGTAGTTAACCCAGAACTGCCTCACTAAATATGCAGTTGTATGAATGGATAACATGTAAAAATAATCTATGTAATCTATGTAAGTCTTTCTGGATAGGAGCATCTGCTAAATGACAATAATGTAATATTTAATGTAATCTCACTCAGGAATGCAGCTGTTTATACATCTGTACAGTTGGAGTCAATGGACACTTTCAACCCTATTCTCATCATGGTGCAATTACTCAAGCAGGCAACTGTATTACATTTTGTATCTAATTGCTGCTAAATCACACTAGTACAAACCAAGCCATAATTTTTTACTGAAACACATCATGTGTTGAAGTTTTAGTAAACATCCAGTATAATTACCCCAATGGATATCATTGTGAAAATGTATAATCCGAATAATATTTTTTCAAACTTGTCTTTTTAGAATTTAATTGCATCATTACTTTTACCATGAAATATGTCTTAAATTGCCTTCGTTTAAGTGTCACATTTGCCTGGTATGTTACTGTGTTATGCATAGAGTAGATACACATTATACAGATCACCACAAAAGATTATGTGATTTAACTAAAAGAGTATATCATATTTTCAGTTAATTGCAGATTAATTTAAGTACGCCGATGAAGACTGAATTTTCTTAATGCACATTCTACAAGAATGAACATTACTTAGGTATTGCGGAGGTACAGAAACTCACTCTGAATGATCCATCAGGGTTCCTTCCTTTTGGTGTGAAGGTCAGTGTCCCACCATAGAAATGGGAGGCACAGGCACTGGAGACAAAGAGCAAGAGCAGCAGCAGTGTGCAGGAAGGCATGGTGCTTCAATCAAACTGCACAGAGTGATTACTGCACTCATGTAATTGGTCTCTGCAAGGTGTTACTTTATACCCTGTGAAACATGACCCGTGACTTACCGTAAATCAAAAAAGAGAACTTTGGAATGAGGAAAAAAAAAAAAAAAACAAACCTGTTTCTCATTAAATTCTTAAATTCTTTCACTTTGACAAAGTGGCATGGAAAAATCCAACTAATTCTGTGCAGCTTGTTTGCTAAGTTTAAATATTTTCCAACATGTATTCCCATTCAGCAAAATGTGCAATGATTATGATTTTTTTTCTACTGAGTTCTCTGTATGTAGCTAGCTAGATAGCTACTTAACAACATTTGAAATATTGAAAGGAATAAAGCAATTCATTTATCTGCAGAAATGTTTGTATTTTATAGAACACACACATAACTGGTAAACCATATAGCATAACCAGTCAGTCAACTTCATTCAAAAATTGATAAATCCAGGTGATTGCATTCAAATTATTACTGTTTATATTGCTTACTACGTAATTTAACAGTTAATTAGGTAATATAGAGATGGGCAATGATCAGCAGACATGCAGTAGAGCAGTAACATATAGGGAGTCAGAGCAGTTAAAGGTGATATTGGGCTGTTAGCAAGGGTAGGTCACAGTAGTGTGAACCAGTAGTGGGACATTAACATCAGAATACATCAGTGAAATTCTAGAGACAAGGGGAAAGTACTGTATTTCCCTATGTTATAGGCACTGTTTCTGTTTCAGGATAGTTTATCTTTACTTAAGTGTTCTCTGTGAGAATACCTGTCTCCTGGTTATGTACTTGTCTGGTTTAAAAACAGGGCTGGCACATGGACAGGTTCAGAAACCAAGACACAACAACTGGATTCATTCTTGTAGGAGGTGCCAAACTGACCTGTCAGCCCTCATCTACAGAATGTTCTGAATCTGGATTTACCTGTGATTGAGCTTTCTTTTCTTTTCAACTCCACCTCATTTTTTCAAGCTCTTTGTTTTTCATTTGAAACCTAATCTAGCCAGTACTTTCACAATCCATCCACAGGTACATTGTGACTCTTAGTCCAGCCTTTTACAGTGCATCAATGCATTTAAAGCTTGACAAATTATAGGACGTGTAGTTCTATTCTCCTTTCAGTGCTGCACAAATATATAAAGTAAACATGGCATTGTATGTGGTGTAATTTTGCTTGAAGCGATTCACCTATGTCTATACAGTAGTTGGGAGCAGTGAAACAACCTTATTTAAACAATTGATTGACTGCAGATGAGAAGTTCAAATTCATTGTGTGACACATTGTAGTCTTCCCACACTGAGATAATTAGTCCATATAAACAGAAGAAAAGTTCTTAGAGACTTTCAAGGTCACTGTGTCAACCTATTTGCAA
This sequence comes from Megalops cyprinoides, assembly GCF_013368585.1. Classification (NCBI taxonomy): domain Eukaryota; kingdom Metazoa; phylum Chordata; class Actinopteri; order Elopiformes; family Megalopidae; genus Megalops; species Megalops cyprinoides. The sequence goes on along the minus strand of NC_050590.1, from coordinate 27,640,252 downwards.
TAGACAGTGAGAAATACTTCATCCCCATCTCTAAATTGCTTCAAGCCATTATCTCTTCAACGCATAAAGAAAACTAATCAAAACTAAGATTAATTACACAACAGCAAGTTGGTTTTGATGTTTCCTTGTTTCATGTCATCACTTGGACTGACAACTGAATACTTTTCTGCCATATTCTCTAGTTTTAAAAATTTACACTGAAAATTTATTACTATGCCCCTGAAGAGCTTTGTTGCTTCATTTAAAGACCTAACTACAAGAAACACTTTTTGAGACATAGTCTACCTAGATCAAGGATTGTGAGCTGTTGCAGCACCCAAGGAAACTGTTAGTTGGGCACTACCTTACATGGTTTCTAACCTAGTATTTGTTCTAATAAATGCTGCTGGGAGGTAATTATTCCCTGGCAAACCCTGGATGTCCATCCTTAAATGGATTTGTCACTGCATTTCATCATGAGCTCATAGGTAACTGCTGGTTGCATGTGCAAATTTGAATTTCTAAACTTTTGGGGACACCTCTGGACTTAAGACTGGAACAGAAAATTTTGTTTTTCTCTTAGAATTACCCATTATGAGTATCTTAAGATTTAAGACTTAAGATTCTATTCTATTACAAGTTTTATTTAATATTACTTAAATATATTATAAATAAAAATATATATTTTTATTATCAAAACAGGTAGTTTAAGTCAACAACATGGATTACACAAATAAACTAAAAGAGAAAAGTTAAATTTATGTTCAATATATCATAAATCTGAGTTTCGAAAATGAATGTAGTACAAAACAACAAATAAATATTATGCCAAAATCTCTCTATGTGCAAGGTTACAAAAAGCAATACTTAGCAGAATGTCATTTTTATCTTGAACTTTCAAATGTTTTTCTTTCATGGCAGAGAATGGGCAGGCTCGGGCTAATCAGCTCATTTTGACAACAATATAGTGTCTGGACCTGGTGTGTGTTGTAACAATCAGGGGCGTAGGAACGTCCCGAGACATGCCGCCCCCAATAAAAAAGGTCTGTGGTAAAATTAACATAAATTAATTTAGAATAAAATTTTAATTTAGAAACGGAATGGGCCTTTTTCACGTAAACATGGCGGACTTTCCGGTCTGAGCCAACAGGGGGTATCTTTACTTCCGGTTAGCCATCTTCCCTATTACTGGCGAATGGGATAGGGGGGATGCTAAGGAACACATCAATCTACAACTGAGACTATCTCTTAATTAATGTGCGTGGACTTTACAAACGATTATATTATTCTGATTATACGTCACGTAGCAAGTTTTATATTATCACGTTTAATGCAGCTAGCTAGCTAGGTACAACTTGGACATCAGCAGTCCTGAAGTTCCCTTTAACCCGCTAGGTAGCCAGCTAGCTAGCTTGCTTGCCTTGATAACCGCACACACCTAATATTGAAAACTTTTGTCGTTTTATTTAGCGATAAAAAACAGCGGTGACAATGCAATATTTTACTTAGGATAGATGACCGCGTTGTTGGTAAGCTTACGCAACTAAGCTCTGTTTGAACTAATCGTGACGTGACTTTGTCAATGATTACTGATTATGGGCGGCAGTGTAGCATAGTGGTTAAGGAGCAGGACTCGTAACCGAAAGGTTGCCGGTTCGATCCCCGCTGGGACACTGCTGTTGTACCCTTGTAACCCACAGTTGCCTCAGTAAATATCCAGCTGTATAAATGGATAACATTGTAAAGAACTGTAACCTATGTAAGTCGCTTTGGATAAAAGCGTCTGCCAAATGAATAAATGTAAATGTAAATTACTTACGAACGTGTGTCATTGAAAACTGCATGCCTTAACAGTGAATGCATACATGAAATTATGGTACCTTGTTATTGAAATAAACGTTCATTTTTCAGTCCTCCCAATTGAACCATTTCATCAGATGACAGGCACACAGAGAGGGCCGGTAAAAAAAAAAAAAAAAAAAAAACTTACTTTTTAGTTTTTGACGGTCCACCGGCCCACCGAGATTTGTCCCAGTATGCCCGATGGCCAGTACAGCACTGGCAAGAGAATGGATTCAACCCATGAAGAGCTGTTTAACGTCTGTGATGACAGTTTGTAGCATGCACTTTCGCAGCGACGACCTGTTTACAACAACTACTGGTCTAAACAGAATTAAAAAGATGCGATGCCTTGTATTTTCCATGGGTCTTTGACAGAAGCCCAGCCAGGAAGTCAAGTTCATGACAGATCGACAAAGACTGGGGTTTGATGTTCGTCGAGTCAAACCTTGCTGTGGTCGAGAAAACGTTGATGTTGCTAGCCAAAGCATCTCCTTCAACAGACCGATGCAAACAATAATTTACTCAGTGTTCTTGCTCCTTTTGCCCCTTGACAATGTTATCTTCACTACACCTCCAGTTTGTGTGGCTCCTCATTCTTCTTAAGTGATCTGTAGCACCGTGCTGTATTACGACACCACCGCCTACTACGTCGGACACTATACCAAAAAGAACATGCACGTAATAAACATGAATGAATATTAAACTATCATGATATATGTTATGACAATGAACCATTGGATAATTTCATTACACAGCTTTATTGATGTGTATTTACAAGCGGCTAGGTGGCTTGATCTAACGTTAGCCATCTCTCCGTAGCTAGCTGACATTATCTTCATAATTAAAGATAAACTGATTATGGAACAGTTTATATCCACGATCCAGTTTGGATCGTTTTGTTTTGCAATATATATCCACTGTTTCAGCAACCTTTGAGAGCCGGAATTTTAGCAGATATGCGAAAGATCTGGAGAAAATCAGAGAGAGATACACACATCTTCATTGAAGGTAGCCATTGTTGACCGGAAATAATGCTGCGTTCATGACACGTTGGAAATTGGGAAATTACAAGCTCCGACTCGGAGACTCGTGATTTGAACGCATGGTCGGGGTCGGATTTTTTGCTCGGAAACTCGTGCGGAAATTCAGTGCTCCGATTTACCCGAGTTGACGTCATAACAACTACAATCATGGCGTCCTCGGTGGTGATTGGTAAGACAGTGTAATATTACGAACGCTGTTTAACTACTTTTAACAAGTCATTTACTATTATATGTGATTCGTTTGCATTCTTAATATATTAGTGAAGTGGCCAGCGTTATAGTTTTTGCAAAGACGTTTGTAATAATTGATATTAGCCCACTAGTCTACTCGAGCTTCATTTATATGAACATGATTGTCTATTGATGTGATTAAAACTAACAAAAATACGAATGTAAAGTTAACACCGTACAACTTCCAATAAACGCGGAGGCGTTTATTTGCTTTAGGCTAATTACTTTTCCGGCGTTTATTGGAGACTCGGTGATAAGAGATAAGAGACCTGCGTTTATTTCACCTAAAGCCCTCAGGCTTCTGCAAAGTATTGGTAGATGAACTGACCAGGAGAAGACACAGGAAACACACTGGCTAAAATTATGCTTGCAAAACGATTTAATTTACAAAAACCAAATTCCATTTAACATGTCAGCTGTCAATGGTATGCCATAATGTTAAAATTAGCCTACTTTATTATTTGCTGTGATGAACCTTCGACAGGCGGAATAGGCTACAGTAAAGCATCTTCAACATACCGTATAATTTTCCCTGGCGTTTATTTGAGGGAGGCGTTTATTTCATTGAAACGGTCGCGCATACCGGCGATTATAAGAGGCCTGCGTTTATTGGAGACTCACACAGACCCCATGCGCATATTGTGTAGTGTGCATGCTGCCACAATCAGTTTGACTACAACGTCGATTCTGGTGTTTTGCAGGTCTCCTATGCGGCTCCATGTGCACTTCATTCGGCCAAAGCGGTTCTCAACAATGACCCTCCCACGACTTACAGAGGCATTGTGCTGTAGGTCGGCAGCTGTTAGGGCACCATTATCTCTTAGAGGGCTGACAATGAAAGGGAAGGCTTGGCCAATGTATGCGCTGTCTCCCAGTAACCTGTAGTTCCCAATTTTCTCTGGCCAAGAGGAGTAGAATGGGGAGGTCCTTAACATCCGTGCATCATGGACCCTCCCTGGTGGACCAGTGAAAATGTCTGTAAATCTTCCCATCTCATCCACAATGCCCTGGAGCAGCATGGAGTAGTACGCTTTCCGGTTGATGTAGTCATCACCCCGAATCCGTGTCCTCTGAATTGCTCCAATGATGTTTCTGATGCCACAGACTCTTTCAAAGGATGCACTGATGGCTGTCTTCTGGCAGTCTGAGGGCCAGGTGATGTAGCGGGATGCAATTTGACACACAGCATCCAGGATCTCAATAATCACACCATGGGCTGCCCCTTGGGACACATCGAATTTATCTGATATTTCTCTGAACGTGTTTTGATTGGCCATGTACCAGAGAAATATCAGAATCTTCTTGTTGAGAGGTACCTCAGGGCAACCACCAGCCTGATGGTTTTCTCTGAGCCCTGTCTCCCTCAGCCGGGCTATCAGAATGTCTACCTGGCTGAGACGGACATGCCTCTTGCAAGTTGTGTCATCCATTATCATCAGCGCATCCTGCGCAGTTCCCGTTTTAAGTATTCTTGGACTGTGATGGTGTAGGGCTATTGCCCTCCTAAGGAAAAGTTGTAGGATTTAATGTAATGTGCAAGCAAACTTTTCAAATGTTTAAACCAAACATATAGGCCAATTTTTTAAGCTATAAGGTGTGAGTGTGAGTGGCAACTCTAGGCCACATTGATTTTTATTTAGCCAGTATGACAGAGGACCTAATGGCATTTCCAAACCCATTTGAATTATTTATTTATTAAAATCAATTCACTCATGGATTCTTTTGTTCAATTCATTAACTGCAATTGTATTCTCCAGAGTTGACGAGTATAAAGCAGGTTTACAATTGGCCACCCCCAGCGTTTAACTATGCTAACACGTCATAAACATGGGAAAATGTGTTTACGTGTTTGCCACTAAAGGGACCGTGAAAAGACTTTATAACCACACTAGTAAGACAAGTTCAGAGAGGTGAGTTTTTTATTTTTAGTAGTCAACAATACACAGCCAGATCCAGGTTGACGCCCACAACACAACGCAGAGGCGATAAACTCACTCCCGTTACAAATGCGACTCGAATAGGACTATTTGTCACTGTGAATCAAGACTACAAATAGAAGTACACTCACCTTAGATATTTCCCGTCTTGCTTGACCATGGCGAGCAGCTGCAATAATTTATTTATGTGTTCCTTGTAAACACAACAACAAAGTAAGAATATGTTACTGCATACTACTTTTTGTAGTTTAGCAAAACAAAGATGTCTACGAAAGTTCAAGCAGCCTTTGCTTTCGTGGACGGAATGCCTTCTGCAATTGCGGAGTCACGGTATGTGCTAAATCCCTTTCGTGCATATCATACTTTCAATAATATAGCAAAACAGTTAAGTGGACAAAATGAACATTCGATGGCACGGAATGATGATAGTGTAGCGTATTCTGCATGCCGGACTAGGACATCTATTACGTGGACAGAATTATTTTTGTCTGCAAAATGAGTTTCTTTTGTCCACATAGTACAAGTGCCTTCAGCCTTTTGTCCACAAAATCAAAAGCACAACGGTCAGTTCAGTGCACGACAGGAATCATCCGTTTTGTTTCCTGTGCATGGAAGTATCTCTTCAATATTTCGTGGACACACACGTTTGTGTTTTTCATGGACAAAACACGTTTGTGTTTTTCGTGGACAAAACACGTTATGGTGTTACAGTTTCGTAATGAACGTATGCGTTTTGTAGCACAGAAGGCAGTCTGTCTGCGAAAAAAGGTCTGTTTCACTTGGCGCCCCATATGAACCTGCCTCTGTTCTCCTTAAGAGGGCAAGCCTATGATGGTGCTGCCAATATGTCAGGCAAGCTCAGTGGGGAATCATTAAAGAGCAGCAGCCACTTGCTGTACATATGAATTGTGGTACACGCTGCATCAATTTGATCACCCAAAAAGCCTGCACTGCCTCTGTTGTTATTAGGGATGCCATGGATTGGGTGCACCAGTTAGGCGTTCTCTTTGGACAGTCAGGGAAGTTTAAAGCCATGTTTCAGAACATTGCAAACCACCAGGACATGCCCTACACTTCACTGAAGCCACTCTGTCCTACAAGGTGGACTGTCCACAACAAAGCAATCAATGATGTCCTCAGTCAGTATGAGACTGTGTTGGCAGGTTTGGAGGAGATGGCAGAGGGGTCCTTAAACACTGCCTCAATAGCTAATGGTTTGAAACATTGGTTCCAGAAAGGCAAGACTGTGCTAGGGCTGGTCATTGCATCTGCTGTCATTGGGGAGCTTGAGTGCCTGAACACTTCTCTTCAATGCAGGACAGAAACTGTATCTGCTATGAGATCTGCAGTTGAGTGTGTTAGGAAGTCACTGAGGACAAAGAGAAATAACGCTAGCTTGCAGACACTGTTTGAGATGTCAACGGGGATAGTTGAAGGCTTGAACTTGGCACCAATTGAAGTCCTAAAGACTAGACAGCCACCAAAATGCTTTTCAGGACAAAGTGAAGGATATAAGCCACAGCCTATAGAGGACCATTACAGAATAGAGTTTTTCAAAGTCCTGGATATGGTTGACTCACAGTTAGAAGATAGATTCCAACAAGGTGGGCACATTAACATTACAGAGGTTGGAAAACACACTTCTTGCTGGAGAGATAGATCCTGCAGTCATAGATACATACCCAGAGTTGAACAGACAATCCCTGTCAGAGCAGCTGCCCATGTTTCTGTCAAATTACCCATTTGAAACAACTTCAGCTGCAAAGATTATGCGAGGGCTACCAGAAGAGGTCCCGTCCTTATTTGTCAAGTGGAAACCTTGTTAAGGTTAGTTATAGTGGTTCCCATTTCTTCCTCAGAGGCCAAGAGAAGTTTTAGCTCTCTTTGGAGATTAAGACATGGCTTAGAACTACCATGAGTCAAAAAAGACTCAACAGTGCGGCAGTGTGTCATCTCCACCATGACAAACTAGACCTCATAGAGAACAAACATATTTGTTAGCAATTTCTTGCACACAATGATCCACGCAAAGCACACTTTGGTTCATTTGGTTGAAACAGCATATAGGGCTGTGTATATAATATATACAGTATGTATTACATGTATATATTATGTGTATATGATAGATATGTATGTAGTTAACTTAGTTTGTAAAAATGTTTTGTACAATACAATTGAACCGTCTTACTTCAAGCCATCCTGATATTGTTTTATTCTTCAATCAAGATACAGTATATGCTCCTTTAAGGACTGGGATTATGTATATAGACATAAAATTCATAGCAAATTGTGTCGTCCCCCCCCATATCAAACTCTCTCCTACGCCCTTGGGAACAATCATGCAGTACAAATTTTCAACTACAAATGCATGGTGTTGTATTAATCACCTTTGAAGTCTTGAAAAAATCCATATGAAATAAATGTTTCAATTAAAGCTTGTTAAGTGTGAGGGTAATTTCTGTTTCATCAACAGACACATGTAATCAATGGAAAGAAAAAACTCATTTCCATTGATTTGGTTAGATTGCTTTCTTCAAGTTTGGCTGAAGGAGCCAAACTCTGCCTGCTGCTAATGTTGCTCTTGTCACAATGAAGTCAGAGCATTGACACTGCTGGAGCTGGAGGTCTTGCTATTCTCACAATCAAGGCAAACTGGTTTTTAGATCACACAAATCAAAAGCACAAAGGAAATAGTTCAAATTTTTTTGATTGCCTCTCTGTCTGTTTGAATCATGTTGTTGTTTCTTTTTAGTTTCACAGTAGTTTAAATATTTCTAATGCTTGCTTAAACCAAATGAATGAAACAGTGGTCTGCAACTTTGACACCTAAACCTCAATCATCTTTTTTTGCAAACCAGGTGGTTATTTAAGGTTGCTTGTACAATGTACATGCCTAACACATCTTTACAAGACACAATTGGTATAGTAATAAAACCAGACACCAATGCTTACCCAAGTGTTATTGCATTATTGCATGTGCAAATCCTAAATATCCAAGTCTCCAATCAACAATCAGTCCATAGTTATTTATGAAAGAAAACCAGTGAATTGGTGCTGGTGAGAGACAGAGCAAGACAAAGGCCAGAAGGCCAGAGGGAAAGGGAGGTACATATTCATGGTGATTGAGCAAAAGCATAAGATGTGGAATGGATGTATCCAAGGAAATGCAGATCACAATTGTGGGCCATTTCATAAATCATGGTCTCACAACACTAGAAATTGGCCAGACTGTGCAGCCCAGTCCCAACAAGATCAACAGTGGCATCAATAATTTGGCCATTCAGTAATGAGTAACTGTATTATTTCACTGTATTATACTGGAATGCGTTCATCAGCAGTTTTAATATTACTTCACCCATCACCGTTTTTTTGTAATCATTTTATAGAACTGGTGGTTTTGCAGAGAGCATCTATTGTTGGCTACTCAAGATGTGATCATGAGGCATCGACCAGAATGCAGGCTTTCTTTTCTGTCCCCTTTGTTAATCCTTTATTAATTAAGTGTGTGAATTACGTGTGTGCGTGTGTGTGGTTCTGCAAACAAACAGAAATGATACAGCACATTAGCAATGCAGTACAGATTCAAATAGTTAACAATTAAACAGAGCTAACATGAATGACCATGTTACAACTGTGTCCATATAAACTAGTAGACTTCTAACATGATGTCTCATTGATTCTTATAGCTAATATTTATTATGCTGTGTGAATAGTGGATAAAAATAATGTTTAATTAAATGGATCATCATTTGATATACTTGTAATACTTGTTTTTTTTTTTGTTTTACTTTTTCATTCACCATCAGTTTTCTTTTTATCATTACTATCTAACCATTGTAATGTCTGATATGCATTCCTACATCATTTTTCATCTGGGTGTGACACCAAGTCATTTGATCTTCTGTGTCCACATTTATACCATTGTTTCTTACCACTTTTGCTTTCAATTCTGCAACAGTGCTATTCTGATAGCACTTGTTTCAAATCAGTATGTGTGTGTGATGACTATGTCAGGTGATTCATTCTTAATAAATGCATACTCAATAAACTTGATTTGCCCATGAAGCCTATTTGAATTTAAAATTGACTTCTGTTTACTTCTGAGACCGTTCCTAAAGATACGATATTTACCAGATTGTGTGTCATTTGGAAAATTAGTACAATATGTCTTATCACCTCATTTGTCTTACCACCATCATACTGCTGTAACCATATTTCATTGATCTGATAAACCTGAAAATGTAAAACTGTGCACTCCCCCCTCAGTGATAGAATAAGAGCACATTGTTCAGGTTTCTGGAAGTGTCTTGTCAACATACAAGTAAAAAATTGAAATTCTTGCATGTAAGCTGTATGACATGCATTCCTCACTAAAGGATGTAAGGGTGTTGGCAGAGGCAAGTTGGTGTTCATCAGTTAAATATGCATCAGTATTTGCTAGCAGTGTTTATATACTACTTATGCACACTAGATGGCAGTATTTCAAAATCTATGTTTTCTTTTTCAGTCATCTTTTTGTATTGACATAGTTTTCAGGTGCTACACTAATCTGACCAGTTTTGTCAGTTTCCAGCTCAGCTGTTGCATAGAAGTAGGACACTGATGTCTCTGGAACATAATATGTCAAACTGATGTGATTTATGTTTATTTTTAAAATTCTGTGTTGAATATTAATCGTGTGAAATGATTACATTCTACCACTGTACTACTAGCCACTTCCAGTTAGTGGAGGGAGTATGGGAGAAAAGTAGATTAGACAGTTGATCAGACAGGTACATTAGGGATAAATGGTATACTGGTATAAATGAAGATGTGCAGCATTTGAGAAAACATGAAATGTGTGATAACCAAACTTTTAGCTGTTTCCAGGTGAGAACTGTCAGTGCCAGGTGGACTCTGGAACTGTCAGTCATCGGTCCAGAAAGCAGATTTCATCACTGCCTACGCTGAGACCAACTCCCTTCAGTTCCTGGCTCTCACTGAGACCTGGATTTCTCCCAACAACACTGCTACCCCTGCTGCTCTGTCTTCATCGTACTCCTTCACACACACACCACGGTCTTCAGGCAGAGGAGGGGGCACAGGCCTGCTTTATCTCCATCTTGGAGATATTGTCTCGTACCCCTCCAGAGCCTGTCTATCACCTCTTGTCTACTGGAAAGGCTACATCTCCACACCCACTCCCCTCACTACAGGCGTCCCCCAGGGTTCAGTATTCAGACCCCTCCTTTTCTCGATCTATATCAACTCGCTTGGTTCAGTTATTAACTCACGTGGTTTCTCCTATCACTGCTATGCCAATGACAGACAACTAATCTTCTCTTTTCCTCCCTCCACCCCCCAGGTCAATGAAAAGATCTCCGCATGCCTGGCCGACATCTCCAAATGGATGGCCTCCAACCACCTCAAGCTAAACCTGGATAAGACCGATCTAACGGCCAAGCTCTCTCCTCTTCAAGAGGTCTCAGTTACTGTTGACGGCACGACTTCAACGACTACATCTTGCAGACAACATGCTCCTGTCGATTCCTTCTCTTCAACATCAGGAGGATTCGCACTTTTCTGACCACCTACTCCACCCAGCTGCTTGTCCAGGCCACTGTGCTCTCCTGCCTGGACTATTGCAATGCCTTCCTTGCAAGCTTTCCAGCCTGCGCCATTCACCCGCTGCAGCTCATCCAAAACACAGCTGCTAGGCTGATCTACAACCTCCAAGTTCTCCTGCGTCACCCCTTTACTGAGATCCCTCCACTGGCTCCCAGTCGCAGCCAGGATCCGCTTCAAAATCCTGACCCTCACCTTTTCTGCTGCAAAAAAGACCGCCCTGACCTACCTCCAGGGCCTCATCCTACCCTACACACCTGCTCAACAACTTCACTCTGCTACATCCGGATGTCTCGCTCCTCCCACCAACAGAAGGAAAGGCCCACGCTCCTTTCAATGTTGCTGTTCCATCATTTTTTTTTTAAAGACCCACCACCACCCCCCCTCTTCGGAGGACAACTTTATTTTTAATAAGGCAATACATTCGTAATAATGTACTTATGGATATCCATAAAAGGAGGGGATTGTGTATAGCACAACATACAGAATGTGAAATAAAGAAAACGCAAGAAAAAACAAGTGACGAGTAAGACGGGACGAGTAGGACGGGACAATAGCACAGGACTGGGAAGACAGGACTAGACAAGACAGTTGACGAACATGAAGAGGCAAGTTATTAGAGATTGAGTAAAGTAAGCTATGATTCACATTGGGTGGTCACGGTTTCCTGAGTTTTGATGGGATGTGAACTTTGGAGATATCACCAAGGAGACAGAGTGTTGAGGATGGTGGGATTCTGTAGCTCAGGATGGTGGAGAGTGTCTCAGTAACCGTGATCCAGAAAGACTGAACTGGTTGACAGTCAGATGGCGTGAAGATAGTTGTCTGTGCTACCTGAAGTGCATTGTGAACAGATATCTGTGTTGGCTAGTCCCATTTTTAACTTTTTACTTTGAGTGATGTGAGTTCTGTGAATGACTTTATATTGTATGAGCTGCAGGTTTGTGTTAGTGGTCATGGAGAAGGTATTCTTACAGATTTGTTCCCAGAAATCAGGGTTGGGAGAGAGAGCTAGGTCAGCTTCCCACTTGGTTGTTGGTATTTTTATTATATTATTTGAGTTGGAGATCAGTATATATAGTTTGGAGGTTAATTTTTTACAGTTATTGATTTTCATGAGTTCATCAACTAATTGAGAGGGTTGTAATGTGTTGTTGGTTCAACTGGTTTTGTCTTTAATTCTGAATCTAAGTTGTTGATATTGAAGGAATTGGTCTCTCCCAACCCCATATTTCTGTATGAGTGTGTTGAATGATATGAGTTGATGATTCTCAAACAGGTGGTGAAGGTGTGTGATTCGCTTTTGTGCCCATGTGGTGAAGTAAATAGGTTTGTTCTGTAACATGAAGTCTGGGTTGTGCCAGAGTGGGGTGAACTTATTTAGTGCTAGTGATGATTTTGTCAGTGCTCCCGCCCCCTAGCTATTGTGTTTTGTTTTTCCCTGTCCATGTGCTTTTGTTTTCCTTGTGTTCTAGCCCTGCCCCATTCTCCGCCCTGTCTCCGCCCACCCGATCATCCCCTCCTGCCTGCTTACACACCTGCTTCCCATCTCCTCATCAGCCCAGCCCTATATCTACCCTGCTTGTCTCTGTCTTGTTGCCAGTTCGCTGCAGTGTGCCTTTACCTGTCTCGTTCCTGCCGTGTTTTCTGCCTGATCGCTATTCCCCGAATCGACCCTGCCTGCTCTTTGACCTTGCTCCTGCCTGCTGTCCTGCCTGATCTTGCTGACTACCTGTTTTGACCCTGCCTGTCCCCGGCTTTGATTCCTGTCTGTGTTTGGACTGCCTTCCTGGTATTTTGACCCTGCCTGTTTTGGACTGCCTGCGTGTTCTGCGATTTCGTTAATAAACGCCTGGACTCTGGAGTTCTTGTGGTCCGCGCCTGAGTCCTTGCCTGTGCCCTGTCAGATTTAGTGATTTGATTCATTTTCCACCAGGCTGTCAGAGTTGTAGAGATAGTAATGAGTTTACAGTAGTTAGATTTTTTGATTGATTGTGGGAGGAAGGGGAGGTCTGCAATTGAGATGTTTGTACATTGGTTTTGTTCTAGTTCCAGCCAGGGTATTTGTGTATTTGGATCCATTTGACTAAGTACTGTAATTGATTTGCGAGGAAGTAGTGAAGGAAGTTTGGTGCCCCGCCATATGATTTTTTATTTTGTAGTGTTGAGAGTTGTAGTGTTTTAAACCATTTATCTGTAGGGGTAGTGGGGATCATAGAAAATAGGTAGTTAATCTGGGGTAGGGTTTTCATTTTGACTGCGGCAATTCTTCCGATGAGTGTGAGAGGGGGTTTGGTCCAGCATTTGTAGTCGTCTTCAATTTTTCTGAGGAGGGGAGTATAATTGAGGCTAAAGAGCTTTGACAGCCTGAGGGAGATATTAACCCCTAGGTACTTGATGTTGCCAGTGTGAAGAGAGAGGGGAGAGTCCTGAGCTCCAGAATCCCAGGCATCCTCTGAGAGGGGTAATACGACTGATTTATTCCAGTTTATAGTGTAATGTGAAATTTTTGAGAATTTATTGATGATATTGAAAGTTTCTTGAAGTGATACGTATGGGTTCTGTAAGTAGAGTAGTAGATCATCTGCATATAGACTGATTTTATGTTGTGTGTTGGCTACCTGAATTCCTTGGATTTGGCTGTTCTGTCGTATTGCTGCTGCGAGAGGTTCAATGAAAATAGCAAAGAGAGAAGGCGAGAGTGGGCATCCCTGTCTGGTGCCCTGGTGCAGTGTGAAACTTGGTGAAGTGATTCCGTTAGTGTTAATGGTGGCTCTGGGTGATGTGTACAGTGTTGTAATCCAGTGGATGAACGACTCTCCAAAACCAAACTTGTGTAATGTGCTGAATAAAAAGGACCAATTTACCTTGTCAAAAGCTTTTTCTGCATCAAGTGAAATGATAATGGTTTTCTGTTGGGTTTGTTGTGATATATTGATTAGGCTGAAAAGTCTGCGTATATTATCTGTGGCGTGTCTATTTTTTATGAAGCCTGTCTGATCTGGGTGAATGAGCGTGGAGATGACTGTTTCTATTCTGGTTGCTAGCGCTTTGGTGATAACTTTCAAGTCGGTATTCATTAGTGAAAGAGGTCGGTAGCTAGAGGGGTGAGTTGGATCTTTGTTGGGTTTTAATAGTAATGCCATAGCAGCAGTATTCATGTGTGTGAGTATGGTGGAAGAGGTTTTTATTTCTGTAATTACTCTGTTGAATAGTGGTGATAATATGTCCCAAAAGTTCCTGTAGAATTCGGCTGGTAATCCATCTGGTCCGGGAGATTTGTTACTTGGCATGTTGTTGAGAGCTGTGGTGAGTTCACTGAGGTTAAGGGGTGCATCTAGAAAATTAATTTGTTCAGCAGTTAGTTTCAGTAAGGTCAGATTGTTAAGGAAAGCATCAATTTCAGATTGTGTGGGTTGGTGAGCAGAGGAGTAAAGATTGCTGTAAAAGTTTCGAAATACGTTGTTTATATCTTGCGGGTTCTGAGTGATGGTTCCTGTGGAGTCCAAGATGGATTGGGATGATTGATTTCTCTTTTTTGTGTTGGAGTAGATTTGCCAAATATTTACTGTTTGCTTTATTACTGTATTGAAAACCATTATATTTCAGTTGATGAATTAGAAACTGTGTTTTTTTCTGTATGATATCTTCAATTTGTGTTTGGAGTTCTTTTAATTCATTTTGTTTTGGTTCACTGGGATTGCAGGATATTTCATTTGTTAAGTGTTTGATTCTTTGTTCTATAGTGTTTTCCAATTGTTGTTGCTGTTTTTTCCTATGTGAAGAGTATGATATGATTTTTCCTCTGATTACGGCTTTCCCAGTTTCCCATAGCAGTGAGGGTGAGGTGTCTGGAGAGCCGTTCATCGCCAGAAAGAATGCCCACTCTCGCCTTATGAATGTTATAAAATTGAGATCTTCTAGCAGTGAGGTATTCAAGCGCCATCTTGTTGGAGTCTTAACATATGTTTGTGTATTTATAGACAGAGAGACAGGAGCATGATCACTGATCACGATTGGGTGAATTGTGTTATTTGAAATCTTGGGTATAAGCAAGTTACTGACAATAAATAGGTCAATTTTAGATGAACATTGGTGAACTGATGAGAAGTATGAATATTCCCTTAAAGACAGGTTTCTCATTCTCCAACTATCGCTAAGGCCATAGTCCTCCATATATTGCTTTATTATGTCAGTGGAGTGCCAGCTCCTTGAGTTGCCAGAGGTGCTGGAGCGGTCGATTGTGGGGTTAATGATGGTATTGAAGTCTCCAGCTATAATGAGGTTGTTTGAATTGGACAGTATGGAAAAAAGGGTATGGAAGAAAGGTGGATCATCATTGTTAGGGCCATAAATGTTTGCCAGTGTGAATGTTGTATGGTTGATGGATATGTTAATGATGATGAATCTTCCATCTGGATCAGTGATTAATTGGTTAAGCGTAGACTGAATATTTTTATTTATTAAAATTGAAACACCTTGTTGTTTACTGTTATATGTTGAAGAAAATATTTTGTCAAATTGTTTGAATTTAAGGTACTGTACTTCTGTGTGTGTTAAGTGTGTTTCCTGTAAAAGACAAATATCAGCCTTTAAATTTTTTAAGCCTTTTAACATTACTTTAAATCTTTTGGATTGAGTACGTGTTAAAAGACATTCTGTTATTGAGTGTACTCAGATGTGGTTGTGCTGTTGTTTGCCAGGGTGCAGTGTTTTGTTTTCGCCACGATGAGGCGCAGGTCTGTACGGTACGTCCAGGGGTTCAGATTGTTTTCTTTTATTATTCCCTCCTTGACTGACAAAGAGGAAGATGTCGGGTCATGTTGAGTCCCACAATAAATATGCCAAAAGTTATTGAAGCATATTATTGCCTCCGCCAAATTATTCCCGAATTCAACGCTGATGAAGCCGCGAAGCTCAACAGGTTATGGGCCCAGGAGCAACTCGGGGAATAGTTGTTATGATGTTTAATCGCCGGTAGAAAGTCGCGACGGACAGCGTGCTAACGGCTAACGATAGCATCATGGAGGCACGAGGAACAAGCAGGTCGTCTCGACTCATGTTCGACGGAGATGAAACCAAGTATGAACTATGGGAGACTAAAGTGCTGGGACATTTGCATTTATTAGGATTAAAGAACACGGTTCTGAGAGAACCTAACGGCCAAGATGAGGTGGCGGCTGACGGTAAGAAGAATGCCGATGCGTACGCCGAGTTGATTCAACTTTTGGATGATAAAAGCCTCTCATTAATTATGAGAGAAGCGCCTGACAATGCAAGAAAAGCACTGAAAATTTTGAGGGAATATTATGCCGGGAAGGGGAAGCCCCACATTATCAACCTTTACACCACGCTGACATCGCTTCAAAAGACGAGCAGCGAGACGGTAACAGACTATATCATCAGGGCAGAGACCGCCATTACGGCGCTGCGCAACGCAGGAGAAACATTGGGAGATGGTCTGCTTATTGCTATGGTCTTAAAAGGGCTTCCAGAAAGTTTTAAGCCATTTGCAGTATATGTTGCAAATAATGAGGATAATGTAACATTTGCGGAATTCAAAACAAAACTACGCAGTTTTGAAGCCACAGAGAAGCTAACAGCAGCGGAGTCCAGTGACAATGTGATGAAGACCGTGGCGAGAGCCGGACGGAGGCCCGCCAAGTCAAGTGCACGGGACAGGAATAATGAAGATGCGGACATTGTATGTTTCAAGTGTGGCATGAAGGGTCACCGAGCGAGAGCATGCCGCCGAAAGACATGGTGCAGTCACTGTAGGAGTGACACCCACGGCGATGCCACTTGTAGACGCAAAGATAAACAAGATGGAGCGAGGAAAGCCGCAGATGACAGCTGCAACGGATCCGGGGTAACAGATACAAAGGATTATGCCTTCAAGATCAAGGACCCAGACATCGGGGATCAGCAGCCAGCGCGCAGCATCAACGAGAAGGGCTTGATGGTTGATACTGGAGCTACATCCCACATCGTTAATGATATAGCCAAGTTTAAAAGCTTTGACGACAAGTTCAAGCCGGAGACGCACTGTGTGGAGCTGGCAGACGGCACTCAGTGCATAGGCGTAGCTCAACGTAAGGGAAATGCAGAGGTGCTCCTGATAGACAGTACAGGACAACGACGTAGAGCAACACTGAGAGACGCGTTGTTTATACCGTCTTACCCCCAAGACATTTTTTCGGTGAAGTCAGCCACCGAGAATGGAGCAACGGTCACATTTAAACAAGGACGGAACACACTGACACATAAAGACGGTACCAGGTTCAACATTCATGTGTATGGCAAGTTGTATTATTTGCACACTGAGGTTGAAGATAGTGACAAGTGCAATACTTGTCACGACATGCGGACATGGCATGAAATATTAGGCCACTGCAACTATGAAGATGTAATGAGATTAAAAAATGTAGTTGATGGTATGCATATTAAGGGGAAGGCTGTTAAGCCTGATCAAGAGTGTGAGGTATGTATTCAGGGAAAGTTTGTTCAAACCCGAAGTAGAGATCCTGATATAAGAGCAAAGGCTCCCTTACAGATGGTGCACACAGACCTAGCAGGTCCAGTAGCTAATGAGTCTATTGATGGGTACAAATATGTGCAGTCATTCACAGATGATTATTCAAGTGCAGTGTTTGTATACTTTCTTAAGACAAAAAGTGATACAGTGCAGGCAACTGAAAAATTCCTAGCAGATACTGCCCCTTATGGAAAGGTTAAGTGTATCAGATCTGACAATGGCACAGAGTTTATGTGCAGGGACTTCCAGACTCTGTTAAGGAAGAATGGCATCAAACACGAGACATCAGCTCCGTATTCACCCCACCAAAATGGTACTGCTGAAAGGGGCTGGCGTACTCTTTTTGAAATGGGCAGATGTATGCTAGTTGAAAGTCAGCTACCCAAATGTCTCTGGAACTACGCTGTTCAAACAGCAGCTGTAGTACGAAACAGATGCTTTAATAAGCGAACAGGGAAGACCCCTTACGAGATGCTGACAGATAAAAAGCCAAATTTGTCCAAAATGCAGAAATTTGGATCTGTGTGTTACACATACAAAACGAACAAGGGAAAGCTTGATTCCAGATGTGACCAGGGATTTTTTGTCGGTTACGACAAGAACAGCCCTGCTTATTTGGTTTACTATCCTGACACTGAGAAGATTCAAAAACACAGGCTTGTTAAATTTGTGAGCAAGGTAAATGTAGAAAAGCAAACACAGACAGTCGAAACAGAACCAAATGATGATGAGGACAGAGTGAGACATTCTGGAACAGATAAAGTCACACAGGAGGTTAATGAGAGTAAGGAGTCAAGAGTGAGAAACAAAAATCCACAAGACAATACATCTGATGAGTGTGACAAAGAAAAGTCAATTGAGGAAGGTAGTGAATCTGCCAATGGGAGGTATCCTATAAGAGAGAGGAGGAAACCAGGTCATTTAAGGGATTTTGTAACAGACAACAGTGATAGTGATGGAATAAAAATTACTATGGATTACTGTTACAGGGCAGTGTGTGGTGTCCCACATACATTCAAGGAAGCTATGGAGTCCCCTAACTCAAAACAATGGGTTAAAGCGATGGACGAAGAAATTCAATCATTAAAAGAAAACAACACATTTACTCTAACTACTCTGCCAGAGGGCAAGAAAACAGTGGGGGGTAAATGGGTTTATTCTGTTAAGAGTGACATTGAGGGTAAAGAAAAGCACAAAGCAAGGTTTGTAGCAAAGGGTTACAGTCAGAAGATAGGGATCGATTATGGTGAAACTTTCTCCCCAACAGCAAATCTGACAAGTGTTAGGGTATTGCTACAAAAAGCAGCACAGGAGAACCTGCTAATCCACCAAATGGATGTGAAAACAGCTTACCTACACGCTCCCATTGATTATGAGATCTACATAGATCAACCAGAAGGTTATGAAGAAGGGGAAGGTCTGGTGTGTAAGCTGGAAAAATCTCTATATGGTCTAAAGCAATCAGGCCGAAATTGGAATAGGATTCTACATGACTGTCTAACTGAAAATGATTTCACACAAAATCCAGCGGACTACTGTGTCTATACCAAATGGACAAAACATGGGAAGGTGATGATGATAATCTGGGTGGATGATTTGATAATTGCCGCCAGCAGTGAAGAAGTAATGATGGAGGTAAAAGAGATGCTTTCAGAAAAATTTAAGATGAAAGATTTAGGTAGGCTTAACCATTTTCTTGGTATTGATTTCTCTCAGTCTGATGGATGTGTGAAGATGTCACAAGAGAAATATGTCAACAGGATACTGGAGAAGTTTAATATGGAAAACTGTAAACCTAGAGAAACTCCTTGTGATCAGAAACTATGTTACACAGAGGATGCTGTTAAGATGTGTGATGTTAAAATGTACAGAGAGGCTGTAGGAAGCCTTATCTATTTAATGACATGTACACGTCCAGATTTAAGTTTTGTGGTAAGCAAGCTATCACAATATTTCTGTGAACCAACAGAAGAACAGTGGGTAACTGTGAAGCATGTGCTAAGATACCTCAGAGGTACTACAAACAGTGAGTTGTGTTTCAGAAGAAATGACAGTGAGGCGTTAGGCCTAGTTGCCTATAGTGACGCAGACTGGGCAGCTGATACCACTGATAGACGTAGCACTACAGGTTACTGTGTAAGTCTAAGCAAGAACAGTTCTCTAGTTTCATGGAAAACTAAGAAACAGCCTACAGTAGCGCTCTCAACCTGTGAGGCAGAATATATGGCTCTGGCCTCTACTATACAAGAGTGTATATACCTAGAGCAGCTATTGGAAAGTATTGATGACTACAAATACACAAAAACATTGGTGTATGAGGATAACCAGGGAACAATCGCCTTAGCCAAAAACCCTGTGAGCAGACAAAGGTGCAAACATGTGGACATTAAATATCACTTCATAAGGTCCATGGTAAATGAGGGAAAAGTGACCCTGGTATATTGCACTACTGAAGAAATGGTTGCAGATGTTATGACCAAACCTGTCACCAAATCAAAACTGAAAAAGTTTGCAAGTATTATGTTTGGTGTCTAAAAGTGTAAAAGAGGTCCACATTTGTATTGTATCCTATTGTATGTAATTTTTGTTTGGATTTCTGTAATCTGAGTACAAGTGGGGGTGTTAAAAGACATTCTGTTATTGAGTGTACTCAGATGTGGTTGTGCTGTTGTTTGCCAGGGTGCAGTGTTTTGTTTTCGCCACGATGAGGCGCAGGTCTGTACGGTACGTCCAGGGGTTCAGATTGTTTTCTTTTATTATTCCCTCCTTGACTGACAAAGAGGAAGATGTCGGGTCATGTTGAGTCCCACAATAAATATGCCAAAAGTTATTGAAGCATATTATTGCCTCCGCCAAATTATTCCCGAATTCAACGCTGATGAAGCCGCGAAGCTCAACAGTACGGAAGCCGCGTATATTCCATGTTATCAAGTTAAGTGGTTGCATGTATGCATGTCAGGTATATCTAAGTTGTGGGCTAGCTGTATGCATGTATGGGTTAAGGAAGAAGTGAAGCAATGAAGAAGTGGGGAAAGTGTTGAAGGGGAAAGAGGGGGAAAGGGGTTGGATTGAAGGAATATGACGTGCATGTTTTTGGTTGTTAGTGTTTGTTGGATGTGTCTTATGTCTCGCATAACATGTTTTCCAGCATTTGTGCATGGAGTTAAGCTGAGAGGTAGTTGTGATGTCAACCATGAACACAAAACTGATAGACAGGCGCTAGACAAGGGGATCCTACATACGCATACAAGGACTGACGAGAGAACAAGACATAAACAAGCAATACAAAGAGAGAAGTACATGCCTTATCAGATATTAGAGTTGATGAGAGAGAGGGAGAGGGAGAAAGAGAGAGAGAGGGGGAGGGAGAGAGAGAGAGAGTGCGCGTGCGTGCGTGTATGTGTGTGCGAGAGAGAGAGAAAAAGAGAGAGAGAAGGGGGGGATTGAGAAAGGTGCTAAGGGGCAGTAAACAAACAAAACAAAAAAGAGAGGAAAAAAAAAAAGATGGTTAGCTCAGGAGAGGTGTAGGCGATAGGCTAGCTAATAATGCTGTAGGCCTACAGAGGTGTCAGAGAAGATAGTCTAATTCTGTGGGTTATTTATTCAAAAGATCCATGGTGTTATTTCAGGGCTTCGAAATAATTGTCCATTTATATAGAGTTTATCGACTACCAACACTGCACTCGGTTTCCTGTTTCCTCGGTTTTCCTTTAATATGGAGTAGAGAACTTTTCGTCGTTCGTTTATCTCCCGTGGGAACTGCTCGTTCATTCCATAAGTGGTGTTCTTGAGTTGTTTTCCTTTGCTTTTGACCAGTTCTTTTTGTTGATAGTGTTTGAATTTTGCGATGATGGGCCTAGCTTTATTGTGCTCTTGTTTGCCGAGACGGTGAACTCGGTGGAAGGTGATGTTTTGGACAACGTCGCCGGGCAGTTTGAGCTGAGTTAGCATGAAGTTTTTGATCTGCAGTTCTGGATTGTCGGGTGAGGGTGCTGTTCCATCATTGCCCCCCAGTAGTGGAATGAACTCCCCACTGACCTGAGAACAACTCCTTCACTCCAACCTTTCAGACGTGGGCTGAAGACACACCTCCTAAGACTCTACCTGGACTGACACCCTTGCCATTTCGACCTTGTAAATCTAAGATTCTTGGCTTGTACTTGTAGCTCTATCTCTTACTTTGTATTTGTAGCACATTTTTTGCCTAGGTAGTATTGCCTAGGTAGTATAGTATATACTTTATTGTCCCAGTGACTGTATTTGATATATGTAACCTTAGATCAGATTATCTCTGGCTCACTACACCAACCTTGTGCTCAGCTTCAGCACTATCTGCATTGTATGATCTGTACACATCTTGCCCTTGTGCCTGTTGTTTGCCCACTATATGCACTTTTGTAAGTCGCTTTGGATAAAAGTGTCTGCTAAATTAATAAATGTAAATGTAAATGTTAATAAACATCAAACATCACTATAATCAAATATATACAGTTGCCTTTTTGGAGGTTATGGAAGTATGTACTAGTGACGGGAGGAGGATACTTGATATATTAATTTTGATTTATGAAATATATTCAGAAATGTTTATTGTTATTGCTTTGTGGTCATGTTTCTACCCCCACCCCTGATTTATTTATTAATAAATGTAACATATACAAATAATGTATCCAGATGAAGAACGCAGAGTGTCGATGTCGGCCCCTGATTTTGCTTCTGAGAGATTTCACTTTCTCTAATTATGGCCAACTTCGACAGAATCGACAATGTGGTATCATCATCATCAAAGCTTTATTAAGGACACATACACGGTCCATAGCACAAAAAAACAACAATAAAACAAACAAATACAAAGAGGAATAAAAAGACATAATCCAAAATGTCATCTATTTACACATAGACTAAAATGCCAATGATTCCACACACTAGAGAAGAACCTGACAGAACTTGGTTCGTCTTGGTAGTGCAGGGTGCAGTGCTTGGTAGTGCAGGGTTCGTCAGTGTTGAGATTATGCTGTTTACAGAGTCTGATAACCTACACATACATCTGTACATGAGATGCGCAGCACAGCAGAGCAGGTAGGCACGCCAACACTAACAAACATTTGACTTGCACTACTCCATTGTGGCACCTTAAGCAGCAGCCTCATTCCATCATTATATGCTACAGTAGGTTTCTGCATACTGCTCTTTCTGTAGTGCCGCCACAAATGGGCAGTATACATAGGGGTACAATATGCTTTAAAAAGTGTAGTCTTCACAGATATTGAACACATACCAAATTTGCAAATCAACATATTAGCTTGTGCATACATCATACGACACTGTCTGTCAATGTCCTTATCATCAGACAGGTCATCAGTTATATAATGTCCTAAGTATTTAGCCTCATCACATACTTTAAGTCAGTACCAGACAGGGAGAAGTCAGGAAATGACAGTTTACTGTCCTCCCTACTCCTAACAATCATAATGTTACTCTTCTTTGCATTGTATATAATGTCAAGGTCTGAGCCATATTGAGAGCAAACCCTTAGTAACTGCTGAAGACCAGCACTATATGGACAAAAAATCACCAAATCATCTGCATACATCAAGTGGTTGATGATAGTGTTACCAACCCTACAACCTGTTCCACAGTCATTCAAAAGCTTTGATAAATCATCCATATAGACATTAAAAAGAAAGGGAGACAAAATGCTTCCCTGTCTAACTCCATTGCATACATTGAAGGGAGCCGACACAGTGTTACCCCATTTTACATACA
Organism: Megalops cyprinoides; assembly: GCF_013368585.1. Classification (NCBI taxonomy): domain Eukaryota; kingdom Metazoa; phylum Chordata; class Actinopteri; order Elopiformes; family Megalopidae; genus Megalops; species Megalops cyprinoides. Next base: position 27,617,318 of record NC_050590.1, on the reverse strand, counting down.
CTGACTGGTGAGCATATCAAAAAGCCAGAATTCTCACTAGAGATTTGGAAACCCATCTGTTGTGTAACAGATAGTAGGCACTAACATAACAGATAATATAGAGTCAGGTAAAATACCATGAACTAAAAACCCAGTAAAACAAATGGCAAGCAGAGGACAGAGGACAGTATATGCCAAAGTTCACTCATTGGCAAAGAGAAGCCAAGAAAAAAAAAAGTAATTTCTGAGACGATGGCTTCTACTAGTTCTTCTGTCTCGCCTATTCTCAACTCTTCTCCCTTTTGCTCTCTCCCCTGTGCTGTGTGTAATATGTATAGTTATTCATTCTCTTTTTTGACAGCATAACCATAATGATACAAGACACAATTCAAGAACTTTCTTCTACTTCTGCCTCCAGCCTGGCCTGTCCAGTCTCAAATACACTCAGTGGCCACTTTATTAGGTACACCTCTCTAATACTGGGTAGAATGCCTCTTTGCCCCCAGAACGGCCTGAATTCTTGGCATAGATTCAACAAGGTGATGGATTCAACAAGGTGATGGAAACATTCCTTAGAGATTGTGCTCCATGCTGACATGATGGCATCACGCAGTTGCTGTAGATTTGTCAGCTGCACGTTCATGCTGCGAATGTCCCATTCCACCACATCCCAAAGGTGCTCTATTGGATTGAGATCTGGTGACTGTGGAGGCCATTGGAGTACACTGAACTCATTGTCATGTTCCTGGAACCAGTTTGAGATGACGTGTGCTTTGTTGAATGACGCGTTATCCTGCTGGAAGTAGCCATTAGAAGATGGGTAGACCCTGGTCAAAAAGGGATGCACATGGTCAGCAACAATACTCAGGGAGGCTGTGATGCTCAATTGGTATTAAGGTGCCCAATGTGGGCCAACAAAATGTTCCAATACACCACCAAGCAGAATGGATCCGTGGATTCATGTTGTTTACGCCAAATTCTGGCCCTACCATCTGCATGTTGCAGCAGAACTCGAGATTCGTCAGACCAGGTGATGTTTTTTCAATCGTCTACTGTCCGGTTTTGGTGAGCCTGTGCCCACTGTAGCCTCAGTTTCCTGTTCTTAGCTGACAGGAGTGGTACTCGGAAGGGTCTTCTGCTGCTGTAGCCCATCCACCCCAATGTTTGACATCAGGCCCGGCCCAAACCAATTTGGTGCCCTAGGCGAAAATTTAGGTGGCGCCCCCCTTGCATCGGAGTAAATTCGACTGCTGGTGTACATACTCACAAGAAACTGAATAGCTTTGTCTTCGACATTCTTTTATTTGCGATTGCAAAATCAAAACACTTGGAACAAATTAGAAAGAAATACAATAAAAATATGAAATGAATTTTTGAAATACAATATGAATAGCTTAAATAAAGTATAAGATTTAAATAGCCACAAAATAAAAAAAGTGTAAACCAGTGGCATAAAATAAATTATAAATACAATATAAATAAGGCACTGCACACAATAAGATATTAAAAAACAACAGTATTGGCAAAAAAAATTACAAGAATATCAAGGGGGGGGAAAGGGGATCTTATGAAGACATCTAGAAGACATCTGCTGTTGAGGTGGAGGAAACAGGAGGAGCGCTTGATGCTGTAGATGACCCAAGATTTGCAGGGATGGGACTGAGAAACCTCAACAGCGCATCTGAAGAGAGAAGAGGAATATATTACACCAATCTAATAATAAATATGATATGATACATAATATGATTTTAAGAATAAACTGAAATATGACAAATTAAAAATCTAAGGAATATGTGCATGATGACTACGCTGTACATGTTTAATACTTTTCTGATATGCAAATGATTCAATTTTTGTCATTACAAGGAAATGCTGATTAGCAGAATGCAAAGAAGTAGTCTTTGCACTATAATATAGAATGTAGGAATGCTAAGGTATGCTATAACAGGAATGATGTGCACTGTGCAGGCTTAAAACTATAGGAAAAGGAATAACACGTTAGCTTTTTGATTAAGGCTAATATTGCAAGCTAAGAAAACGTGAGCTAACCAGTTTTCAATAAAAATGTAAACAAGTTTTATTTTAATTTTAACTCTTGCTGACCCTATAATATTTACATATTTGGAAGCTGGGTGGGAGTGCCATTTTTCATAACAGCTTTGGTCCTTCGTAACATGCCATTAGCCTAACTGAAGTTAAAACAGTTCACGCTAGCTATTTATTGATTAGCAAACCATGTTTGGTTAACAACGTGTCGTTGTTCTCCTACGTACAAATAATGTCATGACATCACCTTTATTGTAACATTACCTCTGTCTTTCTCTCTTTTTTCCTCCTCTTCTTTTCTTTTTTTCCTCCCCTGGGCACCAGACAGTTTGGGACGTTTTGACATGTTGTTGTTGTCCTGTCGTCGTTGTCTTGTCGAGCTTGCTTTTGGGGTCACGTCAATGCGTGCCCCCCTCCCCCCTCCCCCCTCTGCCAGCAGGTAGAGTCTAATTAGTCCGGGGGGAAGGGGGAGCATCTCAGGAAAGTAAAGTGTGATCATCATTTTTATTATTATTTTTATTCATATTTAATAGGGTTTGCTATGCAGTTAGATATTTTTGGCTCATTATCTTCCTATTAAGATATATAATACCAACTAGTTTTAAGAAGAGTAAATTTTTTTTTTTCTCCCCCGTTTTTGGTGCCCCCTGGATGGTCGGCGCCCTTAGCATTTGCCTATACTGCCTATGCCGCGGGCCGGCCCTGTTTGACATGTTGTATGTTCAGAAATGCTTTCCTGCATAGCACTGTTGTAACATGTGGTTATTTGGTTTACTGTTGCCTTCCTGTCAGCTTGGACCAGTCTGGCCATTCTCCTCTGACCTCTGTCATTAACAAGGTGCTTTTGCCCACAGAACTGCCGCTTGCTGGATGTTTTTTGCTTTTCGCACCATTCTCTATACATTCTAGAGTCTGTTGTGAGTGGATATCCCAGAGAGATCAGCAGTTTCTGTGATACTCAAACCACCCTGTCTGGCACCAACAATCATCCCATGGTCAAAGTCACTTAAATCAGATTTTCTACCCTTTCTGATGTTTGGTCTGAACAGCAACTGAACCTCTTGACGATGTCTTTGTGATTTTATGCATTGAGTTGCTGCCAGATGATTGGCTGATTCGATATTTGCATCAATGAGCAGGTGTACCGGTGTACCTGATAAAGTGGTCACTGAGTGTATGTCTGCTAGGCCAGCCACATGCCTAGACTCTTTCACACTCATTAAATTTTGTGACTTCTCCTCCCTAATTAATCTAAAAATGCCACCTGCCTGTTACACTCCATTCCGACAAGATTCTTAAAACAGCTGCTCCTTAAGTTGGCAGGCCATTGTTAAATCTTATCAATGCCTCGCTTATGTCTGGACATGTACCTCAGTCCTTCAAATTAGCAGTTATCAAGCCTATTCTGAAGAAGCCCAATCTAGACCCGAATGACCTGTTGAACTACAGGCCCATCTTGAATCTTCCATTCCTCACAAAAATCTTAGAAAAAGTGGTAACGAAGCATCTGTGCTCCTTTTTACAGTCCAATAATGTTTAGACTGCATCACAGCACGGAAACCGCTCTCCTAAAAGTGCTTAATGACCTACTTCTCTCCTCTGACAATGGCTGTATCTCCCTTCTTGTGCTCCTAGTCCTAAATGCAGCCTTTGATACTATTGACCATCTTATTCTCTTAGACTGACTTGAAAACCTGATTGGCATAAGTAGAAAGACTCTGTCTTGGTTCAGGTCTTATCTGTCAGACCAACATCACTTTGTCTTTGTTAGTAATGAGTCTTTCAACTGCTCCAGAGTAAGACATGGAATACCACAAGGTTCCGTGCTTGGACCTTACTCTTTTCTTTATGCATGTTGCCTCTTGGCAATATCATCCGTAAACATGACATTAATTTCCACTGCTATGCAGATGATACCCAGTTAAACATATCGGCCAAACCTGATGTCTCCTTGAAAATATCAAACATAGAAGCCTGCCTCAAAGATATAAAGACAGGCATGGCCAATAATTTCTTCCTTCTAAATTTGGACAAAACAGAAATATTGCTTATCGGCCTAAAGTCTATCAGGAGCAAACTCACCGATATTACATTAACTCTTGATGGTGTCTCTCTGTCTTCAAGTGCAACCATCAAAGACCTTAGTGTCACTATTGATCCTGAGCTCTATTTTGAAACACATATAAAAAACACTTCCAGGACTGCTTACTGTCAGTACATGATGCTGAAAAGTTAATCCAGACTTTTGGTACATTCAGATTGGACTATTGTAATGCCCTCTTGTCAAGATGTGCATATGCCTCCCTAAAGCCCCTTTAGTCGGTTGGTCAGTTGGTTCAAAATGCAGCTGCTTGTACTCTAACCAGAACAAAATGCTTTGAGCACATCACCCCAGTACTAGCCTCTCTCCATTGGCTACCTATCAAATACTGCATTGACTTCAAAATGCTTCTCCTTACATTTACAGCTTCACATGGGCTTGTCCCTCCCTATATTAATGACCACCTTCACCCATATTCTCCAAAATGAACTCTATGTTCTCATTGTTCCAAGAGTGGGTAAAAGTACTATAGGCGGTAGAGCTGTTTTGTATCGAGGCCCTCTTTTGTGGAACAATTTACCGACTGAGGTTCAGGAAGCAAACTCTCTCTCCACCTTTGAGTCTAAGCCAGAAACATACCTTTATATCAAATCTTTTAGTTGAGGGACATGGCATGGTGTTGGCATGGATCATGGAGTCTCTGGTGGACTAAGTGCTCATTGCTGTCACTACATCATGGCCTGGTGACTCTGTGTTCAGCTGATCCGGCTGTGATCTGGTGTTGACTGCCTTAGGGTCACCTTCACGATTGTGCTGGCCCCTTGCCTCTCGTCCCCTACGTATGCTGCCATAGTACTTATCTGCCGGGAGTTTTCATTATTACACGCAATCATCGTTCTTCCCCCTTCTGCTACCCCTTTGCTGTTATGTTTTTCATTCCTGCCACTCTTTAACATCAACTAATCATTGTTTTCATTTTGTTTCCTGCCCCTGCTCCAGGCTCCTGCCTGGAGCAGTAGCTCAAGCACCACATCCTGATTTCCAGATCAGCTAGCTACCTATCTATCAAGCCAGATATTCCAAGATTGCATTTTAGAATTACTCTGTTGTGTAATTACTATTATCTATATAATTCAATTGTCTTAAGTAGGCCTATGTTATACAACTTTATCATGTACTGTTGTAGAATTATCCATATCGTGAAAAGTAAATTAAAAGAAAAAGGTTGAAGGTTCAGTGCAACAAAAATTCCACCAGGGGGCCCCCTGGTGGCCGCTGGTCTATGCTCCATGTATGCCAGACTTGTTCTTTACCTTAACAGGCTGAGGGATGGCAGGTTTTTGACCTCCTTAAATTGCAGAACATCTCCAATTTCAGATTTAATACTAGACAATTCGGGGAGCTGACCTTTATTAATGACCACAAAAGTACAGTACCAGTCAACGTTTTAACACTCCTGATTAAGATAGCAGGAAACATGCGTTCAAAGATATTTTTATCTGACTTTGACGTTTGATTTGACTTATGATTAAATGCTTGAAATTTGTTTCTTAGACAAATATAAACAGTGCAGTTGATGCCTATGTATGAATTTCTGTCCAAAAAAAAATTTTTTTTTTGACTACTTGACTACTTGACTACTTTGAAGAATCTAAAATTTAAGATATTTTGAATTGTTTAACACTTATTTGGTAACTGCAAACTGCTGTTTTTACTATTATTCTAAAATTTAGAAAATAGTAAAAATATAGAATAAAAGAGATTTTGAATTTGAGAACTTAGCAATCACAAGAAATGCAGCCTTTCACCAGCCTGAACAGTTGCCTACGGTCTGTGGGCAAAGACCAAAAATAAATAATTAAATAAAAATTCTTTTAGCAAAACAGACAAACAAAAAACTATATCTGTAAACATAAGTACTAGCTAAATCAATATCATCCTATGATACTTGGGTTGTATTATTTGAATACAATGCTGACGTGAAAGCAGTCTTGGTAGTTATTTTACTGCTTTCAAAATACAGTTATGCTGACAAGATTGCTCTTTTGATACAGTTCCTACAAAGCATTTCACTTGTTAAAAGAATAAAATATAGATTGTTTTCACTGACGGAGTTTACTCTCTTCTCCATGTTGGAATATACTAAGCAGACACTTCCTACAATGTTCATTCTCACACAGGAACACGTATCATGAATATTGATATATAGTTTTATTAAGTTATTAACCGACATTGTGTCGGCGATGGATTTGCTTATAGTCTGTATATACATTTGTCAGTTAATTTGCACAGCGACTTATTTTCATTTTCAACTGAAATGTTTTGTTATTTAACATCACATGCTGTTGAGATTGTGTACTCTGTACATATCGTACAAATAAAATGTAATGCCAGAAAGAGCAAAGAGCAAAGAGCTTTCCATTTTTTGTACTCAGTGTCTACACACTTATGGGATGCGCATGTTCAGGTATACTGAGGTTCACTGAAGATATGAAAGTCATTAAAACCTGAACACCGTACATGAACGAAGAGGCAAAAGTAACAGGACATGGGACATGTCTTTTTTGAGTGCCCCTTTAAGACAAGTAAGTCTCATTGGACAATATGACATGTTAAACTTCATACAGATCTCATTTGTCACTACATTTTATTTATTTATTTTATTTTATTTTTTTTTGCTGTAGAATTTGTAGAATAACATTTTAAAGTGCTTAAACTGCGTTTGAAATTTAATTGGAAACTCGTTCATCTTTCCTTTAGAATATTTCTGACGTCACTTTGGCTTTAAATGTGTGAATCCATCCGGCAACCCTTGTTCAACTGCGCTTCCTGTTGAGCTAGATCAGAGTGGCCTGCCCGACGTTGTTGGGTGGTGAGGTTGCAGTATAGTACGGTCGCAGTTGAGTAAAGAAAGGAGGGGTGGTCTGGACAAAGCACAGTATTTTCAGGTAATTCCTTTTTGAATTAGATTAGTTACATTTATTACTTATAAGCTGTTTGGAGAACGGGGTAGCTAAAGTTGGCTTGCTAGCTAACGTTACCTACACAACATAATTTCCAGGAGGATGAAGCGGTAACCGCTAATGTTAGCTAGCTACTACTAGTCAATGCAGCTCCACAAGTGCTTGGTTAGCTAGACTAGCTACCGAGCTTACGTTTCTTGTGTCTTGGCTAGTTACCCATGTTCTCAGTACTGATTATTTTCACTCAAAACTTGACAGTGAAACAACATAACCAATTAACCCATTTCGCTGAGCTTTATTGCAAAAAACCGAGAGCTTGGTGTGTATCTAGCTAGCAATATTTCCGCCTCTCAATAGGGAAGACAGTTAGCTGCATTAGTGCGCACGAGTCATGTGTGGTTAGTAGGTAGCGCTCTTTGTCGACCAAACTGTAAGGTAGATAGCTTGCTTTATAGCTTCGTTGGTATTATTTGTTTTAGTGATAAATATTCCATGTTAGCTAACGATAGAGTTTATGCTCACCGAGTAGGTGGCAGGCTGCAGTTATATATATATATATATATATATATATATATATATATATATATATATATATATATATATATATATATATATACACACAAATATAAATGTATGTATGTATAGACAAGCCAACTAGCTACTTAACTAGACATAACCACGTAGCTAGCTCTAGATGGCTAGTCCATCGTTTAACCTTGTTCTTGCTCGCTAGATAGCAATCTAGGTAAAGGTTTGCGTGCTAACTGGATTGCTAGATATTGTCATGAAACGCATGGATGAACTTGTGCCAACTGCTGAGAATGTAGCCCACGTTCGAATGGTAGTGGCGTGGAATTCTTGGCTAAGTTCGGCCCTGAGCTTGGAGCCTCCCGCGCGTCTGGCCGGTTGTTCGAGACGTTCTAAGCGAGTTTCTCAAGTGGCACTATCCTGACGACATATTTTTGCTACCGGCTAACAACTCTGCTTTTTTACTCTAGAAATAGTTATTGGACTTCGATTAACTAATTTTATCAGACACATTATTTACGAAGATTTTATTTTTAAGTATAGTGTTAATGCATGTAATTGTATGCATGGTATTTGGCTAGCGAGGCAATCGCGAACTATATAACAGCTCCTGTTAGTCAGCCACCCAGGGAAGACATAACTAGGTAACTGACTAGTTCGGGAGACTATGGAAAGGATTATTTGAACAGACAAAAAGGTAAATTTGACACTGCAGCCAAGCAAATTCTGCTAGCCAAGCTAACTAACGTTAGCGGTACTTTATGCAAAGCCATGCTAGCTTGCTAGTTACTCGACAGAGCACGTTGTGAAACGGGAGGGTCTTCATAATACCTCTATACTGAAAACTGTTTGAAATACCGTCGTTACAGTTTGCAGGAGACCACGATTATGATGGCTGATAGGCCATACATCTCAGTGGGTGAACAATTTGGCGTTAACTACACTATATTTTAACTGTCGTAGGCGTAAATAATTTATTAATCGAACTAGACGATATCGTCCTTTCATAGTCAATAATTAGGGCGTGGTCCGTTGTAAAATTAGATTTTTAGGTTTTAATACAGAAGTGCAGTTTAGAACTTTTTTCCTCTCAGTGGCCGTCGCCGGGGAGAAACACTACTTCACAAATGTAGCGGAGAGCTGCACAGAACTTAACCTAACATTGCAACAATATTATGTGAATGCAGCTCAAAACGATTTTGATTGCACTATTAAGTACTGGCACGTGACTGAGCGTTGCTAGTTAAATTTACACCAAGTGTAGTTTTGATTAGTAGATAGAGAGTGTGATGATCCACGTTAGCTACTGATCTTGGCTAGCCAATGCGAATTGATCCTCTCTTTGTGTAGGGACACCCACATGTAAACGCATTACCCCATTATAACCCAGCTATTTCTAAATTATCGTATTTCTGGGTTATGCCTGGTTTATTGTGTTAAGCACTGAGTCTGCAGTAAACACCAAGTAGGCATACAATCACTTTAAAAAGGATTTTAAATTGGTGCATCTGAAAATTCAAAGTATTGTAGTACTATGACAAGCATTTACTTGCTGGTCGTAACTTTGTATTGAACTGAACTGTAATTGTTATAATTGTCATAATTTATTTGGCAGACAGTATAATCCAGAACAATTACGGGACTGTAATGGCAAGATATCCTAAGTGTACAGGATATGATCTAAAACAAGGGTACAAAACAGCTGTTAACATAGTAAATGTTAGGCACGAGACAGTACATTCAGCTCATGATGTGAAATGTTTCTTGAAATGAAGTCATTTATATAGGCCTATTAAACTTCAGAATGAGAAGTTAATAAGTTAATAAAACTATATATCAATATTCATGATACAGAACTCAGACGTGATAAATCTGTTTTATAAAGCATGTCTATAATTGTCTGAACTTAAGGTTAGCTACTTAAAGTCTGAAGACAGACTGAATTTGTTGTGTGGATTATGTGAAACTGCTACTGAATTGTGGCTAGATCCATCACTATCCAGTGAATGAGATGGCTAACAAGCTGGCTTTTGGTACATCTTTAATATTGTTGCACAGTAGAGTTCAATTGCTTCTTGAAAGCGATGGTAAAACATCTTAGCCTGTGGAATGGATTGTTTCCAGTATTTTTCGTTTGTCAAAGTGCAAAGATATTAAAATGGTGTACAGAAATTCCATCTACCCATGCTATTTCGGTGAATGTTGTCATGCAGACTGACCAATACGACCAATAATTTGGAACTGACAGTTTTATAAAGCAGGCTACTTTTTGTCATAGGACTGCTGAGGAGCAATGGACAGTGCGAATAAAGCAGGTAAAAATTCCAGACTTTTTGTAGATTAACTGGGGGAAAGTATATTGCATTCTAGCTCGTTTTAATCTAAGTCGCATGGCAATTTGATTTTTGCCAAATGTACTCATAGCTAAGAAACATTTTCTGATACGGCAAAATTAAACATGACATTTTGTGTCATTCCTAGTAAATGTATTTTAAGCTGTAAAATGGTGCCAAAGGATAATCATCCATCTGTGGTTGTTGACATATACAGTGTCCCCAAAAGCAATGTACTTCTATATCATACAAACATAATCACAGTAATACAATGATCTAGGTAGGTAGTATGCTTGCTTATTGTAATGTTTTCATCATATTTCAAATTCAGCCTCTTTTTGTGAGATGCATTATATATTCTGTTTCACTGAAGGAATATTTTCTTGTATGTTGTGCTTAGTTTATTCCAGGGTTACTTATTGGAAGGGACAGATGGCTACTGTTTAAGTTCCCCTCCCCCTTTAACCAATGTCACAAGTTGCTGCCTCGGTGTTGTCTCATGACTAACTCATTCACACTGGCCGGGTCTCGTCTCCCTTCTTTAACTCAGTGAGAAGTATTTTGTGGAATTTTTTGGTATCAAACTGACTGGTATTTTGCTAAAATGGTTTGATGTTATTCTTTAATCTTTTTTCCTTCGTTTGACATTGACTGCTTGCATGAAACTGGACTGCAGAGTGACATTAATATGACAGTTTCCAGAAGTGAAGGGATATATTGGATGAGTTTCATTCCACTGAGGCAGACTGTTGAGCTCTTGAACATCAACACTGACAGAACATTAATTTCAAGTTATGTCTCCCCCCAAAAAAGGATTGATCTATAATATTAACATGGCAAACCTAATTGCCTTGCACCATTTCAGATTGCAAACGGTTAGCTATCTGTAAAACGTAGACGTTGCAGAGGATCACAGTGGGAAACACTTGCTATGTGTAAACAGTTTTTAAGGCCTGTTGTTGCTGTCCTTTTGACTGGTGACTTGTGTTCAAGGTTAGACAGAAGATTGTTTGCATAGCATGTAGGAGCATCCCTGTTTGGGCTATTACAGATGTGGCCCTGCACTGAAAGACACCAGAATCAACTGTAGCATTAGGCCATTCTGTTTTCACTGCTAGAATGTCTGTTAACTCTGCAGTGACAGCAGCATTTACGCACCCAGGACTATAACTGTGCAGTGGCTTTGTGGGAAGTAACCACACTGTCAGCCATGCTTTCTTAAATTTAAAGTATGTCATCTTCCTATATCTGCTCAGCTAGTTAGTGTGAAAGCTGGGGTTTTTTGGTGTGTGAGTAGTTGTAAGAGAATGTTTCCGTTCTTGCCGGGCATCTTACTCTGCGATCGCGATAGCAGTGGGCCGCATTGAGGCGCCTGCACCCCTTGGCTGTTCATGTTTTTCAGGTTTGAGGTTCCCACAGCTGTGACTTGGCAGAAATGCCTTATGCAGTAAAATGCGACTACTGCACTGACCAGAGGCAAGGGCAATTCTCATATGCCTTTATATAAAATAGATTGAGAAGAGGTGAGTTGGTCTTTTGTTGCCTTTTGAAATTGTGGCACAGTTCAGTGTTTTACTGTATGTTATGGTCTCTGGAATGACTTGGATCTTGAATTTGATAACATATCAGTTTGTCAACACAATATCAATTGGTATTATCTCTAAAAGCCATAGATGAGTTTGTCTTTTTATAAATGATTAACCGAGTAGCTGGACTGAAAGGCTGTGTTTGATTGTACAGTTTAGTGGGCAACTTTACAGTGGCAAACACTGGAGAGGTAACTTGATAAAAATGGCAAATTATTTCTTGTATTAAGTAGTTGAAATGAGCAAGCGGCAGTATTTACAATAGCCTGAAATGATCTTTCCTTCTGAAGACCAGTCAAGTTCAGTTTTGTTTTAGATATCCAGAATAGTATCTAAATTTGCTTCTTATTTGTTGGTACTAGGGCTGTTAACAATTAATTGACTATCGATTAACTGTTAAATCTTAATCGATTAAATTATTAATTAAACAATTAATTGATTTAAACTTCCAGAAGTTTAGAACCGTTTCCTCTTGTAATTAGGGCTGTCAACGTTAACACGTTAACGCTTGATCGCGATTACTCTGGAAGCTTTAATGCGTTAATGTTTTAACGCAAATGAATCATAAAATCAAGTTTGACCGCAACTTCCTTCTGTAATTTCAGCGTGACTATTTACCTGGCTGAATTACTGAAAGGCATGGCAAATGCAGATGTGCTGAACGGCAAATTTCGTTTTAACCCTTTCGCGTGTACGGTCACACCAGGGTGATTAGCCGTTTAGCGCATATGCTAAAACTGGTGCCATTAGAACACTAGATTGGAGAAATTCTAGCTAATTTTAGCTTTGAGGAAACAGCGATTTAACTCTAAAAATATAACACATGGTTACTGAAATCTACAAGAAACATAATATACATAACACAAATGAAAACATAACAAACCATATAGGCTAAGAAACATAGAAACATTATTATATTACACTAACATTCTGCTGATTGATTTGGAATGAGCTGGGCTGCATCCTTAATTAGTAGCAGTGGTTGATTGGAAAAAATAATCATGAAAAGGGTGACAAAAGTGGCAATACCCCCTTTACACCAGATGAACAAGCTTAAGTGTTATCTAGATATCTGACCTTTATATTTTAATGTGCCAGTTGTCAGTGTTCATTACTGGAAGAACTAGATGAGCTAAATGTGACTGTTAGCTAAAGCTGTATTCCATGCTTGCTAGCTAGCTAGCTGCTCACATGGTAATACAGCATACGTTAAAATATTCAAAATCAGTTTGTATGAGCCTTAACCCCGAAGACCTTTAGCTTCATTGATTGCGCTGTAAATGTATTATCAATGGAATACTGCTCACCACCTCCTCCTTCAACTGGGAGGAGGGTTGAGGGAAGGGTTCCTAATCCTGAAGCTGCATCTGTGAATGAGGAGGGCAGATCTGATTAGTGGACAGGCTAGTTAGCATGTATGCTAGTTATCTAGCTATAGCAAGAGTGCACACTAGCTGGCTACAGATACACTGAGCTATATTAATTTGGACCAAAATTCTCATTCTCATTTTCGGTGGCAATAAAGTTAACCTACCAAATATTTAAGCGAAATGACACTGGCACTACACTGTAAGTTAACTTAACTTGTTAGTTAGCTAGATCATCCAGGCAGTGGTTAAGCCACAAGAAATGTAGGCTAGGTAGCTACGTGTTAGTGGGCACCAAAGGAAAGTCAATAAATAACCTTTCTTTGGAAACAACTGGGTGACTCTTGGCCCTTTTTCTCCCTCTCAGCTTTCTATTGCCTCCTTTTTGTTTTTGATATCCTGACTTCTATGACAACGTCATACCCAGTTGCAGGCTAGCTAGGTTTCTTTAATCATACACGGAAACGTATCCACATTTGTGCTGTTGGTAAATGCGAATTAAGTTTGCATTGGTGTAAGCAACAATTGCATCAGAACATCTGTAAAGTGAAGTGATACATAATAGTAAAACGTCCCAGTGCTGTTATACTTTATTATCAGCACTCCTTGGAATGCTCTTGTCCAATTAAATTACTTAACCAGAACTAACTGTTGTATAATTCAAATTAAAAGCCCTCTGCAGAGTTGTGTAATTGACTTCATGACATTTCATAAAATTCTGAAGCAGTGGCGGCAATAATTTGGCAGTGGCGGGCTGCCGCTGCAAAATATATATAACGGAAACGCAGTATTGCCTGTGGCTGTTTGAGCCATATTTTAAAATAATAGATGATGATGTTCAAAGTAGTAAATGAATACACCTGAATACACCAGGAGGAAGCTAAAGAAACCCATTTCTTTGCTCTTTGCAAAGGCAAACATCTGAAGACGGTTGGCGCAGTGAAGATGGTCACTATTCCAAAGTACTATGAGGGGAAGAATGTGCTCATCACGGGGGCCACAGGCTTCATGGGGAAGGTCCTGCTGGAGAAGCTGCTGCGCTCCTGCCCCACTGTGAAGGCCGTCTATGTGCTTGTTCGGGAGAAAGCGGGCCAGGCGCCCCGTGCGCGCATCATGGACATGATCAACTGCAAGGTGAGGTGGTCTGCTCTCCTGTGCCTGGACAAAACAGTCCCTTCCTTATATGGTCAGACGGTAACAGTACAGATTACTACTTTTGACACCTTTGAAATGTCTCAGCTTTTTGATAGGCTGAGAGATGAGCAGCCGGGCTTTGCAGAGAAAGTTGTGGCTGTGAGCAGTGATCTGACCCAGCCGGAACTGGACCTGAGCAAAGAGGACCAGGACATTTTGGCTGACTGCATTAACATCGTCTTCCACTGCGCTGCCACTATCAGATTCAACGAGCCTCTCAAGTGAGTAATAGTCTGTGCTGTGGCACTGCATGGCAGAGCATGATGGGGACGACTCTGCCAGCCAGAGCAGCTTCCATCTGTCTCACAGCTCTGCTGTCTCTGCTGCTTTTAGAGACGCCAGTGGAACTCCCCATGTTCCTTATTTGTCCGACATGGTTTGGCTCACATAAGTTCAAAACCATTAATATCCTTCAGCACCACTGCAAAAAAGGTAGTTTGAGCTTGCTCCCCTTTCCCACAAGCTGGTGTAATTTTCTTTTTATGTTTCAAGAGAGTGTGGACCTCCTAAATTCTGCTCCATGAGAGGGAATGATCGATATCCTGACATGTTTTCATGCCCTGTTAGTGTAAGGGTGATGCCTAGTGGTGACATGATAAAAGGATAAGAAAAAATTAAGAATGGCTGTGGCTGTGTTAACAAGGCCTCTTTCCCCTTGCATATTGTCTTGCAACCTGCAGCAGAGGAAAGCCCCTGTTTGACTAACCAGTTGTGTTTAATTGAAATGTAAAGAGTGTGAACACTTGAATCAGATGATTATTTTAAAGTCTTTGAGGCGGCTTGTGAGATTTTATGTATGTGTGTGTGTGTATATGTATATGTGTGTATATGTATATGTGTATATATGTATGTAATATATATATATATATATATATATATATATATATATATATATATATATATATATATATATATATATATAATATATAATATAATATATATAATATATAATATATCTGTACGGTCTATCATGATATTTGTGTAACTGAAGAAGGAAAAAATACCCTTAAAAAGGCAAAAAGCAGGAACTATGCATTTATTCCCTGCATTGTGGTGTCAGTTTCACAGAATTTGACAATTAAGTATTTAAACTTTGCAAAAGAAACTCTGGAAGGCATCGGAAAATGCATTTGTTGTGTTACATATTTTGTGGCAATTGAAGTCATTCAATGCAAGTCATGAGTTCATTCTATATTTTACATTAGATGTTATCGGTATGGCCTCCATGTGTATTGAAATACAGTGGTTAGGCAAGGTGACAAGCTAGATCATGTATTTCCCATTCAACTGGCTCCGTTATTTCATGTGTCATGAATTACCTGGATTGGCTTGTAATGGTTACATCATACGAAACGAAACTCTTTTTACTGAATACACCCTTTCTCCGGTCACCGCTGATGTGGTGATGGTGTGTGTGGACGATTGTGAGCTTGAAGAGGCATTTCCGAGGCCAGGCTGCAGTTCAAATTAGTTTTGAGGAGTTGGGAGGTTGGCTAACCGTAAGGTTAGTTAAGTAATTGCTAACGGGAACCAATGATGAATTCGATCCAAGACTGTGATGCTTTAACCACTTTGTTTTTTGGACAATGTTAGGTAGATAAACTTTTGTTTTAAATGCCTAATCATGCAGAATACTAGCGATATAATTGTAGAGTAACTTTCAATTTAGACAGTTTTTTAAGTAGGAGCTACGTAGCTAAGTTGGCTAACTACTCAACTGAAGCTAGCTACGTATATATAACAACAGTCTCTGCCACCCAAACCGTTTAGTCAGCGTTACTTACTGAAATTGAGTTGGTCAGGTCTCATTTCTCAGAACGCCTGGATGTTTTAATAAAAATATCGATATTTGGCGCCAGTGTATCGATAGCTTATCGCTAGAGGAAGTAATGCGATATATTCCCGTATCAATATTTTGTCCCACCCTGTGTGTGTGTGTGTGTGTATATATATGTGTGTGTGTATGTATGTATATATATATAATGTGTGTGTGTAAAATTTCCATAAAAATGGAAATGTGGAGCCCTGCTCATTTAAAATTACTGATTTCTTTTGTTCCAAAGAGATGCCATGCAGCTGAATGTTCTGGCCACACAGAAGATGGTGGCGCTGGCCCACAGGATGAAGCAGCTGGAGGTGTTCATCCATGTCTCCACAGCCTATGCCAACTGCGACCGTGCAGTCATTGAGGAAGTGGTGTACCCACCGCCTGTCGACTACAAGAAGCTTATCGACTCCCTAGAGTGAGTGCGTTTATAAAGGAACCACACAGTATTGGCAGTGGAAGATCTCGAAACAATAATTATGATTGAAATCTGGTATTGAAAACAATATTGATGGGATAATATAAAGGTAGTGAAGGTTCTATGTTTGCCCCTCCCAGGTAGAAGAAATAATTAACTGAAAGTGTTTGTGCTACTTGATGTAATTGCTAGTGCTTCCATGCTGTCTGTTAAAGTGTAAATTCTTATCCTAGAGTTGAAGGGTGTTATTTGAAGAGGAGGCAGACATTAAAGATTGTGTGGAAACCTTTGAAAATTTAGCTTTCAAATGAACATATTGGTCATGTTAACAGGTGAAAGTTGAATGTTCTTTGTTTTCCTTTTCTTTCCTAATTGACAGGCCTCGTGTCAGTAAGTGGCTGTGTCTTTGTATTGTTTTTAGATTGAAATATTTTGCTGTTAGTCTCAAAGCAAGTAGCTGTATTAGGTGTAGAGGTCATAGTCTAATCTGTTGTCACTGAGACTAGTCTGAAGTGATTAGAGCTGTTTGACAAAATGTGAAGTCTGAGCCCTGTTGATGCACAGTACAACCTTCGGAGTCAAATCAATCAAAAAAAAAAAAATGCATAGCTGATAATGGGATGAGAAAATATTGAGTACTCCATTCTGGTACATTGGAGCTGTGTTTCGTTTTGATTTGATTTTCCGGTGGATGTGTAGTTGTGTGAAAGAATTATCTTAAGTCTTCAGTACCAACATGTCACAATAATGGAATCTGGCGATAGGCATTGGAGTTGAGATCTGTATGCTGAATGTTACATCTGTGTTAATATGATAGAACATCTGCACAGGTTACCATCTTGTTCTTTTGGCAGAATGCTATACGCTACAGTTTTATATTGTCAAACTATTTGTCTGAGACTTATTGGTTGCCAGATTCATTAAGGGCTCATTTATAGAGTTTAATTTCACACTGGGCACAGTGTGGCTTGGGAGAGGACTGTAAAAAGAGGTTGATTACAGCTTGATATTGCAGAAAGACCCTGTGATGCCTCAACTGTTGCTACTGTAGAAATGCAAATTTGAAGTATCAGCCTTCATGGGACCTTTGTTTGCTCTTGTTTGCTATTTGACCTTCTTGCTCTCACAGAAACCTTTTTTTTTTTTTTTAACTTGTCGGACCTGTTTCTGTTACCATGTCATTCTCTCCAGTAATGCAGAAGGTTTTTTGTATGTCCTGATATGTGCACTTTTCCAAAAACAAGAGATGGCTGAGCACGATGGCACAGTAGTAGACTCAATGTGGCAGTTCTGCTGGAACAAAGAACATAAACTGCTTTGCCATTCACTCTAAGCTCCTTTTTAAGGGGAAAAGCAGGCCAGTCGCGTCACTTGGGTGTTCTGAATACTTTGCTGAATGTGATCAAAACCATGTCTAGTAGTGATACTCTGCAGATGTGACTGCATTATTGTGGTGGCTCTGACCCATCAGGATGTTTCAAGCTGAGTGAGAACAACAGCTAGTCCTGCCTAGTGGGAGACACGCCTTTGAAAAATGGTTTTAGCGTTTGGCCTCCTACTAAGTGATGCATATATTCCAGTGTTCCAGTGTTTCTGCAATTGTTCTGACTTGGATAGGCTAAATGTGACTGGGTGTGGTTGTTTGACGGGGTGATGAGTTTGCATGGTCTGTCATGCAGACTGCATACATCAATTTGCCTTTTTTTTTTTTTTTTTTTTTTTTTTTTTGAGCAGGTGGATGGATGACAAGTTGATCAATTTAATCACACCAAAGCTCATCGGGGACAGGCCTAACACGTACACATACACCAAGGCCCTGGCGGAGTACCTTGTCCAGCAGGAATGTGGGAACCTGAATGTGGCCATTGTACGACCCTCAATAGTGGGTGCAAGTTGGAAAGAGCCCTTCCCAGTAAGTTCCCTCTAGGCATTTTACCAGTCTCCCGTTCAATCATGGACTCATCTGGGATGTCCCAGAGCATAGCATTCTCTTCATGACTGCATGGTAGAGCTGGAAAGATGGTGCTACCTCAAGGGTTTCCTAAAGGCCTTTTGTGCATCCTCTGTATGGTAGCCAAGTCACTAAGCGCTCTGCACCATTAACCCACACTGACATTGGCAGACCTACATGTAATACAATCTCTGATTGAAAGAAGATCCCGTGCAAGAACCGACCTCATCCATGGAAAGTTCCTCTTGGCTGCAGTCTGTGTGAATGGGAAGAGGTGTTGCTGCTCTGTTTCTACCTTGTTCTGCTTTTGTACCTTGTGTCAGAATACCTGCTCGTCCACCAGCCATTGCTACTTATACTTGTTCTACACAATGCTGTACTGTACTTATCTCTGAATGTGTACTGATGATGTTTCTGCTTGTCCCTCTCAGGGCTGGATTGACAATTTCAATGGACCAAGTGGGATATTTATTGCTGTAAGTTTTACATTTTGAATGTCAAGCTTTTCCACCCCTTCTTACTGTTCATCAGTTATGATGTGAAACAATGGAATGTTCAGTGTGTCCAATGTCTCCTGGTTTTCTAGGCAGGAAAGGGAATCCTTCGAACCATGAGAGCCTCCAACAATGCAGTTGCTGACCTGGTCCCAGTGGATGTGGTCATCAACACCACATTGGCTGCTGCTTGGTACTCAGGTTCTCAGAGATACACAAGGTCAGTGTTCCTTGGTCATGTGCAGAGGGCTATCACAGTGATTTTCCCGAAACGCTTGTTCTGGTACAAATATTTCATGGTCTTCTGTAACAGCTGACAAGTGTTTGTAATGTCGATTAAAGCAAACAATAGTTGCTGCATGTGTTCTCTTTGAAAGCCTCCTTTTAATGTGTGTGTGTGTGTGTGTGTGTGTTGTTTTTTTTGTAGGCCAAAAAGTGTGTTGGTCTACAACTGCACAACTGGTGGCATCAACCCTTTTCACTGGGGAGAAGTTGGTATGGATCATTCTTTTGTATCTAAAATTCAATGCAGCTGGACTATAACCCCCCCCCCCCTTTTTTTTTTACTGTCAAAAATTCAAAACTGTCAGACCTATAGTTTGAGCCCAGTCATGCCTTCAGCAGACAATGACTGGGATCCCACAGTGGTGTAGTAGATTGGCTCCATTCTGCCACAGTAGTGGTGTGTAGGGTTTCTGCAGGGTTTCCTTATTTCACTATTTTTAGGCACTCTTCCACTGGTAGTTCATCCAAATCCTGACAAACTGGAGAATGCCTATCTTCCTGTGACCGCCCGCTTCACTGTTGGGCACTGCGGGACTTGAAGTGTGAAAAAGTCATTTACTGTGTGCAAGTGTGTTAGAGGATGGCATTCGTCAAGTTTCAGTGCAACTGCAGAGAATGTCATGGGGAGACAAGCCTAATAAGCATGTTGCAGTTTTAAAAATAGGGTTGTATAAAAAAGGAAGAAAATTCTAGACCTTTTATTCGAATGCATTTACATCAAGTCCTGAGGGACTAGCCATTTACCCTTAGGTATGGAATGCACAGTCACACTAGCCTCACCCCCTGTCTGTACTGCACCTACACTACTGCAGGGGCAATTGCAGGCAGGCGAGAGTCCTCCAACCTCACCCTGCCACCCATGTCCTCTTGTTAAAGCTTTGCTTCACACCCTGAGCATTTGACTCCCAAGCAATTCTTCTGTTTACCTTACCCCATCCATTGAAGTACATGAGAATCAGAATTGTGTGTAGTGAGGTCTGTTTGGTCTCAAACCCAGCAATATAAAATATCAGCATGAAGAGAGAGAAACTATAGAGCTCCTGTCGCCACAGTGTGTGTAGCCTTTGTGGATTAGTGTCCCCTTGCATTTTCAGAAGCCTGCATTTAAGCACTGATATCATTTTTGGTTTATTCGATCATGTGTTCATTTACTAAGGGCAATGGCTGCCAAGGGTGCACATTATTCACTTGTGTTTCATGACCTTCTGGTGGTGGTTAGTCCTGTGTCCAGCCTTCCACTCATGTGGAGGATTCCTAATGTATGTCAGGTTGGTCATATCTTCATGTAAATTCAGTTGCAGGGCTTAAAATGCTTTTGGTTTACTGCCAACTAGATGTGTGTAAGCAATTCATGTGTCACTGATGTGGAGGAAAATCAAATGTGTTGTCTGTCATTGTCTTAAATGGTACCCTGGACCATTCTCAGAAAATCTGAGTATTTGATTGTTACAGATGTTTAATGGTAACGATAACGATTTGTAATTGGAGTGGGCATTTCAGAGTTAGACTCAGCGAAAGATTGCTTGCACCAAGAACTCCAAGAGGTCAGTAAAAATGCTTTGTACATCCAACAAATACTTTCCCTGGATTTGTTTTTGGAGAACTTGTCCAGGTGCCCTTTAAACAAATGCAAAAGTGTTTTTTTTTTTTTTTTTTTTTGTTCCACACTTGAGACCAAGCTACTTTGCAAACTTCACCGTGTTGCAACACTTTTGTCTCTTAGAGTACCATGTAATATCCACTTTCAAGAGGAACCCCCTCGAGCAGGCCTTCAGACGGCCCAATGTTAATCTAACATCCAATCACCTTATCAATCAGTACTGGATTGCTGTAAGCCACAAGGCACCAGCTTTCCTATATGATCTCTACCTCAGGATAACCGGAAGACCGCCCAGGTAAACGGCTCTCGCCACCACACCCATGCTTCCACCCATGCTCTCTCGTTGTAACCCGACCAATGTGGCGACGCGTCTGTCCTGTTGCATCATGGGTAAGGGCGCACAGCCCCAGGGGGTGCCAGCACCGAGCACTGGCCCAAACCCCAGGGTTTTGCGCCCTCGCCTTCCACGTGCTTTCTGTCTGTCCCTGTGCCGTCGTCAGTGTTAAAGGGTCCTGTGATGTATTCTCTCTGCAGAGTATTGTATAAACATGACCTTCAAGACGAACCCCTTAGAGCAGGCTTTCAGGCGCCCCAACGTAAACCTGCGGTCCAACCCCTTTACCAATCAGTACTGGACCACAGTGAGTCACACACTGCCCGCGCTGCTGTATGACGGGTATCTCAGATTGACGGGTCAGAAGCCCCGGTAAGGTCCACAGTGCCTGCCCTCTCGCCCACCTCCACTGGGTGCCGGTCACGTGGTGTGGCAGGGGGGAGGACGCAACCCCGGCTGTTTGCTCGACTTCATGGCATCGGACTTGGCACGACTGCTGTCACCACGTGTCATGAGATGCATGGGAATGGTTTGGCTTCCTAAACAAGCATGTAGCTCAAGAGCATAACTGCATTAGCAACACAAATGCAGCTGAGCTCATTGTGCACACACGCAGTGTATAAATTTGGCAACAAGGATCCTGTTTTTGTTTGGCGCTTCATTTTTATTTATTTATTTTTTCTGCTTGGAAAAGGATCCACCGCTTTCTTTTTTTGACCAGTGAATCAAACACCACACTTGAAGCCATTCCTCTCCTGAGCCGTGCCATCAAGTCTTCGGAAGTGACCTGGGAACTATCTGTTGCAGTGTCAATTTCCTCTTTCAATCAGGCACTTGACTGGGAGGGACTTGTTCACTCACTTGGGTTTGACTGACACCAGATACCAAGCATCTACTCATTTTTGGCTGGCTCCCAGCTTGCTGCCATGTAAGTGTGGCTTGACCCGATACCAGATTCTTGTTTTCAGAGCAACAGAGTATCTTTAGGCATGCTTGAGGAAGAAGTTTGAGGAGAGTAAGTTTTACAGAAGCTGTATGTGAATTGTTCTCTCTGGCATAAGCAGCAGCCACCTGAAACTGACTGGTCATGGACAACTTGTGCTTTTCCCTGCAAGGATTAACAGGGCAGCTACACAGATTCCAGGAAATGAGCATTGTAAACCCTTGTCTTTATACTTTTTAAGTCTTTGGTATGGGTCATGTAGATGGTTGGTATATACTGGTGTCTGGTATATATGAGCCAACCCCTGTTAATCAGAAGGACATTTTATCAAAATGAGTCTAACGTGATCATGGTAATGTGTTTTCAGGGTAAAATTGAATTAAGTGATTCTTTTTGTCGTTTTCCCTGCTCACCCTCTTATGTTTTCATGGCCTGAAACGAAGTGATTTACTGTCAATGTACCAGATGCATTCAACTTGGAAAGGGTTAAAATGTCATGCTTGTTGTGCATTTTAATCATTCCATCAAACTAGTTTGTGATTTCATCCCCTTCCTTGGTGGGAAACTGAGCAGTAAGTAGACTTATGAAATGAGTGTTTCAGAAGCAGGTGGCTAATGGTATGTAAGGTTGGTTTCAAGCCTCAGTCAGATGTATAATCAAATAAATATGGCAAGTAAATATAAAATCATGGCAATGCAAAATAATAAAAAAAAAATCATTCAGTTGGAATCCTAGCGGAATTTAGTAATGTTTGGCTAAACTGGTGGCCTGATGCTTTATCAGAAATGCTCAGATTTCTGCCAAGTCCACAGCAGCCTTCCTGTCCTCTCTGATTGACATCACTTGTCTCTCTCCAATTAAGACAGGACAAAATTGAGATCAGTCTGGACAGGAATGCCAGCATTTTTCACCTGATGAATGAATTCTGCTCTACCTTTCAATGTGTGTGATCTTGATTGACCCACCTGTAAAGCAGTCCATCTTCGAAATACAGTGCACTCTGCTTATAAGAATCACATCTGCCCAGGGCTGTTTGGTCCTTAGAAGTTTGTTTTTAAGCAATGTTTTTCTCTTATTTTATCGAGAAATATATTTGAGTTAGGCGTTCAAGTTCTTCAAACAAAATGTATTGGAATTGTTCAGTATTTTTAACAGCACTTTATTAAATAAAAATAACATGAATGACAAATTATTTGAATGTCACTGTGAGGCACTGTTTGAGCTACAGTGCTGTAGATCTAGTCAGTGTCCTTGTTTAAATTAAATCTTAATCAATTTGACAAGTTAATTTTGAATGTCTCCATGATTGGCACCTTACATGCTTGCATTCATTTTCATGATGAGGTCTCCTTCGTTCTTCAGTCTTAGAGAATGTAGGCAGTGGAATGACCAGTTTCTCAACTGCATTTCTTTCACTGGTCTTAAATCTGTTTTTTTTTTTTTTTTATTGCTAGAAAGTGTCTTATTCCTGCTACTTCTGTTTGCAGGAAAATGTTCAGTTTAGGTAAATGACATAACGCAGAGTGCTAGGTGCTTTGGTATTGCAAGATAAGAGGTACTGTATTCAAGCTCTGCTGGTGTTTTTTCATCAATTGTAATACCTTACGCAATTGACATACGTGTTGTAAGTAGACCCATATTGATACTTATAAGTGGATTGCTTGATTCTTGGAATATTTAAACCACTTCAGGGCAGAAATGTTTCTATCTCAAATGATTCTGTTTTCATTATTATATGTGGCTGATTCTTATAACAGTCTTTCTTACAAGCAGAGTGCACTGCATAGCTGTCTCGATAATTTTCTTCCACTTCACATGTAAAATACTGGATTCATCAGTTTGAACATTTTTGAATGAATAATGTAGTGGAATAGAATTGATATACTGAAATGGTTGTTATGGTGTCTTGGGTTGGGGGAAGGTAGGGAATGCTGACTGGCATTGAGTTTCTGCATTGCTGTCATTTTATTTTCAGATCAAATTTTGCAGACTAAGAGAAGGGTCAAAAATGGGAAATTTTATACATGCCAGAGCAGTTTCATTTGTGACCAGGCCTCTCTGTGCTTAATGGATATCTTTAAGTAGCAGATGTAGTTCTTCCCGAGAGTCCATCTGTTTGACCCAGCTAAACATAAGCACTGACTCTGAATCCAGTATATTAACAATTTCATTTTGGGCCAAGATTCCATGATTCAATTGGGGAGGCTGATCTCTGTTGAGAGTTCTAGGTCCTCCCTCCCTCCCTCCCTTCCTCTAATGCCTCTCCCTTCCCCCTTGTTGCTATGCTGACCCAGGATGATGAAGACCATCACACGGCTGCACAAGGCCATGATGGTGCTGGAGTACTTCACCAGCCATTCCTGGGAGTGGAACACGGACAATGTAGCCATGCTTATGAGCCAGCTGTGTGTTGAGGACAGGAAGGTAGCGCCTCCACCCTCCAGCAGCAGCATGCCATCATTACTGACACAGGCCAACCAGGCACTTTATTTCAGTATTGCTGCATGCATCAATTTTGACTGGTGTTAGCTAAAAGAAAATTGAGGAATGAATGTCTCTACACAAACATAAGTACAAGTATGTTAGCATTGTTCATGGACTGAAATAAGCAAGCAGACTTTAGGACTGAAAATTCCAGAGGGTCTGAATAGTTTCAAAACTGTAATATTTTCAACTTCAGGGAGTGGTCATCTTATTCTTACTGCTGTTGTTTGTCATATACTGTAGCATTCCAAGACACCACTGTGGTTCATAAAAGTTCCACCCTGCTCAAATGACAATAGACATGTCATGACATGTCACATATAATTGCAGACTGACCATGAACATACTCTGATCATCCAGACAACTGAGAAATTCACAAACCGAGCATGTTACAAAGAGAATGAAATCATTGTGTTGAAATACAGTTGAGACTAAACCATGCACAAATTCCCTCCAAGGTTGTGACAAGTGTATGTGCATAATTAAAAAGAAATTCAATACATGGAGAATAAATGGGCCTCTTTGTAAGTGACCACAAGGGAAAAGCCATGTTCACTGTAAAAATGTCATGGGCCCTCTCAGAATACCGTCTTGACAAGCTGTGTAGGGTTTTCTTAAGCATGACGCTAGAGGCTACCTTTCTTTCATCTCTGATTGTAAGAATTGGTGTTCTGAAAAATCACTACATCTGCATAGATGGAAAATCTTTCTCTTTTCTCTGTCATCTTTGTCCAGATTTTTAACTTTGATGTGCGGCAACTGCACTGGGCGGAGTACATGGAGAATTACTGCATGGGGACAAAGAAGTATGTGCTGAATGAGGAACTGTCAGGCCTACCTGCTGCCAGGAAACACCTCAACAAGTAAGGGATTGTTGAACGAGCAATGAGAAGGCATGAATGGTGCAAATAAATGGGGGAGGGATGATTGTTAGGGGAATGGGCTCAGGTTATTGGAGAAAGAGGAATGCAGTTAGGTGGTATTGGTGGGGGCAGAATGTGGGGAGGGGCTTACAATACTTTGTGCATGTTGCATATGTATAATTTGCAGATTATCCTTCTCTAGGTATTGATGCACACTAGTATGAGTTCTTGAAGTAGGTCATGTTTGCATAAAATTTATAAAAATCTCCTGTCTTACATTTTTCCTTTTGCTAAGCCACATGGGTTAACGATCTCCGGCCCCACACCGGAAATCCGGCGTGCAGAGATTTTAGATCAGGCAATAAATTATTACTAGCATATGCGGGCTCTGATATTACCAGACAGGAACGCAATTTTATTAAAAACAATCACTGACGCGGTGTTTTTTTGGATGAGTTTTAACTAGTGGTAACCTGTTTAGGTGCCGTACTGGCACGAGAGCACTGTTCTTATCCAGTCTGCAGCTAGTTTCAACTTTCTGTGAGGTGGTGCCAGGAAGTATTTGCGGGGACTATATCAGTTGATTACTGCACAGTAGGCTAACATGCATTCAAATAGATGGAGCATGGAAGCAAAACTTGTGTGGGTTGGCGCAGACACAAGCACAATAGAACGGGGGGTGAAAAATAAATGGCGATAGGCTTGGTTAGATGAAAACTGTAATGACGGCCAAATGTTCGGCGTATTTTGTCACAAATTAAATGGGCCCAGGATCTGCTTTGCACCGTGTGTACGAAAAAAAAAATACAGTATGGGACAAGCGGCAAAAGGTATTGTCTCGGCATGATGCAGATCCCTCACACAAAGCAGCTGTTCGGGCTCTTCGTTATACATCAACGTTGCCAGGAGCTGTGGCCACTGTAGCTGCTGCCGCTTCATCCATCCAAGACCGCGTGTGCAATCATAAAGTCCGCATTTAAAGTGGAACATGACCTGTCTTTCACGATAGCGCCAGCGCTAGGTGACCTGTGCAAAATGTCACAGGGCAGAAATGCACTCTCCAAAGTTAGCATGTCAGATACACAGGGCAGCTACCTACCCACTCACAACATTGCCTGTCACATTAGGCAATGTTTAGCGCACAAGCTGTCAAAACAATTGTTTTCACAGAACATTGATGAGTCCACAAACCTTCAATTTTCAATGTCTTGGTCCGATTCTATGATGATGACTTGGACAAAGTTGTAACACAGCATCTTGGTACCCGACCAACTTTTATTGAGGTTGCACTTTTCATTTTTAAAGCATTTAAGAAAAAAAGAAGCACTTTTAATTTGAGCACAGTAACACAAAATTGTATCAATGTAGTTTTTTTGTTTTACAATTCTGAATGAAAGCTGTTGTGGTAACACTGAATGAACGTGCGTCCCATTTCGCCCCCCACCCTCCCCCCCCAAAAAAAAAAAACATTTCAGGCTCAGAAAAAATGTGTTGCTTTAAGCCCTGTGAGCCAGCATCCATTTCAAAATCCAAATCATGTAACGCATGTGTTTCTAAAGTGCCATTTAAAACTTGTATAGGGTGGTGTACTGTTATGATGATGTGAGAACATCAAAGTTATTTCAACAGAAATTGAATTTCAATTCCAAACTACTTTCTCCATGACATGCATTTGCAGGAAATCATTTTAGTGAATCTATTTGAGCAAAGACTCGCTGATGCAAGTTTCAACCTCAACCTCTGCCCCGTCCTAGAGACTCAGTTGGCGTTCCTCAAAATTTTGCTGACTACTCTAATTGCCTGAGAGACGGTATCTGCTAAATGGCAATGATGGTGATTTCCTTTTGCCTTGTCTTTTAGGCTGAGAAACATCCGCTACGCTTTCAACACCATCCTGGTTGTGCTTATCTGGCGCGTGTTCATTGCCAGGTCTCAGATGGCCCGGAACATCTGGTATTTTGTGGTCAGTCTGTGCTTCAAGTTCCTGTCCTACTTCCGAGCGTCCAGCACCATGAAATACTGAGGCCAGTGTGGAAGTATGGCCAGCCCCAGCCTCCGGCCCTCCCACCCCCCAGCTCCCCACAGACAGCTATGCATTTGACAAAATGCTCTTCAAAGCTTGGACATCAGGGTCACTGCACTGTGACATACTGACAGTGTGACATCTCTTCTTGCTGTGTTTTCTGTTGGTATGTGACTGCATTTTCATGTGAGCAGGGGTGATTGGGGGGGGGGGGGTCTTGTTATGTTCTTGCTTGATTCAGGGTGTTGGTGCCCATCTATGCTTGCTGATGGCAATAATGACTTGTTTCCCAATCGTTTGAGCAAGCACAAGGTAGATTGTATGCGATAGCTCTTCAAATTTCTGTGCCTATATCTAAAGATTATCTTGCATCATAATCTGATCTTGTGTCGTTGCTTTTAATGTCTTGCCCAGTTACAGTACGGAAGGTTTTTTTTTTTTTTTTTTTTTGTACAAAGCCATTCCATTATGTCCCATTTGAACTTGGCCAAAATACTTTGCAATTCTTAATTTTAATAACATGCAATGAATTATAGGTAGCGTTGCCTGTATTTTGAAAGAGTTTCAGTGAAAAGTGTGAATGCTAGTTGTCATTTAGATAATGTCCGTTATTTATATTATTTTTATTCGGTTTTTTGTTTGTTTTAAATGTCTGTCACCCCTTCCCATGGTTGTTGAGGTCCAGATTCATACAGACATGGGCATTTGATTGTCTGATAAGTTTTGAATTCATCAGATAGCAAAGCCTGGGGTTTGTACTGTGTTCTATTTTTTTCCTCTCTATCTTGCCAACATTGTTAATGCACTTAAAACAGCAGATGTCATTAATTTCCACTCTTGCAATAGCACTGGCGGTGATGTGTTTTTCATTGCCGCCACTCACCATTGCTGGTCCCAGTATGTGTCCTAAATCGTGTGATTGCACTTACTGTGGCTGTCCAAATTTAATTTTATTGTGCTGTCCCTTTACTCTATTTCTCCACGTATGTACTGGATTGAAAGCGCCTATTTTCTTCCTTCTTAACGTTTAATTTTGTCACACTGTGGGAATGAACGTCAGGCATTTGTCCTCATCCATCATTGTGTTTAGACACAAGGTTAAGGGTTTGCTGTATTTAGGATAGTGCTGTCTAAGTATGGGAGTAGAGTTTTTTTTTTTTTTTTTTTTTTTTTTTTGTGCTTAGTTTCTATGACATTTGAAGGGTGTGTCATTGGTGCCTGAATTGTCTGAATCAGAAATGTGAAAAAGCAAATGTGTGTTTTCTAATGGGTATCTGTACAACTCTATTTAGCTAGCTAACAGGACTAGAATAAAATGTTCAGAGTGGAGTTATAAAATATTTTTGTGCTTACAGTAAATACCACAAAGTAGCTATTTATTTGCAAAATAGAAAAGAAAAAAGTAAACAAATTCAGATGGAGCCAGGTTCAGCTGCTGTACATCATGACTACCTTACACACACAATGGCCAATATTTGCATTCCCATATGAATCAGTTTTTGTACTCAGTACTAGTGTGTTTTAAAATGTGTTATACCTTTTCAGTCTGTGTCTTTTCAGAGTTATCAAAATAAGATGAGCTATTCTTTTTCTTCAGATTTCTAAATTTCAGTGCATATTGTAGCCTATAACCTGAATTTTGACTTATTCCTATTCATGATTTTCATTTTCTTCCCAAATTAATGTCATTATGTGTCCTTTCATTTTGCATTAGATTGCCACATGTTGAGGCACTTGATTTTTAATCCTTTTGGTTTGTTTATTGTTTTCAAGGATCCCTTTTGGAATACAGTAGATTGAAGTTTTTTGTTATGCAAGGCAGCCAGTTTGGTCAGTTTAGGTCAGTTTGGTTTTGGTATCTTCAGTGGACACAAACATTTAACCAGTGATGCTGGGGTTTCCTACAATGACATCCATTTAACAGCTTCACTGTTACTGGTGTTTCCTATAATGAGAAAGCATAGTTGTGGACTATAGTATAAAAATGAACGGTAATGGATTTACATTTGAAACAGACAGGACATCAGTGGCATCAGATTTAAGGATCATAATATGGTCTTTAGTTCAGAGGGCATTACATGCCTGTGTTTGACACTAAATCTTCATTTTAAGTTTCTTTGCATTTTTGGACAACATGGATGTTAAAATAATTACTGTTTGTTTTCTTATTCTGCTTGCAATGTATTACTATTTGTGTTGTACTTGCCCTGGTATAGTGTCGTATAGTACAGTTCCGTTTAGTTAGTCCTCCTAAGTTGATACATTTGTAGTATCTAAGTAATTGATGTGTCCTCATGTTCTGAATTAATTTTGGTTGTGTTCATAATACAAATATGAGAAGCTCCCTTGTACACCCTCCTCAGATATTCAGAATGAGTAAAATTTATTGCCACAGTTAATGGAAAAATCAATGGGTGCCTTTGTTTGTAAACCAAAAAAAAAATAAAATAAACTATGTGAAATTCTCCTGATTGAATTTGACTTTTTTTTTCCAAGATGCGAGTCTGTTAATCTCTTTAGGCCTATGTTGGGGGGAGGAAAGTGTTAGAATCAAAGCTACCATGTCTCAATTATTATCTATTCCTCCTGTTGCTGTCCATTTGAACGCAGCTACATTTAGATTTTCAGCACTATGTAGAACCAAAGTGGATTTGCTGCAGGGCCATAGCCATTCATTTCTTCAGGAATGAACGGAGCAGAACACAAACTTGCCACCACCTCAGCTGATTGCAAAGTAAAGTAGCTACACTGATATTTCCTGTCGCGATGTTTGACCTGTTCCCACAGGCAAAGAAAGGACTGTTCATCAAGTTCATCTGCGGTTCTGTCAGCAGTGTGTGTGTGTGCAATTCTTTTCAGCAGCTTGATTAACTTTTAATGCTACCATCAAGACCTTGAAGCCAGATGGAAGGGAACATTGCTCCTCCTGCTTCAGGATTCTCTTTGCCACTGCTGCATTGGTGTGCTGAAGTTGCTGGGCAACCTGACCGGAGAGAGCCTGCACCGATACCATCACCCAAAGGGCGGTTTTATTTTTCTGGCAACTGCTCAGGATGAGAGGAAAGCACTTGGGTAATAAGCTGAGAGAAGTTGAAGACTACTCTTTAACAAGGGTTTTGTGGAAGTGATATGGTTCTGATTTGGTTTGTCAAAGCTTAATGGATCAAGAATAAGATTCCTAAAAATGGCAAAACTTAAGCACTTCTAATGTATATCAAATTGTAATTTCTTGAAATGAAGATGACAAAATGTTACTTAGCAGACACCTCTCCAGTGTGCCTTAAAACAAAAAGTCATGGAAGGACATGTAGTCATGTTAGAAACAGAACATGATATACCATATCTGAACATGTGTCAAGTGATCACATGGAATTGTAGTAACTAGTGCTGTGGTGAAAACAGAGTTATACATTCAATTCATTGACTTTTAATTTTCAGTTGAATTCTTCATAACTGTCATTGTGTTGAGGCTGATAGAAATGGAAAAGACTACAAAAAAGCTAATTTGAATTTTTGAACAGATACACCTAAAAAAATTGACACCTACTGATATACCTTCTGATGGGATTTCTTTTGAATTCCTCTCCAGATTGGTCAGATGGGACTGTGTGTGATGTCAGTAGCATGTCCTGAATCCTCACACTGGACTCCTTACCACGTGGTTTTCATTTGTCAGTAGTCATAAAAACCATTCTTTGTCCTTCTCTGTCTTCCACTATACCAACCGCAGGAATGAGTGCAATAAAATTAATTGCACTGACTATAATGCATGTCCTGCAGTGGTTACTCCAACCTGAAACTCAAAGAAAAAAAAACTTTGCTCTCCAATGTATAAACACAAAGCTGACATGTAGGTTACATTACATATTACATATTACATTACATTTTATCCCTCATTTTCAAGTGTGTGTCTAAGTGTGTATGTCTTTTGCAAGCTCCAGAGCTCCTGATGTAGGTTGGCTGTGTGCTGATTAGAACTCAGCTCAGCTGGCCTCTGCAGAAAACAGCAGGAAGTGGTGTGAAACTTAAGCCTGGTTATATGAACCAGCAACACTCCTGTGTCCCAATATAATGGTCCATTCAGCCCAGAGGTAGGTAAATGTCCAGAGTCTGAAATCCTAGAAATTCAGCTACAACTCTATTTTCCCTTCTTTTTCAATCATACAATGATAATTAGATGGATTCTCGGACCTAGCATTTCAGCATCTGTCGGATGGCACTTGGCAGAGGCTGGTTCAGTGTGGAGAGCTGAGTCACTGATTCATGCCCAGAGCTTTCAGGGGATTCCACAGGATAAACAGGACTGCTGTGCTTGGTGCTTTAGAGCTGCGCCCGATATTATTAAGTATACTTTGATATACAGTAGTGTTTCTGTGGAAAATTTATTTCTCTGAGCTCATGTTGAAATCAGTAAAGTAAATATTTGATTTAAAATGCTCATGTTACACAAATCATAAGTGGTAATAAGGGCTGCTTTTGTTGATACTATTCATATACTCTGGGCATGCTGATATGTTGTTTTGAAGTAAAAATGTCATGATCAAAGTCATGTAAAGGCATTTCCTGCTTCCCATTCCTTCATGTGCAGATTGTGCATCATGCCACTTATTGTCAAATCAGACTTTAGAGTGGCACTTGTTCTGGTAAGAAAAAAAAAAACACTCACGGGCATGAAGAGAATGGCAAATTGCCTGTTTCCTGCTCAGGGCCTCCTAGCTCTATGAGTCAGATGTCATGAGTAGCGTCATCACTCTTGCCTTTGTCGTGAGTTTTCCGTGACTAGTTTATACTACACACTTAATCACAGGGATGCAGTGAAATGGATCTGCAAGGACTTCACTGTTTACACTGCAAGACAGTGTGGCTGATGAACAACAGTTATCTGTGTCGTGTTTACGTTTATGTAGTAAGATCACAGTCTCTTGGGTTTCTGTGATATTATGCAACTCCTTTCTTCTGGTGTTTTTGTAACTGTTTTGTTTCATTTTTGGAGTTCATGGGACTCAGGGGGGTCAAAAGTTTACAACCATTTTCCACACTTCCCTGCTAGGGAGACTTTATTGACTCATTATCTCTCTGGCTCAAAATGTCCTTGGGAGGGTCAGACAGCTCAGAGCAAGCCGCTCTGCCATGTAATAGGGAGCCAAACGGTAGAGGTTGTTTTTTACAAGAGGGTTCAACCCATGCTGCAGATGATCGTCAGTGTGCCCTGTCAGTCATGCTACCTGCAGACAGGCATGTACCCTGGTTCCCAGAAGTGGTGATGACCATGAGCCAAGCTTTTGAAAGGTTGCAGCAGATAACGCCAAGACACCAGCCCTTGTTTAATACTCTTTGTCCCGGTTAATAGGTAACTACCCTCTCCTGCTGGGGGGAAGTATCCCTCCCTTCCTGTATAAAGGCCCCTACAGCCTTCAGCAGGCCTTCAGTTTCAGGACAGGATGGAAGACTCCTGGGTGATAACCTTTTTGGTTGTGGTCTGCTTTTGGTGCTGTTCCTGTGCTGCCACCACCACACAGCTCTCCGGAGGTAAGCCTTCATCTGCCTTCTTGTGCCCGCAGACAAGCTGAAGAAGGGCAATTAATGTTCTTTGGTTGTATACCTTTGCTTGATGATATCAGAAGGAACATATGCCTCAGTAGCAATTATTACTGAGAACTGTGTACTGGAAATTGAATTTAATGTATGGTTAAAAAAAATTGTTTGGTTTAAAAAATTTTTTGTATACTTTATTGGATATTTAAATAATTGTGGTGTGTTCATATTATTCTCGTGAGGAAATCTAGTTTGTTTCAGACAACATCTGCCCAACTGCTCTTCAGGTTCAGGTTCGAAGTGTGGTTTTCCCCAAGTGCAGGACCTCTTAGATCACTCCCTAAGAATTGTTGGAGGGAAGGAGGCGGAGTATGGGTCCCACCCGTGGCTGGTATGTGACATTTTTTAACAGTGAACAAATAGGTAGAGATAGTGGCTGGGGAATATGAGTTTGATTCAATCAGTGTTTGGAAAAGTGTAAATTGTTTTGATTGGTCCGCAATACAAATAAATACAATGTGTGTTCTGATGGTTTGTAGGTCTCTCTGAGGTCCAGGGGCTCCTACTTCTGTGGAGCGGCCATACTCACAGACCGATGGATTCTGTCTGCCGCCCACTGCTTCTCCACCGTGTCTAAGTAGGTGGTGCCTTCTCTACCCCAGCTATGTGGAGTCTGCCCAGATTGCCCAAGGCACTTACATAATTATGATTTCCTTTTTCATTTAAACGATGCTGTCAAGTATGTTCACACTGTGCAATGTCTCTATAGGCAGTTCTTAAAGAACATGGATGTTGCTGTCGGGGAGCATGATCAGAGAGTGCCAGATGCTGAAGAGCAGATCTTCACAGTGAGATCCATCAAAGTCCATGAAATGTACCACCACTCTACCCCAATGAGCTATGACATAGCACTTCTGGAGCTGAGCAGACCAATCCGATTTGGTGAGCTTTGCTCATGTCTCCATGCAGATCCAGTGCTGATAGACGAGCATGAACTGTGCTGAATGTCATGCTTGCCTGGAACATTTGTACTATTTTTCCATAACCAGACAGGGTTCAGGGAATATTGCCATGTAATCTCACACAGTCTTTATGTCTGTGAATGTTAGGGTGACTAACAAACCTGCACATTTTTTCTATAATTTTCCTGCAGGTAGATACATCCAGCCAATATGTCTACCTTTTCCCAATGAGGTTTTCCCACCAAGGACTACCTGTGTTGTGAGTGGGTGGGGACGGACAAAAGAAGGTGAGACTTTAATTCTCTCTTTTTTTCTTTCACAATTTTATAGTCAGAATAATGCCAAGTTCAGCAACAACAGCCCCTCGTGTGCTTGTTATCAGTATCATTCATTGCTGTTCTCCACCCTGAAATTCCTTGAATGAAGATAGTGACCTGCTTATCAATTAATCTCTGGGTTGCTGCTCTGATGGATGTTGATGATGAATGTTTCTATGAGATTTTGTGTGTTAGATCTAAAAACAGCAGCTGTCATGAGTGTAAATGTGTGCTGTGTGAGTTACACTGATGTTGATTTCTGAGGGCAAATGGGGAACAAAATGATCTTGCCCATGATACTCTCCTCAGCTGTATATTGGTCATTACCAAAACAAGCCACCATCATACTTCAACACATTTCATGGCTGAAGTAGATTAAATGGACAGAATTAAATGGGAATTGCTTTTTAGGTGATCTCTGGGGAGCATCCACTAAGTACTCAATAAAACCAGGCCATTCTCTGAATTGCGCCCTATGGCCTCAGCAGTATTGAATGTAAAGTAATGCATTATTTAGGTTGTACAAACCTATTTGGAGTCTGGCCCTAATCTTAGGTCTCTGGAATATGCCCTTATCAGCCTCAAGCCACAGCTAGTCATTGGGTTCTAGATGTTACCCTACCCTACCTTCTACAGTGCATGTAGAAGGATTTCTGCCCTTAGGGTGACTGGGTGGTGTGTTTGTCACACAGGTGGCCGCGTACCTTCCATTCTGCATGAGGTGCAGCTGGACCTGGTGGAGCAGGCAAAGTGCAAGTACATAATCCAGACATTGAGACCTGGCCAGAGAACCTTTACTGTTGTTTGCGCTGGTCCAGAGACAGGGGGGAAAGATGCCTGTCAGGTATATGGTGAAGCCCAACCCACACAAACCATCTGGGCATGTGAGTCCAGTGCCACTCACCTCTCTCTCCCTCTGTCTGTGTCAGGGAGACTCTGGCAGTCCTTTTGTCTGCCCCAGAGGGAACGGTCATTGGACCCTGGTTGGGGTGACATCGTGGGGGAAGGGCTGTGGCCGAAGCTGGGTCAACAATAAAAGCAAGCCGCCGTGGAAGAGGGGGTCACCTGGGGTTTTCACTGACGTCAAAATATTCCTGCCTTGGATCAAAGAAAACATTAAAGAAGGTCAACAGCATGCATTTAGAGAATTACAGTCATTAAAGTCTTTTCAAGTCTGTTGAGGTCCTAGAGAATACAAAGCCATACAGAATGACTAGTGACCAGTGCAGAGCTTAAACAAGATTCACCTATCTCATAAGGAAACTAGTGCATATACAAGGCCTGTCTAACAGTTCACTGCTTCCAGTAAGTGGAATATTATAACTGTAGGGCATCAACGTGTTTGTATATTAATCTCATTACTTTCCTTAAAAATGATTGTTTTTGTTGTTATTGTTTTAATTTAGGTACTCAAGTCACTAGGAAATCACCATCAAGTAGGTTTCTTCTCTTTTTCTTGTTTATCTTGTTGTGCAGCTCACTTCAATTCATTATTGAGCTGGTCAATGGACAATGACCATTTTTTCCATACATACTTGCTTTTAGACTCATGTCATTTGAGTGTGTATGAGATATGATAACAACCACACACAGTATTATGACATTGCCCAAGGGTTCCTGACTTAGCATTGTTAACATTATTCTCATATTTTTGGATTTGTGGAATTGATGTAATTAGGCTTTCTGAAACTTGCATGGAAATTTCACTCTCCGCAGGAGCCTGCAGCGCAAGGGATGGGCCTTTGGCCGGGATAGAGGGTGTCATTCAGAATCCAGATCCTCCAGCCTACAGATATAGGAACAATGAGTGGGTGTTGCTCAGAAAGTGGAGTTTGGAAAGCATTCATTTAACACAGATGTGAACCTCTGTGTTCTTAAAAGTGTATGGAAAATCGTATTTATTATAAAACTGGCCCACACCGTAAATGATAGACTTTGCATTTGCCTTCTTGTTCTGTGTTCTTCCTTACTTTAAGCAGTTGTGCTGCGCTCTCCAGACTAGCATGCAATACCATCAGTCATATGTCAAAAGGTGAAGTTAAATATGTACTTGTTATTACCTTTGTCAAGGACAGCTTTCACAACACAACACAGGTGTAATATTCAAATAGCATGCAAAACCAATAGGTGGGTTCAGTTCTGCTACATGCTGACAGAATGCCCTCAAAATATTTAGAGTGTATAGCATAAATGTGTACATATTTTCTCTCTATGGCAGGATGTGCATCTGGTCCATCAACGTCCCAGCTGGGAAGAGCATCCTGCTGGAGTTTCTGAAATTTGACGTGGAGAACGATACCCTGTGCAATAGTGACCAGCTAGCTGTGTTTGCTGGCAGAGACAGACTTATTGGTGAGACATGATGAGTGCATCTCTCTGTAATGGGGGTATTTTCAGACTTCTCCCTCCCTCCCTGTGTCTCCATGCAGAGCTCAGACACTCAGTCAGAGAGCTGATCAGTAAAGGGATGCAATTTTGAGGTTCAGCCTCCAGGCCAATAACCTTATGACAAATTCTGTTGCCACAGGGAAGTTCTGCGGCCACCAGCACCCCTCCCCCATTCTTGTCAGCTCAAACAGCATCACACTCCAGTTTGTGTCTGACTTCAGCATCTCCGGGACTGGCTTCTCTGTCAAGTTCATGGCTGTCAATCCACATTCTGAGCACGGTATGACATTCTGTAAACTGCACTTCCCAAACCAGTTTATCTCACCCTCCAGGTCTGTACACAAAGCTGTCAGTAGGGCTGATGGTTTTCAACAGCAAGTACTCTTATGAAACTGTTTTGTTCAAACCTGCATGGGAAGCATGTACTTTGTCATTGTGAAAATAGATTTATATCATTTGAAAGCAAACTGGAACATAGATACAATATTCCATTCCCAATGAACTTGATTGACTCCATGTCTTTGGAAGTAGATTACTTGCACATAACAAACCTATGGTTATGGGGGACCTGAACAGTTTTGGAGGTAGCAGTGGCCATCTGTTTCATCACTTTCCTGCCTTAAGAGACAGGATTTGTTTATGACACAGAAAAGAACTCTTTTTTGCTCCCAATGGCACCAGTAACTCAAGCGCCATAAAACACCAATCAACATTCTTGGTGATTGTTGTTAGGCAAAGCCAGTCTTTATCCCAGGAGAACTGTGAGGCAAGTCTCCTCATAATACAGACACCATGGTTACGGAGGCACTGGCACACTGCAGTGACTCACTGCGCGCCTCTGTTTATGGACACAACAAGAAACTGAGATGTGGAGCAGTACAGTACAGGAATACGGTCATGATACAGTCAAAAAAATGCAAAGAAACTGTGACCAAAATGTACTCTACTAATCATGTACAGGATCTGGTGAGACAGGTCTTGGCCCAACACTGTCTGTTTTGGGGTAACAGCTTCGCTGACTGTGGAATCGCACTGTTAGGCTGCTGTCGTTTCCGTGCCCGAGGCCTATCTCAGATAATATCCCTTTGTCTGTGTGCAGCCTCAGGCTGTGGCACGGTGGCAGTGCTCCAGTCCGAAGGCATTGTTCAGAGCCTCTGCCACCCCGATCTCTACGGCAACAACTCTGACTGCCGCTGGGTCATCCATGCCCCCCCCGGCCATGTTGTCAAGGTAACCCCAGCATCTCTTTCCCACACAGTCATCTCAGCCCTCTTTGGTTGGCCAGCTTGACCCAGTGTAACACCCGGCTTCTGTCTCCCCAGGGCAAGATCATGAATACTTTAATGATGTTTTGCATAAGCAGTGAGAGTGAGTCTCCATTGTGGATGAGATTGGTTTCAAGGGTTGAAGAGAGGGCAACACTTGCCCAGCCAAAGCCCAATGTTCCAGTGACGTTTCCGTGACGCTGGAGAAATGCGATCATGTTGTCACAATGTCTCAGTAAGGTATTGAGACTGTTGCTTGTAGAGATGGTCAGAAAGCTGTCGATGGTGATAGAGAAGAACTTTGCCCCAGCAGCTTCAGTGAATGAAGAGAGTCAGGGACCCAGGCAGAGATAGAACATCAATCAGCAACCAAGAATTTATTAGAACATATAGATACGTAGACAAGCAGAGGAGTCCCCTTATTCTTTACGCTCCCCTGCCCCTTCCTGCCAAACTGACCAAATGATGGCTCCAGGCGTTGAACTACCTTGGAGAACTATTTCTGTGCCTGATCTTGTGGAAGTGGGGGGGGGGGGGGGGGGGGTTGGATAGCCATCTCCCTGAGACCATCTCAATTGACAGTTTGCCTGACCAGGGAGACAGAAGAAAGGATGCAAAACAGAATGTATATGTGGCACCTACAATGACCCGGTGCTGAGTAAAACATATAGTATCCATACTGAGACAAGAAAAAGTGAGACAGAGATGAAGATATAGAGATAGAATGTGATTAAGTATTCATATAAGAAAATGAATGTACTACAAAAACATACAATGCTTTTTTGCAGCTGGCATTTAACGATTTTGATGTGGAGCCAGCAAGGGAGTGCGTGTACGACTCCCTAACAATCTTCGGTGATGTCGAGGGCAAGGAGGAAATAGGTACAGATTTCTTGTGCAGTGGTTGAGCCACAGTCTACACAAAGCAGACCCAGCGTTTATAACCATCACTAACACAAATACTCATAAGTAGTGAACAGTATCTTATGGACTTAGGTTGCATGCAGCACGTTGTACTGTGTTTTTTACTATGCACACTGTGCACACGCTACAGAGTGCAGCTGATAACATCCGTTTCCCTCCCGAAGCGACACTGTGCGGTAGGACTCTGCCGCCTCCAGTGCTCAGCTATGAGAATGTCATGATGCTGCAGTTCACCTCTGATGGCAGTGTGTCCCATCGAGGCTTCCACGCCAATGTGTCCTTCATCAGCATGAGAGGTGAGACCAACACACCAGACTACCAACATGCTAGATGAACACCCCTAGCATTCAGTGGCCATGAGCAAATGCTAAATACTTCATTTCAATGTCCCCACATCTGTGGAATTTATGGGTTGCACAAGAGTGGGATTTTTTAAAAACTGGAATGTACGCATACCTGCCTGGGGTTATTTTTCTCCCCATTATTAATGTTTCAGAATAAGTGTGCTCAGATATCACCTTTCATACTTTTCACAGATTTGTACCAGGAA
Source organism: Megalops cyprinoides (assembly GCF_013368585.1). Taxonomy (NCBI): domain Eukaryota; kingdom Metazoa; phylum Chordata; class Actinopteri; order Elopiformes; family Megalopidae; genus Megalops; species Megalops cyprinoides. Next base: position 27,578,119 of record NC_050590.1, on the reverse strand, counting down.
GAACCGGTTGAACCTGAAGAGAGATTTGGCGATGGAGCCAGCGGCCTGCCTTATCCAAAGAGGCTAGGTTTGTCCACCCACCCTTTTCCTTATCTCCAGGGCAGGCAGTAACATCTTTGCAGTACTAATGAGACAGCATGCATCTGAGGCTTTGGAAGAGGCCTGTGGTATTTAGCAGTTTCTAAAACAGAAGCCAAAGGTACAGAGGCAGCAACCATTGTTACTACAAACATTGTATACACATCTGTCTAAGCACACCACAAATAGAGACAATAACTAATGTATCAGAATTTTCCTATGCCATTTTCCTAGCTCTGTGGCTTCAGTTGCCTCAAGATTCTCTTATTAATACCAAGGTTCCATCCTTTAAGCTGAGGACAGACATAGATTTACCTTTGACAGACATGGGTTGTCTGTGACAAACAAGCATGTGAGTTATGGTGGAGGTCTGCCTTTTGTAGAGAGGGAGCTCTCAGAATCGCTGTGTCTCTATTGTCTCTCTCAGACTTGTGTGGAATGCCTCATGCCCACGGCAGGGCAGCTCTGAGCCGGGTGCTGGGCGGGGAGGAGGCAGTGTCTCACTCCTGGCCCTGGCAAGTGCGCCTCAGCCTGGGGTCCAAGCACATCTGCGGAGGGGCCATCATCCGGACCACCTGGGTCCTCACTTCTGCCCACTGCCTGTACGGCCTGTAAGTGTGGGAATATAATCTCCAGAGAGAGACTTTGCTCTGTGTGGCACTCCCTAGGCCCATTGTGCAGTGGATCACTCATGGATCATCCATGTGCTTATTGAAATTATACAGACGGTTGTTTCTCTTGTGTCTGGTTTTTCTCTGGCTGTCCTGTGCTGGGTGCTCCTCTGTCCATCTTAGTGAGAGGAAATACACTGATCTACTGACAGTCATTGCAGGAAACCACAACCTTTCCACCAGGGAGCCTCAGGAGCAGGTGAGGACCACCTCATTTTGTTCTCTGAAGAGCGTTGCTATGGAGGATCATCTCAGAAAGTAAACTTTAAAACTCATCCCTTCATGTCCACAGAGACGCACAGTGAGGAGAATAACACCTCACCCACACTATAACGACTCCACCCTGGATTATGATGTGGCACTGCTGCAGCTGGACACCCCCCTGATGTTTAATGAACATGTCCGCTCCGTCTGTCTACCCAGGGCTGGACAGGAAGCCCCTCCCTCCCACTCATGCACTGTCTCAGGGTGGGGTAGCCAAACAGGTGTGTCACACATGATATATCCAAATATTCAGATGATCAGATCATCACCTCAGAAACTCTTGACAGGGACATTTATGTTGCAAAGGTGGTTATTGTAGATGTAGATAATGTTGAACTCTGTTTACATTCTTCTGCAGTGTGGCAAATCCTGCTTGCTAAGTCATGTAGACTCGATGTAAACAATTACTGTCACACAGATTTTCTGTGATTAGCTGGCACCTTGTTCAGGGAGATATCTGTAAATTTTGTATTTCTGAGATTTCACACAAATCAGGAAATCAAGTGTCACCCTTATAGATGATTTTAAGACTACATAGACAGAAAAAATCACTGCTACATACTCATATCTCAGAACAGTTCATTATAGAACACTTATTGCTCTATTAGTTACTGACTATTCTACACCAATGTTCTCTGTGATATGCATTTAATAATACATCTTCCCATGTAAACCTTAGAAATTGCCATGGATAACAGCATGTGACAAACACAAGAGTAATAATAAACTGTGTCATTAACTATCTACAGGGTCGCACCATGTGTTTCTAGTGTGATGTGTTACAGTTACATTGATAAATGTGAGTGTTACATGTTGACCAGGTGTGCATCCTGTACAGCTGGTGAGCAGAATAAGACGACGCTTCATCAGCTGGAGGTACCAGTCTTGAACCGTAGCAAGTGTGAGAGCCTCTATCCAGGCAGGGTGACACCCACCATGCTTTGTGCAGGATTCCCACTGTCTGAGGGCCAGGACACGTGCACGGTGAGTTTCCACAGGCTGCTACCTCACTGTCAACACAAGGAGAACAATGCCGCGGGGTGGGGCGGCTCTATGACAAATGAGTAGCTGCATTCCACAGTTTGCTGTCCAAGCACTTGTCTGATGAGACAGAGCCCTCTGGTGGAAGTGTGCAGAACTGCACTATTCCAACTGTGGTCATTATTTCAGTCAATCTCAGTCTCATCAACAGAAGACATGGGTGAAAATGCATGATAAATATCAAAATAATAATATGACAACAGGACTGTGTAAAACATAACCCACTGAAGCTGGGAGTTGGCACAGTGGCTGAGTGAACAGAATAGAATTGCATCAGACAGATTTTCTCTGGTGTAAAATAATCCTCTCAGATTGCTTCTCTCCTGGGATAGGACTGGGCATGTCTGTGTTAATATAATGTTACTGACTCATGTTTTGCCCTGGCCTTCTTCAGGGGGACTCTGGAGGACCCCTGGTGTGCCAGTCAGAAGACTCCAGTTATTCGGTGTATGGAGTGACCAGCTGGGGCCAAGGCTGTGGAAAGTTCCAGAAGCCTGGGGTCTATGCCTCAGTTCCAGTTCTTAAGGACTGGATTCTACAACATTTGGAGAGTTAGTTGCAGAACTATCAGATGCCTCTTTATTTAGTCAAAAGCCTTGCAACAATATCTAATGATCACCCTGAACTCAGTCAATGCCTCTTCCCTTTATTGTCCATTTTATCTGTTTGGAACTTTCCTCTCAGAGGCTTGAAGGGCACAACATGACGCTGTTATTCTTTTTTAGATAGTCAATCACACATATTTAGGTTTTGTACCCCCCTGGACTGTAGCCTGCCTGTGTGTAACTAAATGCAATAGTGTTTTACTACCTCTCTTGAATATAGGTCACTTTCAACCTGCTTCAACCCACTTGTCTGAACAATTTTCCTGCTGTGAGCATACTTCATAGTTTTGACACTAAATACAAATCAAGTGGTTTCATGGCTTTACAATGCCTTGCTCATAAACTGTTCTGTTGTAAGCTTTTTGTAACCAAGTGACATTCTCTTTTTTCAGGCAGCTTTTCTGAGGAAGGTACAAATGAATCAGAACCAAGAGCCAAACCACTGCAGGCAGACTGGACCCTCAATGATGAAAAGTTTGTGCCCGAGGCATCTGGAGCTGATTAGCAATTATATGCAGTGCATTCAGAAAGTATTCAGACGTCTTCACTTTTTAAACATTTTGTTATGTTGCAGCCTTATGCTAAAATCATTTAAATTAATTTTTCCCCTCATCAATCTACACTCAATACCCCATAAATGACAAAGACAGGATTTTAGAAATTTTTCCAAATTTATTAAAAATAAAAAAACTGAAATATCACATTGACATAAGTATTCAGACCCTTAACTCAGTACTTACAGTGCTGGCCAAAAGTATTGGCACCCCTGCAATTCTGTCAGATAATGCTCAATTTCTCCCAGAAAATGATTGCAATTACAAATGTTTTGGTAGTAATATCTTCATTTATTTTGCTTGCAATGAAAAAACACAAAAGACAATGAAAAAAAAATTAAATCAATTATCATTTTACACAAAACTCCAAAAATGGACCGGACAAAAGTATTGGCACCCTCAGCCTAATACTTGGTAGCACAACCTTTGGACAAAATAACTGCGAACAACCGCTTCCGGTATCCATCAATGAGTTTCTTACAATGCTCTGCTGGAATTTTAGACCATTCTTCTTTGGCAAACTGCTCCAGCTCCCTGAGATTTGAAGGGTGCCTTCTCCAAACTGCCATTTTCAGATCTCTCCACAAGTGTTCTACGGGATTCAGGTCTGGACTCATTGCTGGCCACTTTAGAAGTCTCCAGTGCTTTCCCTCAAACCATTTTCTAGTGCTTTTTGAAGTGTGCTTTGGGTCATTGTCCTGCTGGAAGACCCATGACCTCTGAGGGAGACCCAGCTTTCTCACACTGGGCCCTACATTACGCTGCAAAATTTGTTGGTAGTCTTCAGACTTCATAATGCCATGCACACGGTCAAGCAGTCCAGTGCCAGAGGCAGCAAAGCAACCCCAAAACATCAGGGAACCTCCGCCATGTTTGACTGTGGGGACCGTGTTCTTTTCTTTGAAGGCCTCGTTTTTTTTCCTGTAAACTCTATGTTGATGCCTTTTCCCAAAAAGCTCTACTTTTGTCTCATCTGACCAGAGAACATTCTTCCAAAATGTTTTTGGCTTTCTCAGGTAAGTTTTAGCAAACTCCAGCCTGGCTTTTTTATGTCTCTGGGTCAGAAGTGGAGTCTTCCTGGGTATCCTACCATAGAGTCCCTTTTCATTCAGACACCGACGGATAGTACGGGTTGACACTGTTGTACCCTCGGACTGCAGGACAGCTTGAACTTGTCTGGATGTTAGTCGAGGTTCTTTATCCACCATCCGCACAATCTTTCGTTGAAATCTCTCGTCAATTTTTCTTTTCCGTCCACATCTAGGGAGGTTAGCCACAGTGCCATGGGCTTTAAACCTATTGATGACACTGCGCACGGTAGACACAGGAACATTCAGGTCTTTGGAGATGGACTTGTAGCCTTGAGATTGCCCATGCTTCCTCACAATTTTGCTTCTCAAGTCCTCAGACAGTTCTTTGGTCTTCTTTCTTTTCTCCATACTCAATGTGGTACACACAGGACAGAGGTTGAGTCAACTTTAATCCATTTTAACTGGCTGCAAGTGTGATTTAGTGATTGCCACCACCTGTTATGTGTCACAGGTAAGTAACAGGTGCTGTTAATTACACAAATTAGAGAAGCATCACATGATTTTTCAAAGGGTGCCAATACTTTTGTCCGGCCCATTTTTGGAGTTTTGTGTAAATTGATACTTGATTTGACTTTTTTTTCTTTCTCTTTTGTGTTTTTTTATTGCAAGCAAAATAAATGAAGATATTACTACCAAAACATTTGTAATTGCAATCATTTTCTGGGAGAAATTGAGCATTATCTGACAGAATTGCAGGGGTGCCAATACTTTTGGCCAGCACTGTAGTTGAAGCACCAGGCAACGATTACAGCCTCGAGTCTTCTTGGATATGATGCAGCAAGCTTTACACACCTGCATTTGGGGATTTTCTGCCATTCTTCTCTGCAGATCCTCTCAAGCTCTGTCAGGTTGGATGGGGACAGTTGGTGGACAGCCATTTCCAGGTCTCTGCAGAAATGTTCAATTGGGTTCAAGTCCAGGCTCTGGCTGGGCCCCTCAAGGACATTCACAAAGTTGTCCCTAAGCCACTCCTGCTTTGTCTTGGCTCTGTGCTTAGGGTCATTGTCCTGTTGGAAGGTTCACCTTCGGCCCTGTTTGATGCCCTGAGCACTCTGGAACAGGTTTTCATTAAGGATATCTCTGTACTTTGCTCTGTTCAGCTTTTCCTCAACCCTGACCAGTCTCCCAGTCCCTGACAATGAAAAACACCCCCATAGCATGATGCTGCCACCAACATGCTTCACCATTGGGATGGTATTGCACAGGTGATGAGAGGTGGCTGGTTTCCTCCAGACATGATGCTTAGAATTGGTTTCATCAGACCAGAGAATCTTGTTTCTCACAGTCTGAGGGACCTTTAGGTGCTTTTTTGCAAACTCCAAGCAGGCTTTCATTTGCCTCTATTGAGGAGAGGCTTCTGTCTGGCCACTCTGCCATAAAGATTGGTGGAGTGTTACAGTGATGGCTGTCCTTCTGGAAGTTTCTCCCACCTCCACACAGGATCTCTGGAGCTCAGCCAGAGTTTGGGTTCTAGGTCACCTCTCTTACCAAGGCCTTTCTCTCTGGATTGCTCTGTTTGTCTGGACAGCCAGCTCTAGGAAGAGTCCTAGTTGTTCCAAACTTCTTCTATTTAAGCATTATGGAGGCCACTGTGCTCTTGGGAACCTTCAATGCAGCATAATTTTTTTGTAGCCTTCCTCAGATCTGTGCCTTGACACAATCCTGTCTCTGAGCTCTGCAGGCAGGTCCTTCGACCTCATGGCTTGGTTTTTTCTGTGATATGCATTGTCAGCTGAGAGACCTTATATAGAGAGGTGTGTGCCTTTCCAAATCATGCCCAATCAATGGAATTTACCACAGGTAGACTCCAATCAAGGTGGAGAAACATCTCAAAGATGATCAAAAGAAATATGATGCACCTGAGCTAAATTTCAAATTTCATAGCAAAGGGTCTGAATACTTATGTCAATGTAATATTTCAGTATTTTATTTTTAATAAATTTGCAAAATTTCTAAAATCCTGTTTTCACTTTGTCATTATGGGGTATTGAGTGTAGATTGATGAGGGAAAAATGAATTTAAATCATTTAAGCATAAGGCTGCAACATAAAATGTGAAAAACGTGTAGGGGTTTGAATACTTTCTGAATGCACTGTAATTGTGTAATAATTATACACAGAGTATAATTGATCTGATGTAGTATGTCTCTTTTTCATTCTGTTTTATATCAGTGGGTGTAAACTCCTTCATGTCATTGTTTTATAGTTTTATACTGCCATATTTTTCAATAAAAACCTGCCCTTTAAATGAAGGTTATAAATATTTCATAATTTCAAATGAAGTTACTTTGTCTTTGATTTTCATTTTTTGGAAACATGAAGAAATGTTTTCATTCTTGACTGCCTCCCTGCAAAAAAGTTTCAAGGACCTTTGCGGTGCATTCCTGCCAGCATTTGCATGCACTCACTGTCCACACACATTTTAATGCCTTCCAGCTTTCCCTTCAGGCCATCTGAAACATGGCACTCTAATGTGGAATGGGTGCAGCTCACTGGATCACAGAATGAGGAACAGCTTAATAATGCCTCTCAACATGCAAGAGCACACAGTCCTCTCCCCCAAGCCAACCTCTGATCCAGGTGCACAGTGGTGTGATATCAGGCCATACCGCAGAGAGAATGTGCACTTTCCCCTCCCTGGCAAGCCCCGCTGGTGGCTTTGGTTCAAGGTCCAAGTCAAGGGCCTGGAGCAATGGTGTACATATGCTGTGCTAGTGAACCTGGATCACATGGTCTGGACTGTGGAAGGAGAGCAGACGTGCCATGGAGCAGAGCCTGGTGAGGATTTCTCTCTTTCTCTTCCCCCTGAAGCCTACAGCAGGAAGGACATTTGAGCTCATGAAACCACAACCTGGAGTCTGTTTCCCCCTTCTGTGGTTGCTGTTTGTGTCTAACTGTGTCTGTTATCATTTCTGGGGGTGCATGAGATTTAATGTGTCTATTACTAGTGGTGTATACTGTGGAATCACATCAAACACCACAAAGCTTGTCTGAACATTTTATCATCCTGTGTCTAAGTATATTTTACCTAGGATCAGCAGGCTGAGGAAAGGGTTGAAACATATTTACAGACTTATTTGACTTTACCACTGCAGGTAACAAGCTAAATGGAAATTACACCGTCCAGCCAGTGGAGAATTGCCGACCGTAATCAATCTTTCAGCATGCTGGGGGAGCGTTGCCCTGTCATGAACTCTGACACAGCAGAGTGTTTACAGACTCTATTTCAAAGTACATATTAACTGTATCAGAGGATTGTCTTCTTTTGGGAGGCAATACTATTTGAGAGGTTTGAAGCAATTAGGCTAGTTTATGGGGGCGTGTAATGTAACTTCTCCTGAGAGGCAAAGATTCTTTTCATTACAGGATCCCCAAGGGCAGCATCTGACATATTGTGTCTTCTTTTACCCATTCAGTGCATAAATATGGAATCTGAGGCTTAGAAAACTATACTAGGTCATAAATAACTCATAATCTCTAGCAGAAATGTTAGAAGTGTTAATAAGTCTATAACTTGAAAGATTATTGAATTAATAATGAAAGGAACATGGTCTGTAGACACCATTTTAAGGTGTTCTTTTACTTGACCGGTGCCTGACTGGATTTTGACAGTAAAGGGTGGGGGGGGGGGGGGGTTTGCAATGACTGGAATGTGGATGAATGACGTATGGGTGACTGGGCTGTTTGGCTGTTTCCTACAGGTTGTCCCTGTGTTGATTGCAGTGTCTGTAGTCACTGTCACGTTGCTCTACTTCCTGCTTAAAGCATGGGGTTTGGCTGATGCAGGAAGACAAAAGAAAGGGCCTATAACCCTCCTGGATCCCAACACCAAATATGCACTGCCACTGACAGAGAAGGAGGTGCAGCTTCCACAGCTTTACTATCTAATAATAGACAGCAGACATATATATATGCATAATGTTCTTAGAGCTGATTATTCACTTGGCTTCTTAACAGGAGATCAATCATGATACCAAGAGGTTCCGCTTTGGTCTTCCATCTTCTGCACACATTCTCGGCCTTCCAACGGGTAGCTATGTGGTTTATGGTATCAAAGACACCAATCTATGCATGCATTGTGCCCAATTGTACAGTAAAAGGATAAAATGACTTAAAAGACACTGTTCTTGCTATGATGATACTCCTGGGTTTCGTCACAGGGCAGCATGTCTACTTGTCAGCAAAAGTCAGTGGGAGTCTGGTTGTCCGTGCCTACACTCCTGTCTCCTGTGATGAGCACCAGGGCTTTGTGGATCTCATTGTAAAAGTAAAGTATTTTTATTAGGATTGTCAGTCAGATTTGCTGAGACCTGGTTACAGCTAAAAGGTTACAAATTAAAACAAAATTGGAGTGTGGATTATTTTACACATCTTAGACAATTTTCTGCTGATTAAATATCAGTTCTTTTCAAGGGCTACAAGAATCTAAATGAAACTAAAATACGTGACATTGTTTTAATATGTAATAGTATAATATGGTAAATATAATTTCCTTTAGTTCATGATACTAATTTGAATCTTTCAAAGTATGTGAGTCATGGATCTGTCCTGGCTAAAACTCACACACAGTCTGTAGCTTTTTCACAGAGCACAGCTGCACAATTGCTGATGTTTAAGATAAACTATTATGTTTCTTGGTGAACTGTTAAACAGGTGTACTACAAGAACACGCATCCAAACTACCCCGAGGGAGGCAAGATGTCACAGTACCTGGACAGCCTGAAAATTGGTGACACAATCGACTTCAGAGGACCTAACGGACTGCTGGTGTATAGAGGAAATGGTAACATAAATGTATTATCTGTTATCAACAGATGTCTTAGTATTGCCTTCCTTTCTAATGACCAGAGAGACAGAGGATGAAAAAACAGCACAGTGAAGTACACTGTTGGAAAGGGGTTTTTATGTTCTGAACAATCCAGTAAATAAAAATTTGAGTCATCTCACTGGTATACTAAATATCCAGTCTTTAGTTGAAACTATCACTACAGTAACAATGATACTTTGTGATCAGTGTAGTCCAAAATATTAATACTTTAGTGTAATTTCTGTTACTGGCCACAGGAAGGCAGTACAGTATAAGAGACGCTCTGCACAGAGATAAACCAGCGTACTCTCATAAAATAATATCCCATTTCCTTACCGCAGGTAGCATCTTTAGAGATTGTATTTGAAGGTTAAAACAGCAGTATGAAACACTGCAATATGTAAAAAAATGCAAACATTTATTTTCACAGTGTATAGACAACTCTCATTTGTTGTTTCTGTTAAAGGTAAATTTGCCATCCGACCTGACAAAAAGTCAGATCCCAAGATCACCACTTTCAAACATGTAGGAATGATTGCTGGAGGAACAGGTAGGGATATGCTGTAATGTTTATAAATCTTTATTTCCAATTTTAATGAAGGTTATTATGTATTGCATTTCACTGTATTCTAAATTGAATCATTCCAGCATTTTTTCGCATGCCCATCCATAACTGTAAATAATGTAATTCAAAGAAATGTAGTGGAATAGGAAAAATGGCTACACTTACTCATTTTCTTCCAGGCATCACCCCAATGTTGCAGCTCATTCGAAGCATTACAAAAGATCCTGCAGACAACACAAAGTGCTACCTTATTTTTGCAAACCAGGTCAGACTTTTAAGAAAAAGAGGAATATTTACATTTTATTTAACCACTAAAGTGCAGTGAGTTATGTGGATTAATTATTAGAAAATTGCAGGTTTTAAGTCTGTGTGTGTCTTGACATAGCTGTACACAGGTTTATTAACTTCTGAGTGTGGTGAAAAGCCCTTGTACTACTAGTTCGAAGCACTCACTTCAGAACAGGGTGCAAATCTGACATGCTTTGTAATACACAATATCAAAGGAACCTAGAAATACATATCTTTCACATATCAATGTGTTTGATACATTTTCGTAGTCAATATAGGATTCTGCTGTATTACTCCTTGGAATGGCTCATGTATAATTGATCTGATAGTCAAAGTAACATTTCCAATGTCTGACAATCATGTTTTTTTATTATTATTATTTTTAAATAACCAAGTGATGTGAGCCATTTGCTCTAAGGTTTAGATGGATCTTCTCAACTTTGTAAATGTTCACAAACAGAGAACATGTTAATTAGTTCTCGGTCAGACATGCCACAATTTTAAAGATGTTGTTTTCAATGCCCACAGACCAAAAAGGACATTTTGTTGAGGAAGGAGCTGGAAGAGGTGCAGAAAAGTCACCCAGATAAGTTCAAGCTGTGGTACACTCTAGACAAAGCACCCGCGGGTAAGAGTCCCACCCTAGTGTCACCGCGTACCCATACACGCTCCCAGCAGTCAGAGCTTGTTTGTTCCGCTATCACACCAGGGTACAACCCGCCTCGTCGAGGCACCAATTTGCAATGCAACAAAGCAGAGGTGTCTCAGTACATTATGGTCTCTGGCTGCAAAGAATGCAGTGCTTCTATTCTCACTGTTACCCCTGCTGCCACACATTCACAGAGGGTCAGGAGCACCCCCACTGATATTAGGTGGGAATAAAACAGGTGTGCTGCCACCTCCCCTCTCCCACCCTCATGTGCAAATATTTATTAGGTTTCTGTTTTGCCTTGGAACTCCTCGACAGAGCTTGAGTTTTGAGTCACAGCTTTCTTTGTTGTCTCTGCATCAGGTTGTGCTATAAGTCACAAAGTGCTCAGCTTAGGTCGTGGGTCAAGCCTGGCAAGAAGAGATACAAAGAAATTAATGCCTTGCTTTGTGTATAAGTAACAGATAGATCACTGTTTTCATGTGGACAAAGATTCCACAGTAGGGATACAATCATATGTTAAAAACAGTAATATTCTCTTTCCCTTGTAGAGTGGAAATACAGCACGGGTTTTGTCGATGCTGGAATGATTAAAGACCACCTGCCCCCTCCAGCAAATGATGTTCTCATTGTCATGTGTGGACCACCTCCTATGATCCAATATGCATGTCAGCCTAATCTCTCCAAGCTGGGCTACAAAACAGAGAACACCTTCGCGTACTAACTCTAAGGACACCATCCATCCAGAATGGAAATGTGAGAAAATAAAGGGACTGGCAATTCCATGTCTGGAAGCCTGAACTCCTGAGCTAATGCATGAACAGCTTTTCAGCCATCTCTTTCAACCCACATAATGAATGCAATGAAACAATTAAGAAATGAGTTCAAATAAGAAAAAAGCAAATCCTGCAACCTTCAAAGACTGAAATTGACAACATCTAGTAGAGGAAATGCAAACATTCCAGTACCATTATTACAACACAGTTACCTAGCATGTGCCCTTATCCAGGTCAGCTTATTATTGTGCACATTTCCCATAGTAATACGCAATTAATACAGAGCTAATTGTTTCTATTAAGGACACATCAACCATGATCCATTGTTTGTGAGAATTACCTTTATATATGACTTGCCACTGTAAAGCACTCGCATTTCACATAACTCCCATGCTTTCAACATCAATTCAAAACTGCCCACAGCTCATGAATAAGGGAAAACGAAGCTGGAAAATTGGGTACAAAAAAAAAAAAAAACTGGCAGCAGATATTAAAATTTAGGTATCAAGTACTGAAAATTTATGTCAGTCTCATTTGGTCCAGTTTAATTGCACAAGTTTTCATCATCAAAGAAGTCTTTGCAAATACAAAAAGAAATTTGTACTTATTTGTATTTAAAAGTAATTATTGTCAGATGGGTGAACATAAGCACAAGCAATTGTCTGTTTTTTCAGTCACCTCTGTCCTCTGTCATGACACACAAATGTGTATTGTACTGTTCTTTTAAACTGTCATGCTGGTGAGATCAATTATCTAATCATGCCATTTATGAAAAGTCTTTGATTCCCTTAAAATCCGATTCCATTCAAATATACATGTAATCACACACAACACTGTTATACCAATGAGAATTCATTGTATAATTGATTTGATAAACTTTATTTTAATTATATGATTTAAAATTTATATTTCATACAATTTAACATTGACATGATGCACATGATCGCTGACAGTGGAAATGCTACACATAATACATCATAAATTTAATATGACTACAACAGAAAATATAATAATTATATGAAAGACATTACATTCAAACACAAACTTTAAAAAATGTAAGAGGAAGGAGGAAGTGTCTATTTCATTTCTTGTGAGCTCATGTTAGTACCATTCATTTATATATTCAAAGCCTCCAATAATTTAGTTTTGCTCAGCATTGCTCCTGTTTACACAAAATAGTTTGTTCCCCTCAACAGGCTGCCTGAAGGTTGCCATTGTGAACACCGTAGAAAATGTGCACACTAATTTCTTTAGATCACTGATCCTGTTCATTGTCTGCAATAATGGTCCCCATGGAAAAGAGCCCATTCTCTGGAACTCACACTCTGGATCCATGCCAGGACAGACCATACATTCTTAATATCACTCTCACACAATGCCAGTAAGCAGGACCCATGGGTCAATACCACCATGAACACAGGCAAGTTAAAGTTCTAACTGCACTGGGTGGTCAGCTGCCAGTTTGAAGGATTTAGGGGGGCACTGTTTTGTCAAAGTCAGAGCGTGAGGTGAGGGAGGGGTGGCATCAAGTGAACTTGATGACCATTGTCAGGGGCTCATCTTGCTTCCTTCGGATTATGGCCTGCAGCATCCGGGCTGGCGTGACAAAGGACTTTGACCCTTTGAAGAAATTCTCGATGAATGTCTGGTCAATTCTGGCACACCTACCTATGGCAGCATGGAAGTTGTTGCTGAGCACGCCGTAGATGTTGCTGGGGTCATTTTTGCGGCCAAAGAAGAGGAAGAGCGCGTGGCAGTCCTGGCCGATAGAGGAACAGAACTCAATCATCCTCTCGGCCTTAGTTCTATTGGCTGACTCCATGCGTGCCATTTCCATGGCCTCAGTGTAGACCTCCATGGGGAAGTCGTCAGCACCCTTATCCTCCCCGTCGGATGGGTGCAGTACCTGCACAGCAACCTGGATCTTTGGGTTTTTACTGGGCGCCTCAATGACTGCCCACACCCAGTCGGCCCCCAGCAAGATCTTCTGCTCCTTGGTCATGGCCGTGCAGTTGAAGGCATTGGTCATCTGTAGCTGCACGCTTCGGGTGATGTATGTCATCAGGAAGATCTCATTCAGGGTACCGGTGCTCGGGAAAAATTTGTTCTCTGGGTCCTGGAACAGCAGGTACTCCCGTGTCCGGGAAGAAGCCAGCTGAACACTGTCACTGAACAGAGGGATGATGTCCAGGGCTTGCGGTTTCCCTATTCTCACAAGGTCTTTGAATATGCTGGGTTTGCCCCCAACTCTGGTTTCTGTTTGCCCCATGCTTGAAGAACCACTTAGAGTGTTGTTTCCCGTATGCACTGGAAGTATATACCCTTCATTAATTTTGCACTGCCCAACTTGGTAACATCCTTCTGTGGTATAACATAGGAAAATGAATTTTTAAAGGATTTAAACAAGCACCATAGCAGAAAAAGACTTTTTACACAATCATTGGTGAGAAAGATGTTTCCCACTTCCCAGAATTTTTTTTTATGTAAATAATACTCTGTATGTACAAGTACAATTATATGATTAACATCCTCTCTCCTTGCCCCGTGTAAGCAAAGTAATGAAACTTACCAGCACCACCTTGCTCTTGATTTTAGCTTTGTTAGGAGGAACACAGCTAGCACCACTGTTCTCTTGGAATACCTATTGAAAAATGTAGACTGGTCTGAAGCAGAGGCACAACCTGGAACCTTGTTAAACATATTGAGGATTTAACCTGCTGCTGATGATCCTACTCTTTTGCCTTTCAAATGATCTTCTTTATTTACATAGAACCATCTCCCTGAAGGCTGGGATTGGACCCTTTCATAAGTGCTTTAGTATTCTAATGACAATACCTATTGGCAAACAAGTCTGTACTACTTGCAAATCACCAAGTAGACATGAAAACCTGTTTCTGCCTTTTCCAAAATAACAAACCTACTCTCAAATGGGCAGGGTGTGCTTGTGGGTCATTTGAATAGATTTCAGTGTGAGTATTTACTTATTTAAAAAAAAAAAAAACTCATTACCGGTAATTATATTGTAGAAGATTTAATTTCAAATATATTGCACTTGAATTATGCATTCTAATAAACAAAGTAAACTCCTAGTTTTCGTATAACTTTTTCTAAAAATACAAAATTTCTATATACCCCAACTCCATTTTAACCAGGTAACGTTAATAATAGTAAAAAAAAAAAAATATCAAAAGAGTTCGCGGTGCAGTTGCTGAGCTGGAGCTGGAGTCGCGCGAGCAGACATTTGTAAAGCTTCGGGCAGCCTACGTTTTTCGCTTGCCCAATAATTCTTCATATGCTGATTTTCAAGCGGGAAAACTGTTGTGGCACCTCCGCAGAACAGGAACATTAATAAAATGTCTAAATTGCCGGTGGAGGCTTCATTGTTAAAATGAGGTATGGGTGTTTTCCTTGGTCTAGTCGGTGTGCTATCAGCCCGAGTCCTCAGAGTGTTGCCGTTTGCCCACGCCTCAATTCCTTGAGCACCTCGTCGTGGCTTAGCAAGTACTGAAAGCGAGAAGTGTGAGGGGATGGGTTAGCTGGTAGCATTGGATCCTCCAGTAGCTGTCTGTTAAATGCGACTTGAAAAGAAAAAGAACTGGTTTAGAGCTTTAGCTCGTAATTTCAAATTAAATCATAGGACGTAGCAAACTGTATGGTAACATGGAAGTAAAACCAGGAAAAATTAATACTCGTTTCATTTGAATAAATGGGAAACATTAGTAAAGCGGATATGTGGTTAATACGTGTTTTATTTATGGTGTTGTTGGAAGATACATGTTATGTACAGGCTATACTTACTGTGAGGTTGTTTATGCCTTCTGAGAGTGCCTCTATTTGTAGTACCGTTCCCTCTGTGATCACCGCCTACAATGCCAGGGTCACCATTACAACGTAATTCTAACAAAACACTCAGCATCTTATAGCGTCAACAAGCTCAATTTAGGCTAGGCTACATCACAGTGCAAGTAAATCCTAAATATTCACTCTGCATATTCACTGTGCACTTTACAGTGCTCTGAAAAACGTCAGTAACTGTACTTGGACGTTTTCTGCGTGTGTGAATGCTGCAAGGCAGTAACATAAGAGAACTGAACGATGTTTGGAAAAAAAGTTACTGGTCATACCTTTGGATGAGCCCAGACAAGATGCATGGTGTGATATTTGTGTTCCAACATGCATTGGCCATTTGCCCATCTTGCATAAAATGGACATTGCACAGTCAGCGAGAGCATTTGATGGAAGCAGGTTAGATGGTGGCATTGGTTAATTATGCGCTGTCATGTTTCTTTCCAAAGTAGTTCATCTGAGCTATTTGTTTGAAAGACCTGCTGAAACATTGGCCATAACAGATTTTGATTCTAATGACAGTACATTATTTGCAAAATGTACACATATGTATCTATTTCTAAAGAGTTAAGAGCTATATAGTACCTTCATTTTTCAACGAATGATTCACCAAGCAAGAAAAGACTATTCAACAATCACTTTTATTAAATTTATTAATCACTGTAGCCCAGTCTGGTTTTGGATAATACTATTTACAATAACATAAGGACAGAATGCTTACTTATTACAACAGCATACTATAAAAATATTTATGTAACTTTATACCTATATGATCTGTATATTTTCTGTCAAAACATGTAGAGTTGTAGAATTTCATATTATTTTTTGCCATTACATTATCAAGTAACCAACATAAATATTGAATATATCCCTTAGTGTGCAAATATTGCACAGGTTTATAACACAACTGTCTAAACAGTGAACTCTGATGAGATTCAAAAATTGCAAAATACAGTTAGCTCAATTTCTTTTGTGACACAAAATGTAGTTATATAGTCTTAAAATACACAAAAAAGTATACATGTTAAATAAGACAGCATGATTGTTATTAAAATTGGTATTAAAGTGATGAGAGATGATGGTTCAGTTTTGTACTAAAATGCTGATTCCACAGTATCAGGGCATGGGATATTGATGCACCTCTCGGTGAAAATCAGTTTTAAAATGTCCTGAATGTTGCTCATGCCCATGGTCGAGGGTGTTGAGGGTTAAAACAATGGCACAGGGAGAGGTTACTGGCTGCAAGCTTGGTGGTGATGGGTGAAGTCATATCAGCTCTTTTGCCCCACCTGCTCCAGTCTCTCTGCGTCAAAGATGGGACTCAGTCCCCTGAATCCCGAATAGGGGCGGTGGGCCCCATTCATGGCTGATGGGGCTGGGTCCATGGGGCAAATGTAGTCTGTGGAATCATCCAGCTTCTTCTTTCTCAAGTGTCCAAAGTTGGAGAACCCCAACTTCTTTGGCTGAAAATGACATGGTAAACTGTGAAGATGAAGCTGATATGCACTATTTCCCTCCCCACTCCCATCTCCACCCTTGCACAGATAGCAACACAATCAGTGGATGCTATACTAAATATTTTACATGAATAAGTAAGATAGGCTGTTAATTCATTTATTGTAGTGCATATTTTGCTTATTTCAGCAGAGCTGTTAATATGTTAAATTAATCTAACCCCTCAAAGCCAACCTGGTACCTGCAACTGTTGGCCTTCTTTAAGTTCACATAAACCCTGGTCTGCAACTTCAATGGGGGGTGAAGGAGTTTTCACAGTGAGAATGTCAAGGCATCTCTGAGATCAGGTTTGGTACCAGCCTTCATGTCATTCCTTGTGAACTTTTCAGAGATATTGAAAAGCCACGTGACGTCCTACCCGGACTTTGGCAGTAGTGGTCAGGGGGGCGTAGCCGGAGGACTCCATGTACTCTCGCTTCTCCTGCTGGGCCTGAGGGCCCACAAGCGTGTTGAAGTTGGTGGCCAGGTGGCGTCGCAGAAGGGTCTTCTGCGGAGGGATGTTCAGGAGCATGGCCAATGTGTCTGAGTTAAAGCGTGGCTCTAGGATCTGAAATGCCACAACAGGGTAAGAGATCAGTCATGAAAGATTGGTACATTATTTAATCACACAAAAGAATATTTTATGTGGGTGATAATCTGATAATGTCAGATCAATGAACTCATGTTCACAAGTATTATCACATCATCACTGTATTGCACATATTAAGAGGTGCCTACTAAGATAGTCCCTGAGTGCCTCACTTCAAAACCTTTTTACACATTTTTATACATTTTTGTCACTGTTTTTCTTGAAGCATAAAAATTGACCTTCTTACAGGAAAACATTTCCCATAACAAAATTATTACCATAATGGCACAGAGAGTCAATTTGATTTATCAGTCATAAAATACTTTTTAAATGTTTATCTTTTATATTTTTTCTTATTTCAAAGTCATTTTTTTCTTGTTTTGTCTTAAGATATCTTGAAATAGAAAAAAATTACTTATCAAAGACGAATAAGAGTAGTACAGCATTTTTATTATGATTCTATAACACTAAAAAACCAGTAAAAAATCTTACTGTAAGATCATTTTAATTTTTTTTTAAATGGCATATTTGAGCCACAGATCTTGGACACAGTAGTAGCTGAAAAAGAGCTGGACGTAGTAGATAGCTGTGGGGGAATTGGGGGGGGGCACTCACTATCAGTCCACCATGCACGCCGCTGCCCCTGAGGTTGGGGGCGTACTCTGCCAGGTCCACCGAACGCAGCCACTCCATCACGCGGTGGTTAGACCACTGCACCACCTCTGAGGGGGATGTCTTGTTCTGATGACCAAAAAAAAACATGCACACACAGGGTTATTTACAGAGTATTGATTTAAAATCAGACTTTCAAAGCCTCCTTCCTCTCACCGCTCTGTAGGACTCCTGTTTGCTTTGTTTTTCCCCCCTGTTTCTTTGATTTTCTACATGAGCTCTTTATTTTTCTCCTGCTCTTCAGTGCTTTGTTCTGCCAGGATGTATTAGATAAATGGATTAGAATGGATAAATGTGGGGTGACAAGCACTGGGAGCAGTCAGAGCCCTGAGCCCCAGCCTCTCACCTCATCCCCTGGCCTGCGTTTCAGGCAGTGGGGGTTGAACTTGTTGACATGGAGTACGTGGATGGCACACTTGATGCTGAGGTGATGGAGCTGACTGGTGACTTTCAGAAACAGAAGGTCGTTCTGTGAAATAGACAAAAGGCACAGGACTACGATGACAACAAAAAAGGATATGATGTGACATTACAATTAATTTTTTCTCCTGTCTAACCACAGGAAACACAAGGGGATTGCCTTACCACTGTCAAGTACTGAAGCATCCTGCCATCAATCCTTCCCTCATTGAACTGGTCCTTGTACTGAGGTAAGCCAATATCATCAAGCCAGCCTGTGAGCAAAAACCAGATTTGAATTGTTTATTTCTGTCTTCTCTGTAGTAACATCAGGTGCTAAACCAAACGGCGAGTGACTAATCACTAGAAGATGGCACCTGCTGGGCTTCATACATACGTGTCACCCAGATATGATCCAGTTCTGATGATGTCTCCTTCACTTTGGTGCTGAATGAGCGGAGCGCCAGCTGCAACTTCTTCCTGTGCAGGGGATGCTTAATCCCCATTTCCTGGGATTAAGATGAAATATGTAAATGTTGTATAATCATTGCATAAGTGCAGGAAGTGCATATGCAGCTGGGGTCATTGGTGTTGTAGTAAATGTGGTCATTCTCACACTCTGTATTTTTAAGAACAGATTGAGTCAGAACAGCATGTTATTCCATGCAGGAATTACGCATATATGAGTCTTGATGTGTGAACTTGTGAAAAAGCACCTGACAGAAAGGTGAGCAGTTGCTGGTTTATTTGGGAAAGGAGAACTGAATCGTGTGCCCACCTTTTCTAAATCCTGGGGAGTGGCAGAGAGAAGGGTCTGACCGTCATTGACCCACTGCCTGGCTAAATTCACATATTGCCCCAGACCATAGTCCTCCAGCCAACCACACACCTGCTCCGTCGTCCACTTGGAAAAGGGAGTATTCTTGTCTCTGCGGGACAGACAGCCATTAAAACAAATACAATGAATTAATATTACTGCCTGCTTTCATCACATTTAATCCAATTTAACTGTATCACTAAGCATGTAATTTTCCAATGTCAAACAAGGAATTGCCATAACCCATAAATTGGAATGCTGAATTAGAAGCAGCGATGCAGAACACAGCCCAAACAAACTCAATATTCTGTTTGAGTGCATTTCACATCTTTCGTTTCACAACATATCTATTCTGTTTCCTAAACTTGTCTGTACTGAATTCTGTGGGTTGTGATGTAAGAGCCCTTAATGAATGGGGTGGGGTGTTTGTGCTTACCGCACAGAACTCCCAGCATCACTCGTGCGGGCCAGTCGCGGGCCGGCTGTGGCTCGGAGCCCTCCCCTCCGAAACTCTGTGGTCTCCAGGTCGTCCCCGTGCAGGCTGCCTGATTGGGTTCTCCTTATTCTGGGGTGGAATGTGCACAGGACAGAGTCACACCATCAACATGTGTTGCTCTAGCTAATGTCATTATTGAACTCTGTAACCTGTCATTTGTCCTCCAACAAACTGCACTGCTGTCTGCCATCTACTTCACTGCCTGGTTTTAAAGTGTGCACAATATCAGCAAACTAGCAGAAACTTACAGGCATCGTGCTGGAAATAAAACTACTGAATTTATTTAAAAGTGACAGTAAAAAACTGAAATCAAAGAATTTACAAATACGGAAGTCTTCTGCCTGTTACCTAGCAGTTTCAATGTTTTTGTGGAACATTCAAATTTGATGATGGCCTTCTTGTTTCAAACTTTGCTAAAAGGTGAAAAGGTAAAACAGCTGAAATGTCATCAACTTGCTGCAATTCTGTAGAAAGAATGGTGTAGGAATAAGAAGATGGTTTGTACTTTTTTACTATGTGTATAATGGGCACACCAAGACAACAGCTGATTCATTACAGAGGTGTTAGCCAACTTGCTAACCTTGTTTAATGAGGAGATACCAGTAACTGACCATCCAGTTTCCTATACGGGTTTGGAAATGACTGCCCCTGACAGGCCAACACTGGCATTACATTGCTACCACATCACAACTGCATAAACATATTGAAGTCTGCTTGCTGAATTCATATTTATATTGCACATGGACTGCATCATACAACAGTGCACACTGAGTGTGTTCATGTATGGTGACTGAACTCACTTTCCCCAAAACTTCTTGATGCCCTTCTGGTTCTTTTTATTCTCTGGGGAGACGGGAGACTGCTGCCCCGAATCGACTCCAGATGACAAAGGCGAGAGATCGGACGATGTTGTGTCGTCCATTTTTTCCGTCTTCCCTACAAACAGGGAAAAACAGTTTCTTTTCATTAGATTCTGCATGTCAGCTGTCTAGAAACATGCATGCTTTTTTTGCGGGGGGGGGGGGGGGGGGGGGGTGCATTGAATATTTTGAATAAATCTGAAAATTTGGTCATGCAAAAGGACATGCACAGGCCAACCCACCACCTCCAAAAAGGTCATGTTTCCCACGAGATGCTGAGCCAGATGAAAGCAATGCAAGATACAGAGAAAAAAATGCACTGTTAGTCTCAAAAATTTAGGAAAAATTTTACATGGAGGAAATTTGTGTGCTGCCAGTGAGATTCTGTTAATATCTTAAACACTTCAGTGAGAAATGCCAATATGTCATACTATCAAGAATTCTAGCTATTCATTTTATACTAAACATTTCATGAGGAACTAATTACACACAGTTCATGGTTTTCCTTGAAATGAATTTGAAACGGTAACTGTTGTAACCCTTTTCACTCTATGATGACAGGTTGTAACTTTTAGTTATGAATTTGGAGTAGACCAGAAGTCTGTGCATTAAGGCAGAAAGAAGGAGTTAAACCAGCTCTGGCCATGTCTGTCACTGCAGAAGGGTCATGGGTTTAACCTCTAGCTACAACTTTCTCTGTACCCAAAATGCACAGTAACCTTAAAACTTAAAAGCAGTCACTCCTGTGCCAATTTGAAAGTCATTACAGCACTGGGCATAGTAAATGCTGTGGTTATGGGTGAGAAATGGACAGGGCCACCCATTACTGCTGATCAGAGATGGTAGTGTGAAACTGGGAGAAGCAGGACCTGAATGCATGCATTTGTTTCTGCAGAGTACGATACCTAAAGCTGGAGCACTGGCGCTCCTGCATCGGTCTTCAGCCAAGTCAATTGAACAAGCAGAAAGCCACATAAAAAGCACAGGGGAAACACCAGCAAATTAAGTGAAAGTTACAGGAGAAAGAGTTTGACTTCAGTGAGAGTGAACACAGAGAGAAGTTAGCCCATGCAGAACTTCAGCAAATAAAAGCGTGAACATAACCATTTGTTTAGAAGGGTGGCGCTGTTGTGCATTTGCAGATTTAAATAGAACACATAAAAGAACATTTTTAAGAAAAAAAATATCTTCATCCTCCTATTACAGCAGAATCTGGTCAAAGACTGACTTCCACTGAACACCAGATGAAAGTCATATCTTTATCTTTTAATGTAAAGATCACAATATTGAATTCATATCATCACATGAATGACATATTTTCAGATTATTTACTATAAACAGAAGGCTGAAGTTTAATTCTGGCAAATGTTTTACTAGATTGCTTTTGGCGTACTTAAATTGAATTCACTGTCTTCGCTCTCATCTGGTGATTTTTGAACTGGTGTTGAAAATTTGTCTCTCTCTTCATTTTCCTCAGATCGTGACAACTTCCCTGGCAAAGTTTGGTACTTGTTGCTTTCTATATGACGATTCTGTGAAAACAAATAGGAATAGTTAACAGCATACACTTGCAGTTAGTTATTTCATTCACGTTTTACATAAAATGCTTATGTACATGACAGCTGAAATGGTAGTAAGCTACAGGCATAAAGCCAGCTGGAAAGCCCTTGGAGGCAACATTGATCTTCATTATATGTAATGCTTCATCTTAAGTAATCTGTCTGGGTACTATTAAACTAGTTAAGGGGAGCGGTTAAAGGTCAAAGGTTATTGTGACATCCACTGGAAATACCTCTGATACAACAGGTTCTACTGCTTTCCCCACTACATGCTAAGAGTTGGAAAGGGTGGTAAGGAGTGGTCAGTGCATGTAATGAAGAGAAGAGACACATGGTTAGTACAAAAATGAGTATGAATCTCCATATGCGAACCTGCATAACATTGGTATAAAATTGCCTTTGTAATCTATCAACAACTGTTAAATTCAGATGACCAATTCATACAAATTGTTTGTCACTAAAATGGATATAAATGTATTTTTTTAGTTCTGTTTAGGGTACTAGCTTTCTGTTACATTACACCATTTGTTTAGTTACATGTTAGTGCCAACCTATAACAGATACTGCCTGTAGAATGAACATTAGTTTCTGGTGGATTAAACAGAGGGATTGCCAAATAAGCCTGGCTGCAGTCTTTAAGCCTGAAATGTCAGTATTTGTTAACTAGCGGGATTAAATCAAGCAAAAGACTACCAGTGACATGTTATTACGTTTAACACCAAAAATGAACTAATTTCACTTTTTTATGGATCCATTTGAGGTAAATAAAATGGGAAGAAACCTTCTGTAAGGATCCACTTTGTAACTCTTCCAAACTGCTTGACAGCATCCTTGGTTGTGTCCTGGCAAATGCAAATTGAAAAGTCACAAAATAAATAATACTGTAGATTTTTTATGTATTTTTTCATCTTCACGGGTTCAGGGCATTCCATTTTCCATTAGAGGTCTCAGAGTTGCCACTGGCAGCTAGTTGGTAGGATGCCCTGCCTTCCAAGGAGAGTCAGTCTAATGTGATATGACAGTCGTTGCTCAGCAGTAAATCAGAGGGGGATGTATGTTCAAGGCAGGGATATCAGAGTGACAGGGTCAGAGTCGCTTTTTTTATGTGGGCCGTTAATTAACCCAGAACAATGGCCAGCCAGAAGCTGTCCAACCATGCTCCTCCTCTGTGCTCACCACTGTCCATTCTGGAAGCCAGCGTCGCCAGGGGAGACGGCAGTCTCAGGGGACATCTGCGCAGTCCTGCAGCCAAGATGGGGGGAGAGAGGCACAGGCATGTGAGTCTGCTCTGCGTGAATGAGAGCATATGTGCTGTTCTCTGGGCTTCTGGCATGCCTCCCTTGGGAGTGCCAAACCATGGCATGAAACCAACCAAAGTTCTGGCAGTGTAGCACTTACCTGGAGACCAAATCCTTCTGCACTGATGACGGGGAGACCAGGAGGGGTGAGGAGCCTCTGGAGGACATCTGTGGGGGAAACACAATAACTGAGATCAAGAAGGAGGCACAGGGATGGGATCCAGCAACATGCCTAGGAGGCTGCGTGGGCTGAAGAGGGGAGCTTGCCCTACCTCTGATCTCATTATGTCAGAGTGAGCTTTGTGAGTGAGGGCCCTCATCTTCAGGCTGCCACTTAGTTCCTCCTCGCTGCTGCCCGACAGCATCTTTTCACTGGACACTTGAAAGACAAAAAGAAGTGCAGTTCATAACCACTCCATAATCCGGGTCTCAGAATCTTTTGCAATTAATAAATACTCAGATGGCAGGGACTGAACATATAACCTATACATTTCTCTCTTGACTGGGACACTACTGCAGCACCTGTGAAAATGTGCTTCTGTAAGACATCTGCTGAGCAAATAATACAATATACAATAAAGTATGTTATCTAAAAAAGAGTCCACTTCCAAACTACAACATTCAGTTAAGTAGTTCAGGTAAATAAACAGGCGTACTCAATCTTTCCCAATGAGACCACAATACCTTGAGCTAGTGCCATGACTTCCTTTATCTTTCTGTACTGGCTTAAGAGGATTGTGAGTTCCTCTATGCGGCGGTCCTGTAACAGAATGGAAAACACACTTATTGTCCCTGTTATCTTCCTTCAGAGATAAAGTCACATAAATACCAGGTACTCTAGGCACTATTGGATAATGGCACTCTTCTTAATTATAGGTAAACAGACTTTGTGGAATTTTAAGCCACTAAATAATGTTCAGAGCCCTAAATGAAGTGTTTATTTGTAGATCACATGTTTATGTTGAAGACATTACTAAAATCCTGTTTTTCTCTCTGAGAATGCATTAACAGCATAGTGCCTACTGTGCTTAGAGTTGGCTCAAGAATATTACGTTTTAGATTGAGTACCGTATTGGGGCTGGGTCTTTGTATACTGTATGCTGGCTGAGGACATTTCTTCTGCTTACTCTCACTACTTCTGGTCTCATTATGTATATTTTTATCAGTTGTTTTCACTGAAGTTCACTTATGGCAGCCAGATGACAGTGGTACCAAAGAGGGGGCTTTGATCCTCAGAGAGGGCCATGGCTCCCCACAGAAAATACAAATTCTGGGAAGACCAAATAAAGTCAGCATTGCTGAACTGCTGCCCACTTGGATCCTGCCATGTTTGTTCTACAGTAATTCCATACTGGTTTGGCGCTGCTGCAGGCTCTGAATGTGATTTTTGGAAATGACTTTACCATTTTAGTGTATTTTACACCCATTAATCATCATGCATTGGGGTTTGTAAAACACATACGTGCTCTAAGTGTCGATGGAGTTGTAGATACTTGAGTGTTGTTTAAACTCTGTCAGTCCTACATCTCTTCTTATCTTTCCTTATCAAACCTTAGTATGAATTATTTATGTACTTGATCAATGAATTTATTCAATACAGAGCATAAATACACAGTGCAATCATATTAAATATATGTGTTTTTCACATACCTTTTCATCATTTGCTACTAACAATGACTCCATTCCCATTTTGAGCCTTTGCAGTTCCTGATCTGAAAAGACAGAGATCTGTTAGTAGGCAGTGCATTACCTTCTCAGCTAAAATGGCCGCCTTTGGTCCTTATTGGCATATTTTTCAAGTCATGTAAGGATTTAAACCTTTTTGAATCACATGGATTGGAAACCTGTCTACCCTGCTCAGGGCAGTCATGCAAACATCTATGATGTTTAAATGGCAAGAGTTTGTATCCTTTGCTGAAAAGAAGAGAGCAGTCTGGAAGCACTCACATACAGGGACATGGACACGACCAGACTGTGTGCACAGACAGGGGAAAAAGTGAGCCGTGCTGCATGATCTCTCCAGTTTTTGGAGCTCTGGTATGTACCATGATCTCACACTGGAACATTAGAGGACTGCAAGGCTCATGTCTTTGTCCAAGTGTCTGGGTTCTGAGAGCCAATCACGTGCTTGCTCCTTGAGCCTCCCTCTTCTTTGCTGACTATAGAAGCCACTAAGTTATGTGACAGAATAACACAGTGACTGTGTACAACTGTAGTACCATCTTTTAGAAAACCTACAGTACTGGCTAGGACAGGGCCTTGGTGAATTAAAGCTGACGACCAAAACAGAAAAACCAAATAGATGCAAGAGGGGGCTGGGTCACTGAATTCTTGGAAATGCTACTTCAGGTTTAGTATAGCCCTTGCATAAATGTGGGCCTTTTAATTAACAGGAGATCACAGAATTACTAGAATCCTGTCTTGGGATGAAGAGAGCCCACTAATGTGCGATTTGTCAGACACGCTTCTGACTCCTGATGGATGCCTCGGTCTGTGCAGCTGCAGGTGGATGAAATGAGCGTGGCAGACACGACAGCATGCTGGAGTGGATCAGACAGCGCAACGGAAAGGCGGCCATTTGGAGGGGGTGGGGTGGATGGGGTGTGAGCAGAGCGCTGTGTTAGAGGCACTAGAGATTCCAAGGGCTTACGTTTGTCTTTCAGCCTTCTCCTATATAGCTCCTCTATGGTGGGGGTGTAGCAGGGATAAAGAGACATCAGAGGAGGTGGAAAGTCACTGTTAGGCACCATTTTCAGCACACGTCAAAAAACAGGCAGAACTCTGGTGGATCTCTGGCGTGGATTCAGTAATATACAAAAAGACAGTAATCTAGCCCTCTGTATACAGTGAATTCAAAGGTCTAAAGGTCATCACTGATTGACATTTGTCTCCTTCTCATTGTGATCATTTTCTTTTCCCTTCAAAACATGCTCTTAACATGGCCAAATCAGGGAGACTCATCTCAGCGATGTATAGGAACATGGCTAATGAGCTGCAGGATGGCAGACCATGTGACTCTGTGAATGTCATTTTCTATGTTCTGTCTGCAGAACAGTGTTAATGATGCATGGCTCATAAAGCAGTGGCAAGCGTCAATATGGCCACCACTTGTAATTCTAAGTCAGTGAGTCAAATATGCCAATGGCACTGCAATGGCAAATATGAGCTGGCATTTCAGTACTGAGGAGAAAGTCCAGGAGTGACTGGCACCACTTTTATACTGTAAAGCTGGAACCAGATTAGCATGAGCTGGAAATCTGGCTGACCTAGTACAGGACAATTGCTTTTCTGTTACATACCCTGCAGCCAGAGCTGCAGCACATGACATCACACCAAACACTGACATGTACTCAGACTGAAGTGATGGATGTTGCAGTTCAGGCCTGAGTTTTTTTTTTCTGATGAACTAGGAGACTTCATATTAATTTTTTCTCTCTATGTTGCTTGCTGTGATCGTAGATGGTGATGGATTCCTTTAGTGTTTGTCTTCACACAGAATGTAGTGTACATTACATAGCTCACCAACTGCAGTGCCCAGAGCCTGCCTGTAAGTAAGGCTGAACTGGCATAGACCCTAAGCCAAATGCACCAGACAGGTTCCAGTTCTACAGTGAAAAGGGGGCTACACTTACCAGCCAAATGTTAAGCCTGACAACACCTCTGGTGACAAATGTGCTTTAAACAGAGATAATATATTGATAAAGGCAGAGCAATCAGAAGCAGCTAGTGATTCACATGCTCAGCCAGTGCACAGTAGGTAGGCTTTTCTCATGTAAGGGACAAGTGGGACACTAAGCAACATAATTAAGGTAGGTCTTTGCATACTTGTCTCAGTTTAGTGCATGGTTGTCACCAGATGCTTGACACACAGCGTCATGTATGGTTGGTAAGTGAGGCCATCAACCAAAGACCTGTGGATTCCACCCAGTGTAGATTTCCACCCAGTGTAGCACATTATGCACTGGCTAATGTTGTTGACTTCAGTGTTACCTCTTTCGGCGGTGTCTTTAGACACAGGACCTCTGGATAAGAGCTGACTCTGCAAACTCTCAATTTCAGCATCTTTTGCAGCCAGAAGTTGCTGTAGCTCAGCAATCTCAGCCTGTAGAAGTATATACACAGTTAGTCTGGATACTGTGTTACATATTGGTGGTACAAAAGTAACCAAAGCACATTTTTAAAACAATTTACTTCTTCTTTCTTAAAAATATAATCCCGTACAATTTTATTAAGCAGTTTTCTTTCTTCTTTTTTCATACAGCACCACTTTTTAAGATAACAGTAAGAAAAGGATGATTTACCTAAAATGAATTATGTGGAACAAAATTCAAAGCTAGACTATTGCCATAGAGCTCCTGTTTAGGAACTGTGGTAAAATAATCTCAGTACCAAACAAGTATTGAGTATCCTGGTCACAACTCCATGTTAGCTCCTTCATTGTAGGTGGTGTTTAGGGGTAATTACAGCTGTATACTTGGTTGGCCATGAACAGACCCAGCAATTGTAATGCTGGAAATCAGAGTGACATAATAACCTCTGTGACACTTTGTATGACACGTTTGAATTTTACTCCACCATCATGATGAACAATAGCATTCAGTCCTAACACTGCACAGTGTTAGACATGAATTCAGGAGATGGGAACTCAGGGTAGTGAAGAGATACAATGTAGAACAGAGGACTGAGTAATGCCACAAAATGCTGCACTCTGACTTGTGGTTAGATAAAATGGAACACATGCACGATAAGGAACCTCACTTAACCAATTGAATATGACCATATGTCTGAAAGGTGAACCTGCATTTCAGCACTTAATCGAATATACACAACTCTGTCACTGCATGCCGTGTTCCCTATTTGACGCGTGTGGGAGATGCTCACTGACCGAAGAGGAGGCCAGAATTGCACTAATGTAAAATAAAGATGACCATTCACCGTTGTTTCTCTTGTGGCTTTCTTGGCAATCAGTATGATTGCACACAGGGCAGAGACAGACATATGGATTCTCTGCTGTTCTGAAGCTTGGATTGTTTTTCTTCCTCTTTTTGGAGAAAATTACATGTAAAACAACAGCTACTTATTCAAGCATGCACAGTATTTCTTGGTCTGGAAACACTGGGGGTTACAGAGAGCTGTCTCACTCAGTCAGCATCAAGCGAATGCTTGTTCTCTTTCAAGATACCACTGTATCTAGAAGTGAGCCTTTCATGGGAAAAGCATAACATAATATTGCAATATACATTTATGTCCATGTATATTATATATTACATATATTAATATTTTGTTTGTTTTCTCTATTCATCCAATGTGAAATAGGCAATTGTATGCCATTATAGCCTCTTTGCAGCACCCTGTATGCTCATGCAGGAGCACTGAAGCAAGATGAACACAAACCTCTGATAGCTATTGGTTGCAGGCAAGTGTATGTTACAAGTCCCACAGTGCAAAACAGCAGAACAAAAGCCGATTGGAAAATAGGTGCATCTCCACTGATGTCATCTGAGCACCTCATTGGTGCCTCATGAGCCACTAAACAGTGCCACAATAGTGAGGTGAGCAAGACACTGAACAATGAAACCCAACCTATTCCAGTGAAGCCTGGGTCTGAGCTGTAAGACTCAGTTTGTGTGGAACAAGTTCTTAAAATGGCCCAGGCCTCTGCATAAAAAAAGTTATTTGGACTTCAATGGTGCAGAACGTGCACACTTTTCACAACACTATTTCTGTCACACTGCACGCCACCTATAAACCTCCGCAGGTACAGCTGCATGTGATTGGATGAATGAGATTCCACAACAGCAGGATTGAAATGAAACAGAGGAGGAGGAAGAGGAGAAGGAGGAAGGAGTGAGATGGGGGGCTGGGGAAGGGCTGGACCACTGTGTGTCAGTGTGGGGGGTGGGGTGAGGGGTTTAGGGGAAGGTGGGGCACCTGAGCCGTCCTGCACCGCTCCTCCCAGTGCTGCCTCTCTACCTGCATGTGCTCTACTGTGAGCTTCAGGCTAGAGAGCTTGGTCATTAGCGACTGGTAACAGACATGGAGAGAGTAAGAGATAGAGAGCTGGAGGGAGAGAAAGCCAGAGTAATGGAACATAAGCTGAAAGAAAGGAACACAAATCACCTCCAACTCATGTCGCCAAAGAGGGACAGCAAAAGGAGGCAGGCTTTCCGAAATCAGAAAATTAACAAGCAGCTCCAGAATTAAAAGTGAACATTTTCAGTTTACAGAGAAATTAATTTGGGTGTTGTGATGACAGATTAAACCAAGCAAACAGAAAAGATTAAATAATTAGTACTTTGGGGAAGTGCAAATAAACAGACAAAAAGAAAATAACCTAATGTAGATTTACATGATTGATAGACTGATAGAGGTCACAGTGAGCTTTTTTTTTTTTTTACCTTTGTGGCCTTGAGCTTTCTCTCATACTGGGATTTCTCCCCTTCTAGCTCATCCACTTTATTCTTCAGCAATCTTAATTCCTGCAGCAGACCCTGTTAACAAGAGAGAAAGATGTCACTCTCTCCTTCTGTGTTTCCAAAGATATACAGATCTAATAAAACTCTAATCAAAATGTGACTGTTGGACATGAGATTGGGGGCAGTGCAGTGGCTGTTCACCCAGGCCTATATGTTATGGCTCAGGACCCTCAGAAAGGACACACACTATGCCAAGTGAAGGCCACATCATAGAGGTGGGGCAGTCATTGGATGAGGAGGGCTCTGTGTTTGGTTGTTATAGTATGTGTTTGGTGACAAATGAGGTGCTTAAGCCATCAACACACAAGTTGCCCCTGTGGAGAGATTAGCCAGTGTTAAGGAGCCACTCTCATGCAAACACACCACACCAGTAAAAGGACTTATCCCCCCGAGAGTTGACACCAAAATACGATGCAGTCAGCACCCATCAAAACCATGCCACTCCCACTTCCTTGTATATTATATGCCCCTGGTGAAACCATAGCGCGAAGGTGCACTGTAGGCAAGCTGTTAATGTCAGAGCATAGGTTTCCACAATGGGGAAAGGCGGGTATCTGGTTGGGTAGAAGGGGGAGGCCCTACGTTGTCTTCTCTACAGCGATAGCAGTCCTCAGTGTCGGAGCTGCCGAGGCCTGCATCTGGGCTCTCGTGGGGCTCCAAAGAGCTAGCATCGGCCTGCTTCTCCAGGGCCTTTTTCTCCTGGATTCTGGTACTGATCTCCTGTTGAAACTTACACATCTGCTCCTGGAGCTCACTAATCAGATTTACTACACACTGGGGAAGGGAAAGAGACAGATACAAAGAAATGAACAATGTGAAACCAGGCAAAAGAAATATGAATCTACAAGACATAAAAAGTTGTTTATTGTAAAAGATTATGAACATGTCTTTTGTGTGTTTGTGTGTGTGTGTTTGGGTGGGTGGTAGAGAGAGAAAGAGGAGCTGTAAATTTCTCATATGTCTGAGTGTTGTATCCTGTATTGAAGTGGTCTCTATCTGACGAGCAAACATTAAATGTCATTTTATTTATTACAGCAGTGTACCTTGGTCATACTTGAAAAACAGCACTGTCTGTTCCGAGCAAGATATATCGTCCCATACTGTGGAACAGTCACTGGCAGCCAGAGTAAACAAACCACTGACCTACTTTGCAAGTTTGAGAAGTGCCAACGTGAAGATGTTTGCCTGGTTGCCAGAGGACTGCTCTGCTTTCCAGGGTTAATCTGAGAACAGTCAAGACTTAGCCTTTAGTTGTCCCCAATTGTGAGCTCAAGCCTAATAACACAAGATCCTCAGATTCAGAGAAATTAAGGTGCTTTAGATGTTCATTCATTTGCGACATAAATTAATTTGGGACATAAATGAATGAGGGAACTCAGTTACTTTGTAGAGAGCATGTGGCATTCATTTGGACTAAGTTAACAGTACTCAACTACACATATGGAATAAAAACACAGTGAAAGAAGATACACACAGACAGAAATGTGTGGCCTGCAGGCACAGGAAGTTTGATGATATTCTCTGTTGATGGCATGCTGGATGATAAGGAACGTGGTCACACCTATAAATAGCTGCATGTTTGATGGCTCTGGAAGGAGTGATTTCCTCAGTGAAAGTGTGTGTGTCTATGGAATGTTTGAAGCGGATTTCTGCCATTCTTTATCACTGAATGGATCCCTGCAGCTGTCTCAGATGGGAACAGTGTTTGTTGACCTAACAAATGCAGGGCGGCTTTGGTTACCACAGCGGCGCAAACCCACGTGGGCTTCTCCAGACAGGCTGGATTTATGGGGAAGGGGGGAGGGGAGGAACGAATGACCCTCCTGCCTGTGTGCATTACTTGACAACCTAAGACCTTCCCTTAGTTAACTCCTTTCTTGTGTCTCTAATGGGATTGCATGCCCCCTGTCCTGTCTTAAACTCCACAAAACAGGCCTCATGTTTTTTGTAGACAAAAATGATTACTATCAAGCATTCCCCATAAGTTAACACTTAACTTAACCTAACAACACTTAACAAGGCATTTCTCTAATGCTGCACTTGCGTTTTGTGGAACTGGGCATTAATCGGCCAAGTGCCTTTGCAAGTTGCCATTTCTCTTTCAGGAAAGCTACCCATCCCTGCCTATCATTTCAGCTCAGACACATATGTATTTCTGGCAATTTCCGGCTTGGCTTATCAGTCCCCATACCCCCCTCCACGTCTACCCCACTGGGGCGGGGGTCTGTGTGCTACATCAGCCTCTCTGCACCCTCTACAGTAAATCATGCCTCTTTAAACAACACCCAGTCCACAAACACAGTGGGGCTCCAGTGAATGCGATAGCCACACAGGGAGACAGAGATGGTCCTGTTAAAGACCTACAAGAGACAACATATTTCTCTGCTTTTTAGACCTGTCTGCCATTTCAGAATAATGGTTCAAGGCAAAAGACCAGTTTTTTCAGGGGTAGACACAGGGTGTTTGTAAGACCCAACAACAGTGTTTTCATCATGACACAGGGAAACTCACTGCTTTCATCAGCAATCTCACTTTGGAATCAGTGTGTTTGTGTACAGCTTGCAGGCTGTGTTTGCATGTTTACACGATTGACTGTGATTACACAGCAATCCGATCTCACAAGGAGCAGTCCCCCACTGTGGCTTGCCTCAAAACAACCTCCTCATTTACCGCATTTCTTCCAACAATAACATGAACCTCACAATGACTGCTGTTAGGAAGCAGGATGAAGCTGTAACGGAAACAACTGATATTGAAGTTTTTAATCTCCCTTCAGGTGTCTACAATTCCATAGAACTGTACTGAAACACAATGCAATTACATGCTGTATGAGGAGTTTGCTTTTATTATTCCCTAACAAGAATAGCAGTAATTTTCATGTATTCCTGCTTTCATTTGAAACATGTCACCAAGGGTTTCACTCAAAAAATGATCAAGAAGAATGGTCTAAAACTCAATCCCAAGGGAAAAGGTTTATGTGGACATATCAAGTACATGACACAGAGGGGCATTCGGTCTAAACCCCCAGTCGGACTCTTTGCCCACAGCAAGAACAATATTGTGTATTAAATATTATGAGGGGAAAAAAGCACTTCCTAACACATTTGCATCTCAACTGCTACTTTTCAGCAACATAGTTCATGCTATGATCAGAGACAATAATGGTTAGTTATTGTATGTCCACTCAATTAAATAAATGGTCCTTAAAATTCTGATTTATAAATGTGTGTTCAAATAACGGTTTTTCAACAGGGTTTTTTTTATTTTTTCAAACAACCATAAAAAATCCAGGGGTGACATTTCAGAAGATTTATTACGGTTTTATTAGGTAAGGATTTTGGATTTATTTTAGTCTGATCATAGGATTAACTATATGACAGAAATCTAGCAGTCAAGGGACACTGGTGGGGGAAGGCCATAAAGGAGGGTAAATACAGACTTGTGGGTGGCCAGTCTCACAGACAGACCAGTGGTCAGGTGTCTCTCTCGGAGTGGGGTTTATAGTAGTCTGAAGCCAGGAGCACTCCCCAGCAGATCAAACACACAGTACAAAGGGGCTTCAAACACCCACCTCCTAGCTTAATGAATGGGGTCAGGTTAATACAAGTGAAGCAACAGCTGTATGCCCAGAGGATGACTGTACATAGATTAAATAAATAAACAAATAAATCTGGAAGTTAAAATATTGCATCTCAATGTTAGTAAGCCCGCTTTTAAAATATTAATGGCATCAACTATACCCATATAGTGTATGGTACAAAATGTTGTCACAAAGTTGTTGCATAGATGCATTTCAAGTTAGCATGAGAGGCAGGCTAACAGAAGTTCATTGGGCTCTACACACATGGTCCCTCCTGTGTCACTGACTTCATAGGCAAAAACTCGCAACCAATTGTTCTGGTGTGAACATCAACCCAATCAAACCATGTGAGGAATCATCTCTGTTACACAGAGAACAGGTGAAACATTAACAGAGAAATGTTACAAACAGTCCTGTTTATGGGACAAACTGGCCAGCTGCTGACAAGACCCTTGCAACTGTGCGCGCTCCTGTCATTCCACTCTGGTTTTATCTTACAAGAAGCACACATCAAAGGTGGGTCCTACCAGGAACAGGGTACAGGGCTTGGGCAATAGACACAGAGTGAACTGAAGTTCAACTTTCCCCTCCAAGGGTATAGTAAATAAAATGGTCCTCTATCCCATTGTCATGGGAGGGTGGGCTGTTGAAGAAGTAAAGCCCTGTGGGCATAGGGTGAGATGACCCTCCCCTCCAATTTCCCCAGTTCGTACCTCTGCTTTGTGCTGCTTGTCCTCGCCATCGTTCTGCTCCTCCTCCATGCCCACCAGCTTCAGTTTCAGGTAGGAAACCTCATCCATGAGATCCAGTTTCTGAGTCTCCAGCGCCGTTCGACTCAGCAGCTCCTGCAGCACCCACACGCACACACACGTAACACACACACACACACGCAACACAAAAGACAGTGTGGCTCAGCGTCGACCCGCTCCACTGGGCACAGAGTCCCCTCAAACCAACATTTCAGGCAGGATCTACTATGGCTAAATATACACGGCTGTGAGTTCTATTTTTATTCTCTCTGTCGCTGGCATGTGAGCAGGAGCCCGGCTGTAGGACGTACTCTGGATTCCTCTCAGCCTGGTAAAATCACACAGGGACAAGGGAGCCATGGCACAGGGGAAACGCGTCTTGTGGGCGGATTGGGGAGGCTTTTGTTTCACGTGAGGGCTGCTTGCCATCGCCACTGCTGTTTCTCCACACCATCCACACCCTCAGTCACTCTCACTGAGTGCCCATCCACACCGACCTATGGAATCGTTCACGGCAAGCACAACTCTGCACTTGGAGCAGCAGTCCTGAATGTCACTGAATTTTAAATGCAGAATTATAAGAGCTTTAGAAGGACTGCATATGGAAGATATTAAGGCTGTCATCGGAAAAAAAAAACTGCAGTTGAGTGCCAAACCACATATTTGCTGTATGCAAAGGAAAATACACTAAAATGTAATCCTTCAGGATAGTTATGGCTTGTAATTAAATTTTTAAACTTGGCATGACTGTTGCTTCATACAAAAACATAGTTGTCAAGATCAAACAGACATTTAAAAGTGGTTTGAAAGTCGTCTGTCCAGGAAAACAGCAATGCAAATGAAGCTGTTAAAAAGCACTCCCTGTCCCCACAAAGAATGAACATTTTTTTACAGCAAGCTATCTTATCCTACCTTGACTTCCACTCTGTGGGATGCAGCAGTGATCCTTTCACTCAGCTAGCCTACAGGTCTGGACACAAGTTGTAAACTCTCATACTCTGAGCTGGAGGCTGTCATTGATGGGAAAATATGCCTTTCAGACTCCTAGCTTGCTCACAGTGAAGTGATGCGGCTAGAGGGTTTGGCTGTGCACCCTAATGCTTTTGAAATAGGAACTCTGTCAGAGCAGGAGGTGTGTCCGACACTGCCTGACAATTAAAGGTGCAAACCTCGAGACTGCTTCCACCTGCCCAGCCTGGTAGAATACCAGGAGCCAGCACAAGATCCAAACTTGCGCTGTACTCATCCTCTTCCCTTGGAAAATAACCATCCCCCCCAAATATTTTGGTTGTCAAGGTAATGTTAAGGAATTCCAGTGAAGAATTCCCTCCTATGATGTATGACCCAAGCAGTGCACTCTGCGGCTGCTGCATTCTGTGGGAATTTATTTCTCCCAGATCATGCTAAGCATTACACATTTTATCTTATGACAAGGAAGCAAGTGGGCACAGTCCTAGTTAATTTCAGAGACTCCCGCAGCAGGCCTAGGGGAGTGACTCAAACCTTTTGACGCCTAGCTGGCTGTTACAGAAAAATGGGGCCCGCAAACAGAAAAAGCAATAAAGGGCTGTTGAAATCACAAAGCAAATTTCCAGGAGTAATTGTATAGTATGCAACATGTGAACACAGACAGAGTATATTGTTTGGCAGTGGGCTTGTCAGTTGCTGTCAACTATGGGCCAGGGGACATGTACAGCTGAGTGGACTGATTGCTGTATTTGAACCAAGAACAATTTTTACATGGCAGAACATGCAATTTTGATATTTGATTATTTTAAAGCATTTTTAAGCAAAGTATCTTTTGCCTATTTACCTAAAGTGAATTTTACATGTTATTCAAACCATTTACTGAATGAGATCTTTTTGCACTTCTTTCTGAGGCAGCATGATTTTCCTTCTTGTGCAAATGTAAATTACCAACTTAACAATACCCAAGCACATTATTATCATTAACAGTTTTGCCAACTTCATATTCACTGAGATTGTTATGTGAGCCACTCATTTGAGGCTGATTATGCCACTCCCCCATATTTCACAAGGATATGCAACAGTATCATAAATTCCTGTGGTTCAAAACTGCACTCCACTGTGAGAAAGTCAATATTTGCCATATCTGCTCACATATGCTTTTTGACCTGATCCCATTAAGTCCTTAATAATGCCTGAGAGCACATTAACACATGTCTCTTATGTGGAAACCTTCAGCAAATAGCTCAGAATGGCACAATAGCATAATGGTGTTAATGACACTCTGCACTAGACTCTTTAGTGTTGCCCCTCTTTGCTTTGAGATGTCGTCGCCTCCGCCTCCCCCCACCCCCCCGGATGTGTTGTGTAACTGTGCCCTGCACACAGCAAGTGGAATCAAACCATAGCACCACACTGGCTCTATAGACAGGAACCTGAGCGAAGATCTCTGTTGAAAATCAGCTCACAGACATACAGGCATCTCGTCCCCCAGCTCTTGCTCAGACCAAAAAAAAAGTAACATCAATAAAGCTAGGACAGAGCCATGCTTGTCGGTGGGCAAACCTTTGAGATAATCCATCCACCAGCATAGCCAACACTAACTGAAAACAATGAAATAATGTCCTTTGGCCATAAAACCCACAGAGGGCTTTGAATTTGTCTCTGCACCCTCAACCAGATAACTGCTGAGAGGTGTGCATGCTGCTTCTCTGCCTGTCCCATCTAACATTCAGCTACAGTGCAGACACAGCCAGAACGGGCACAGAAAGCATTTCACTCACGGGAGGGAGCTGGCATAGATAGGTACAGGTTCATTACAAGGAACCTTTAGGAACTATATGGACTTTGTTTTAGGGGTTGTGTTTCACTGTGCTGCCAAAGGTAGGTCCCATTCACTTCACCTTGCATTTGTATGTAAAAATGCATGCTGATATGGCGAGGTGTGTGTATGGGGGGTCTGTGAAATAAATAAAAAAAATAAATAAATAAAAAACGTGACAATCGCTGTGTGGAGAGTCACCTCGTGACTGCTGTAGGAAAATTAAACTGGTTGCTACATGTACTGGAAAATATCTCTCATATATTCTACATGACCACATGCATTGCATGTGTCTGCTTAGCATGAATGAAAGACTTGTTTTAGTAACAGTGATGTGCAGTCTGTATGACGTAAGTATGTGCCATGCGTGTAACACCTGCATAGTACTTTTGGTGTGTCAGTATGCCAGGGTACTAACAAGCAGCTGGATCCTAGTGCATGGTGCTAAATAGTAACTCAAACATTACACACCAAAGTACATCTTACATTATCACAGACTCAATAAAGAGGCAACCTAGACTTTGACCAAAATGAAACCAAAAGAAGCAACAGACTTCCCCTTTTTATGCACAGAATGCCGTTGGACTTATTTTTAAAAACTTACTTTATCTAAAAAAAAATCCCAACAAAGCAATGCCTTGTTTATTCAAGCCTTTAAATAAGTAACTGTTTGCTATTAATCCAGAAAACTGGATGGATTTTTAAAGGTGAAGCTCTTACCTGCTGCAGCATTTCCTCAGTAGAGTTGAGCTTGTGGTGGTGCTCATCCAGGGAGCTCTCCAGGTCTCTGATCTTTTCCCCTTGGGCCTCGACCTGGTCTGTGAGCACACTCACCTGCCCAGTGAGAGGGACACACTCAGCAAGCAGGTACCCTGCCCCCTCACATACCCTTGTGGAGCCCGACTTGGGAAATGTGCTAATTCCTCCAGCAATGCACTCGCTCAGTTAGTGCAGTTTTTTTCTACAGTAACTTTTCTGTTCTTTCTGACAAACATCCAAACTATTCACCGGAGGAAAACAACTGCACTGCTAACTAATTATTTTCTGTAAACCTCGCCTTGACATAGTTCAGAAAGCTATGAGGTGATTTAGGAGGTGAGAAAGTTCTTCTGTGTCCTTTGAAAAATCATCTGCACTGGTCAACCTTGTAAAAAGCAGGTAAAAGGGAAAGCACACCACCTTTGGAAAAGCCTGCAGCCAATCAGCTTAACAGTTACTAAGCCTGAGGCTGGCCCCACCAATCAGCTGAGTTTCTCTGAGAGCCTGGAATGTGCTGCTGTGTACAAAAGGCTGGCATTGGCACCTGACTGCAGACAGGCCTGATCTAGAGATTATGTGCGTGCAGCAAGCCATAACATGACTGAGAGCAGCGATAGACAACACCCCCCCACCACCACCACCACCACCTCCCTCCAGGCACATATTACTTTAAATCTGAGAATTTAACCAGAAACCAAAATAAAAACACTTGAACCATTTAGATTACAGTAGGTCTACATAGAGATCAAACCTCCGGTTAGACAGCCCCAAAATTAAACGTTGGGCAAGATGACAAATCACACGTCAGATATGCAGTGTAAACATTAGGAAACCACATTTGAATCATAATTACAGTTGTCGTGTGTGTAACTGAAACCGAGTAAGCCATGTACTGTGTAAAACCCACCCTTTGCGCCTGCCCCCCTTCTACATGACTGTGACATAGGATCGCCTGTTTATATTTGGCAGGGCAGCAGAGGCACCTGGTCCAGTGAACAGAGGCATCAGATGGCCCTGTTCTTCATAGCGTGCTCACACTCAACTGAGGTGACCTCAGCAGCACTGAATAAAAACAAGAGCTACCTGCAGCAGGTTTACTATCCTCCCAACCTCCACCCCCCAGCAACAAAAGACACACAATGGCAATGTAGCCATGCCTGGGGGCTCACCTGGAGAACCAGTGACTCTTTGTCACCCTCTAAACGTGCCAGACGTTCTTGATAAGTCTCATTGTTCACTGGGGACCGAAGGTTTACCTGTAGTGAAAGAAGGAGAGGAAGAAACACTTGACAATAAGAGTAGGCAAGAGGATTAAAGCAGCCCTAAAGCAGCCAAGAGTGTTTCTGTCTATGGCATTTTTGTCAAATTAATGTGTATTTGAAGTGAGAGCATATAGACTTGTAGATGGCCCTTATCCACCAAGACCAGCAATCTAATAAGCCTGGAATTCAGTATGAGTTTAACATTTTTAATCTTGTCCTAAATGTCTTATTTAAAGACTCAGGGTGGGCTTCTCAGCAACGTGCAAAGGGCTTTAGCATTCAAACTTTGAGTAAATTAACAAATCATGATGAAGACAAACCATAGGTTTTGCTAACCTAAAGTAATAAGGTGACATTTACATTTATTTTTACATTTTAACTTGATGCTTTCATCATGGAAGCATGTAGCAATGCCCTGCTGGCTGCCTTGGGCACAAACAGGAACAATTAATTAGTGTGACAGTAATGCAGAATGCTGAGATACCTGTGACCACAGATGGAGACAAACTTCGAAAAAAGTGGCTGTGTGCTGTCAACCTTTCAAAACCAAAATTATATAATACCCAGACTGCTGACAAGAGGGCCTCATGTTTACTAAAGTAAAATGTGTCATAATAGCTGTTGTGCAAAATGCCTGCGATGTCTTATCACAGAAATGGGTTTAGTCTGTCAGCAGTTTTCTCTGCAGTGGCTATGAAATGCTGCTGTCACATGCAATCATTCCTTTTAAGACGGGGGAAACGATCTGTCATTGCCGGCGAGATTAAAAATGTCACTTGTCACTGCTAGACTTGCGGGGGCTTTGTCTTGATGGGATACCTCTCATAATGCTTTATCTCTGCAATGTTCCGCGCTGTGGCTTTGCTGTGACAGTTGCAATAAAGGTGCTTTTGAAAACATAATAGAGCCAAGGCTGCTCAGCTGAGCCAATGGCTTCCTCGCAGCACTATGTATTTAGAGCCGCAAAAAAACCCCCAACTGCTTAATTTTCAAATATTGCTTGGGTTGCACCAAGTGGTTTATAAATCCATGGCCATGTAGCTCCAGAGGGTGATTTGAAAGGTCCTGTGTAATCTCCTGACGGGGTGTCCATACCAATGGGCTGTTTTCACAGGGTTTAAAAAAATGCTATTTACTCTCACCAATAGAGTCTACCACACTGTTTCCACTATCACTGTGTAAAACTCCCCACTACTCTGTCACCCAGTTGCGTGGAGTAGAAATCCATCAGACTTCATGCAGCAACCCACAGGACTACCATGAAATTTCTAATGTTATACAGTTCTTGAATGACGAGACAATACAGAAGTGGTAGCTGTAATTTTTATGCATTGGCTTTGGAGCTGTGTCATTATACCATCTTTAACTGCCCAGAGGTCACATCAGGTGAAGGACTGCACGATGGGGTTTGAACTCTTCCTTTTTCTCTGAAGCTGCAGTTCAGTTGTCGCGGATTTAGGTTTTACAGAATAAACAATCAATGACAAGAATAAATTTAACTTGACTTTGTGATGTAAACTCCATTGGGAAATTCCTCTGAGTTACTGGAATTCACCAGAAAACAGACTAGGTACAGTTCTTAACAGCATGAAAAGGCATAATGGGTAGCAGTGGACCATAAACTAAATGCAGTTCTTTGCAATGACACATAAATCTAATCAAGGCCTTCATTAGATTACCAGTTTCAGGAGTTCCTATTTTCTCTCCCCTTTTGAAACATTTGCAAGCCTCTGACAATGCTGCTCCCTCACAGGGCACTGTGAGCATTGACATGGACTGTTAAGAGAAGCAATTTATAGAAACCATAGAGGCCCCTTTTTTCTGATGCAAGGCAACCCACAAGCAATGGAATTTCCCTTGCTTCACGAGGCACAGACTGTTTGAAGACTCTTAAAGGCATACACTCTAAAAGAGAAGGAAAAAAAATAACCATAATTATCAGGTGTGACTGTCAAAAATTTGTGACTAATGAATGAGAAAGTAGAATGCTATTTCCTTCTGACTGTGCAGTAGTTTGTAATACTCAATCACAGCCGGTGACAGATCAAAGTTAGGATCCATTCAGTCAGTAACTGAGACCAGAACAACAAGGAAAAGGGAAAATTAAATGAATCTGATCACCTTCACTAACAGTGCTATGTTTTTCCACAATACAATTCTGGAAGATAATTTGTGTGAAATGGCTTCTGTTGCACCCTCCCCTCTTCTGGCGCCACGGTCAAACCCCTTGACCTCCTCTAAATACCTGTCACATATCCCAGTTACCATCATTCCTTTAGCTTGTTTCAAGCTCCCAAATAGTCACAAAAACCATGAGAAATACTGTTGCTTGGACACTACTTGCCTTTTAAATGCCATTTTTTCAGAGTTGACTTTTGACTTTTTGACTGATTTTCCTCATGCACTTTTAAACAAAAACTTCATAATGTGCAGATACATCGGAAAACAGCTTAAGCTTTGTTTGTTCTTCTCAGGGCTCTATCTATACATGTTTCTACAGTCTATGTTTCCACAGTCATTTTTTCTTTAACGTTCTAGGATGGTTAAACTTGTTTAGTAGGGATGCTACCAGATAGCAAACATAATGAGTGATTACAGCACTACACCTCCTACTTCAGCTGCAACACTTTCAGTTACTTTAACATTAACATTAATAGTTCAGCATGGCACCCCCCATCTATCAACTCACATACACATTGTATAAGCTAGACTCTGAGGAGTACACCTTCACATTTACAGTAGTCCAAAACCAAGGAATACGACTATACAAAATGAATGGGGATTTACATTTTCTTTCCATTGAAAACAAGAGTCTCACAAGACACACGGATGATCTTTGTCCCATATTCCCTTGCCTAAAAACTAGACTCTAGACCCAGATCAAGTCATATTTCTGTAAAAACATACCATCCAGAAAAATACCTGGAAAAAGAGAGTACAGTATAAAAAATATATACCTCAGGAAAATCATGCTTACCTTTTTGAGCCAAGTGAAATGCTTGTAAAAATCAATATCACTATCCATGCTGTAGGCCCATCGTTGCTTCAGCCTTCCCCAAAGTCTAGAGTAACTTTTCCTGGCATAGGATGAAGTGCTGCAGAAGCAGAGTGCTGCTGTTTCGCAGTGCTCCTTGGAGAGGACTCTTCTTGGTGTATTGTGCAGATTGTTGCCCCCTCGCCCCGGCTCTGTCCCTATTCCCTGCTGACGTAGGGTGGCAACTGTAAAAACCCTGCGACAGAAAGTGTCATCTGGTCCCAGACTGTGAGCATCTGGTTCGAAGCATTCTACAACACAAAGCTGAGCGACAGGCTGTAATATCAGCCCTCAGCCTTAGAACACAAATCATGCCAGCTGGCTTCTCTCCCTCTTTCTCTCTCTCTCTCTCTCTCTCTCTCTCTCCCCCTCTCTCTCTCTCTTTCAAGGAGGTGCTCTTATTAACTTAAAGTCTTCTCTATACAAGTCCAAACTTAACAGCCTTAAAGGTGATTTCTGTGGGGAGAGGAGAAGGGGGAAAACATTCCAAGATACACTTTCTTCTCATGGCGAAAAGATGCCGTGCTTGTGGGGAGGGTGGAGGGAGGGGGGCAGTGCTCCTGCTCTTAGTTTAAACACTGGCTGGAACTCATTACCCCTGAGTCCTGTTTCCTGTGGAAGATCAGAAACTGTTCCTCCTTAGTGCACAGAACCCCCCTAGCCATTTGCCTTGCTCAAGGCAAGGGCAGTTTGCACAGATTAAAACTGGAGAAGAGGAGGCACAACGTGCTAATTAGTGTTCTGTACATAGACAGCTGGATCCAGTGTTATATACACTGTGTTGCAGGTGCTTATGAGCCTGTGTCCAATCACTGACAATCTTCCAGCACAACGGTTCTCATGCTAGAACTAACTGTGATTTCAGAGAAGAGGTGGGAGGTGAGAGGGTCAGCAGGCAGAGAGCTCGGAGACTCCTCTCAGGGTGGCTGTGGCCCTGTAACACCTTCTCACGTTCCCTCTCCCAGGAGCATTTCCTCCTCGCCTCACAGGGGATTCTGTCCAGCTTAGCTGCCCAGAATCGGAATCATGCCATGGGTCTTTGAGGGGAGGGGGCATGTTTATGTTATACCAACTGGCAGGCTGGACCTCCTTGTCTCTTTGTGGACAACAACACTGGTACATTTTTATTCATGAGGTCATACTAGGGAAACTGACATTCTACCTTTGTAGGTTTCCGAACCTTAATTCATGTACCTCCCAGCTACACCATACCCAGCACCTGCTATCCCCATGGCATATACAGAGATAGGAAAAACTGCTTTCTCTCAATTTGCACCATGGTCTAGGAACAACCTATAAAAGCTCTTGAAATGAGAAGACCTAATTCCAATAAGGAACTTCGAAACCCTTATAAGGAACACTGTTGTGAAAGAATATTATTTCAAAAAGGCACATTGTTACATTCATTTGATTATTTTTACATTGATATTGCATCATATTGTTTTTCAATGAATTTTTTGTGTCATTCTGTTTTAACTCTCTCTGTATTTACTGTAAAGCTGCTTTCTTGGCCAGGTCTCTCAAAAAAAGACTTTGTATGTCAAGGGACTTCCTGGTTAAATAAATTTTAAATGTATAAAAAAATGCTGTGAGCCACCAAATTGGCCAGAACACAGAAGGGGTAACTGGCTGCAGAATCTTGAGGTAAAAGGGTGTAATATTGTTGGTATAATATATTTCCACTATAATTAGCTATTGATTTTTTACATATCTGTTATGTTCAACTGCACAAATGCTGTTGCCTGAAGTTCCTTGGGACAATGCAATGAATAAAATATATTCATTCACGTCAACAAACTGAATACGTGATATAAGAGAAAAACTTACAAATACATATATCAACATGAGCCAAACAATGTCCACAGACCGTTGGATGCTGTGCAGTCCCAGTCCATCAGTGCTATGAAAGAGTTTACTTTTAAAATGCCATAGGCCCAGCACCTGCTCCTGATGCAGATCTAGAACCATAGCAACAGAGAACTAACACCACACTCCCACTTTCAGCAAATATTTCCTCTTGTATTATTGCCCTACAGAAAGTTCAAAAGCAATCAATAGACTAGATTCCGCTATAGCCACTGGGTCAAATGTATGCACTAATCCTACAGTAATCTGGACCATGCTCTCAAGATTCTCTACATTCTGTCCCACCTATTCCTTATCTCAGCAGGTCCTAACAGTAACACTAGTTGCAGCCTTAAAATGTGCCATTTTTCTTCTCGGCTATCTGCCAAGAACAAAAATGATACTGCGGTGAAAACAGCACTTTAGGAGCATGTTGAGTACCAAAACTCCCTTATCTCCACAGCCTATGGTTTCTGAAGACCATGGCCCATTGACGATATGCAACATTATTCTTCACTGGGCATGTGAATCACACGCTGGGAATCAAGTAGTCTTTAAATTTTTTCCACAGTCCCAAAAAAAAAAAAAAAAACATTCAATAACATAATTAGCTGTCTTCCATAAGATGCCCTTGCTATAGAACCAGGGTAAACACCAGGGAGATAGCAGTAGAATAAGAAAGATAGTATACTAAAGACACAAGCATCAAGCCTAAAATTAACACTGGACAGAAGCACAAGATGAGTAATTTATTTAGCTAAGGTAAAAGC
Source organism: Megalops cyprinoides (assembly GCF_013368585.1). Lineage (NCBI taxonomy): Eukaryota > Metazoa > Chordata > Actinopteri > Elopiformes > Megalopidae > Megalops > Megalops cyprinoides. The sequence goes on along the minus strand of NC_050590.1, from coordinate 27,533,438 downwards.
ATGAGTGTTTGTTTATTCCTTTCTCAGATGGCTACCGTTGCAATCAGCACACACATGATTGTGGAAAGGAACATCTGGGTACCTTACCAAAGAGTTGGTGACTTTGTGTATCTAGAAATTAGAGGGCAGCATCAGTGACCAGCGGATGACACATAGTCCTATTCCCCCATTTCAAAACCTAACCTGTGTGGTGTTTCAGGCCCAATTTTACTGATTCTTCACTGATTTAGCTCACTCTCAATGTGTGTCAGCTTCACTCTCAGAAAACACACTGTCCAGTTTTCAAGAAATGTAAGTGTACTTTAATATTTACTCACAAACACACACTGTGCCTACAGCTCCTATAAGCTCTTTCCCATTGCCTTCCATTGCTATTCTCTGCACTACTCTCTTTCTGGGAACTCCAACCTAAAGTAGTGGCCTCTTGGCTTTGTGAATGAAAAACTACTTTAAAAAGCCCACGTCCTATTCACTCTCTGAACTGCTGTCTTTGTTAGCCCCCTGTCTGCTACACTATGTTCCCACCACACCCACTACTTGGTAAACACTTATCCAATTATTACCGCATTCCCTAAAGCAGCTGCCATTTACACATCATACACATTTATACATAACCCTACACTTGCATCCCAATGACACAACTGCAATTTTATAAGAGAGACTGAGGAAAGCAATGCTGTTGAAAGCTGTTGAATACTATAGAACTGAAACACCAACTAAGTACCTCTATCAACAACCTTCAAGCTCAGACTCAATTACTACTCCCATTGCTACTCTTCTTTTAACATTCTCATACATTCAACTAATACTGTGCTCATAGGTCCTGGTCAGAGAAGTGAAGTACTCCAGTACCTGATCCTGAGGAACACAAGGTCTGTCTTCCCCTTAGCATTACTCTGGGGTTTATCTGATTTCCACTGTGCCATCCTCATTGAAGAGAGAGTACTCTAGTCATGTCTGTAAGTGAGGAACGTGTGTATTTGGTCTGCTGTCAGCCAGCGGGATGCTTTGTGCTTGATACATGTGACACATGAGACCTCTTGTGTACAGAATGCGGTAATCCCCAGAGCCAGTGCTCTGCAGGCAGAAACAAAGCTCCTCTCAGTCACTTAGCTCCAGCACCAGTCTGTTTATGGCAGCACTCACATGCCACTCTGTGACATATTCAATTATGGCCTTTCTACACAAACAAACAACAAGGCAACTGAGGCACAGCATGTGCTGATTTGTTGCTCTGAATCATAATCATGTACCCAACATGTTCTTGACAGCAGCCCTTTTAAAAAGCAGCTGTTGATATGCGTTTGCAAAAAAAAAGAAAACATAAACAACCAAATAAGCAAAAATACTTGAGGTGCTTTATCTAATTGGGGAATCTGTGACTAAAATCATGAGATCACTGTTGATAATAATTCTCTCTCCTGCTGCCGTCACCATCAGTGACAGTAAGCATTCACTGCATGTTGCTATTAATCAGCAACATGTTTTCTTTCCTTCCAATTAATGTTCCCCTCACAGGGAACCTCGGATGAAAAAGGGGGTGCATGTGACTATTTCAGCCAGTCTGCAATGCTCACCCCACTGTGCCTGACATCAAAGGCCTGCCGGGAGGAGCCGGCCCAGGAGCTAGGGACGCAGAAGCAGCTGCTCACAGAGGGGGGGAGCCTTTATTGCATTACAACCGCATGCAGTCTGGGCTGTCCCGCATTAGCCGTGACTCAAAGCCACTTAATGGCCCATTTAGCCAGCCTCTCTAAATTGATTTTCTCTCCAGCCTGCGCACTGGTGCACGGTTAAGGAACGGTAGGTACGCTTAGAGGGAGAGAGTGGAGGAGCAGTGCAGGAAGTTCATCTCAGCCCCATCAGAGCCCACGTGGATCACTGAGATGCCTTACCACATCCAGCTTTCCCCTCAGTGAAATCCAAAGCCAGGCCCAAGATTTACAAGCATTGCCCTGCCTGTGTTTTTGTTTCTCCCTCAGTAGTGAAATGAATTTTGCAAGGAGAAATAATCAAAGACAACCAAAGTCTGTTGACTAATACCTCTTCTGCATTTCAGGGGAATGTATGTTCCTGTTAGGCACACAGCAACTTTCATTTCTCTTACATCATGATTACACTGTGATGCTTAACTTCACAGTTCTTTTCTCTGGGTGAAATGCTTGACAGTTCCTCAATTTAAAGGTAATGAAAATCAAAATAAAAAACCACATGCCATCTTGTGTTTCTACAGCTGAAGAGGAACTGAAACCCAACTTACTTCATCAAGCATTCCATTTGAGGAAAAGAGGAACACCTGCAGGAAAAACATTTGGGAATAAGAGTACCTTTGTGAAGACTGATACTACAAATGGTCACATTTTATTTTAAACACTGATCATCTTTAGGAAGCTGAGTATTTCTACATTACTGTCAGCTGAGCCCCAAGATGAATACTCCCGCTCCACAGAAGAGCAAAGCAAATGTAAAAATGTCATCAGGTATCTGAAATTGCCCGTTCTTCAAAGGCATGTCAGAGTGCTGCAGGTGTGACAGGTTCATGGGTACTCACCGTGCCCCTCTCCAGCCAGCCCATCAGGATCTGCGCGGTGGAGCTGGGGACCTGGCTTCTCAGGGAGTCCTTGTCCTCCTCACTGGCCTGCAGCTCCAGGGCAGTCCGCAGGTCCTCGGCCAGCTGCAGCACCTGCCGGGGGCTCGCGTATCCTGGGGAGCCTAGCTCAAAGACGCCATTGCTGAACTCTGCCGCAGCCTTGGACCCTGTGCCACACACAGACATGTTTAAGAAGTGGGGCACGAGATGCCAAACTCGCCCGACATTACGTTCACTCCTCCGAGCTCTGTCTCCCCCTCTCCCTCCATTACTGCCGCACACGTGTCGCCAATATCAGCTGACTAAAATATCTGCTCCCTCTGAGCTTTGGAAAGGAAGTTCACGGTTATACAACAAACATCTAAACATCTGGACGTTATTAAACCAGGACAATGCCACATGGAAGTGATATTCATTGCAGATTATTATCATATTCTGTGCTGTTTATGGAGTCCAAAATAACATACAGAGGACCAAAAAAGACTTGAGGGCAACATATTTAGTGTAACTATTTCTGTTCCTACACTTTCGAAAAATCACTGGCCATTATCCACACATTAGAAGCCTGCTTACTGGTTACTGGCAAAGGTTTGAAAATGCTGTGCTGAACGCAAGATAGTAACAAAGCCAATTTAAATGTAGGCATATCTACTGACACCTGCACATTAACACTTACTACTGTGACTGTGACATTTTAGCAGTACTTCCTCACTGGCTCACTATTGTCGCTGCCCAGCAGTGGCTAGCACAGGGTCAGTTCCATGAGGATTTTCCCAGGAGACCTTGCATGATCTCAAGCCTAATGGGGCTTAAGATCATGTGATGTTTCCAACAAATCAAAGTTGAGGAATTTGATGTGCATCTCTGTACCCTCCACAGCTGAGCAGTGAGCAGTACGGCCCTAGAAGTGCTCTTGCCTGGGTGGATGATGAACATCTCCAGTCATCTGGAAGTGCCCTCAAAGGGCCCCAGTGTTTCTGGGGCTAAGCTCAAAGTTACATGACTGTTCTTGGAGAAAATCCTGCTTTTATCAAGGTAGTGTTCCTCCCCTATTAGCATATGATTGACTTGCTTTTCTATTGTTTACTGTGGAGGAGATATAAGTTCTTGAGTCGAATAAATAAATCCTGTGCTTTACAGCCTATGTATGGTTATATACAGCTCCATATAATTTCACATGGCTGACTGAATTGTTTTTTTACATAACATGTCACCATCATAAAGCACTGCAGTTGTTCTTTGAATGTCTTATGAAGACTGAATGTTATGCCCATAAAAGTGTAATGTGTTTTCTGTGATGGCCTTATGAAGTTGCATGTTATTTAAAGTGTAACCAGGGTTCTTATGCTTCTGTTATACTGTCACACTGGTTAACCCTCTGAAAGGTTGCACAGGGGTATAGATTTAGTGTCTCATGCAGAATATGACACTCTAGTGTCACATGGCCATACGCCATAACCTTAACCACACACTAGAGAAAATACTATTTATTTGTTAACTAAATTCAGTTCAACCACAGAAGATTAACAGGACTTCATAAAATATTAATGCTTTTCAGATTTTACCAGTGGAACTGAACAACTATATATAAAATGAATATCATTTTGAAAGCCTGTATCATTTTTATTATATAGATTCTATTTAGAATATTTGTTCCATTTGACAGTGCTTTGGAAAGCAAATGATTCATCTCCATGGACAAAGATGTGGCCCATGCTTCAGTTCAACAGTTCCTTTTCATTACATATTCTTTTTTTAGTTAGTTAAGCTGTAATCATTCCAGACTCCACAGTAATAACAATTAATAGAACTATGCAATTTTGTAGAAGAAAAAAACGCAGAGCAGTTTGCAGATATCAAACTTCTTTTGAATTTTCTACATTTTCCACGTTGGTTTATTATAGGGTAAACTGTGAGACGAAAGAGGATGTTCCTGATCTGCAGCAGAACCCAAAAATAGCCAGTAGATGGCGCTTATTTAGTGTCAGCCCAAAGCTCTGCTAGGGTGCAGTGCCTTCAGTGTTTAGGTAATGAGTCTGTCAGTCTAATCCATCTATAAGAATACGGCCATTTTCTCACCACAGGATTCCCTTTATTACACTGTAATCTGCTGTTAATGGCAGCACACGCAGTCAGCTTTGAACTCCAAATCAATCTAGCTTTGCCTCTGTGCTCATGTTTTATCATGTTGACAAAATTCAAAAATTAGACATGAAAATGTTGCAGATGCTGGTGCATTTTACCATTTATGTGATTTTAATGGTATTCTATTTGCAGTTCTAACTGAAAGGCCATTTTAAATTGGACTAAATTATGTTACCACAAAATATGGGGCAGTTTTCACATTACTGACCATCTTATTAAAATACCTAGTGCCGCATGCTGCTTTTAATAATAAATTCAATAACTGTATGGGAAAACGGCATAGATTGACTGGCAGAACCCTTATGGTGCCTTGGAATCCTGTCCTTGTCCCTATTTTCATTTTTAAATCAGTGAAATATTTATTTAGTTTCCATACAACACTAACAAGTGTAGGATTTTGTGTAATGTAAAAGCAGTAACTTCTGTAAAGGGATCTGTTTTATGTTAAAAAGCCTCTTTTTTGAAAGAAAAACAGAACTGTGGTACAGTAAATACAAAATCCAATTGCTGTGTTTCCATGGTTTTTGTCTTTTTGAAGGGAGAAATTAATTACATTGTGTATGTGTGTGTGTGTTGTGTGTATCACATATTCTTGTTTTGTGCAGCTTGAAAACAAATTTACAGCATTATCATGATCGCCAAGTGTTGATTGTCTCACAACTTTCATGGCTTTTCAGTTAGCTGTTCAAAGCTAGTTGTGCCCCTGTTTCTTTTGAAAACAAAATGACATGTTCAGTCTCATCCCCCAAAGCTTTATTTTGTTGACTGGCTGCATGAAACATTTATCCTCTATTAGTGAAATTGGGTTGGCAATCGCTGAATTTGCTGGAGGAGATGCAGCTCCCTCAAAGGCTCTCTACCAATTTAAGGCCAGTCCTTCACATATTTATAGCTATATTTTGCTTATCCCTCATAGCTAAATATAGTCTTTTATACATGATACAAAATTCAAGAACACAATATAAAGATGTAAACATGCAATTACAATAAAATGATTGGTACACATATATAGAGAGGTAATAAAGGAGCTAGTATAGTAGAGGAGCTAGTATTATTTTTCCCTGCCAGGAAAAATAAATAAATAAATAAAAAATACAAGGATCAATTTTCACATTAGTTGATACTCAGTAGACCTATAATAATAAATTTATACAAATATATATAAATTTATGTTGTACACAAGCTTGTTTGGTCACCTGATTGCGTGTATTTAACTTTGTTACCAGATTATACTATTACCAAAAGTTACTTCACATGACTTTTTTTGTACAATCAATCGACAAGTCAGATTTCCCCATATCTATGAATAATGTTGAATAATACTGTTTATCTTCTGTGGAGACTGTCTAAGCTACATTTCTGAATATAATAATTATCTACATCTTTACTTTGTATGTGGGTGAATGTGCAAGAAAAAAAGGCTGTCTGATCAATACTTGGCAATGTAAGTGTAGTAATAAGGTCAATATTTAAAAACAACACTCCTTAGAGGCCCATATGTAAAACAACGTGAGTAATGCCATTCCACGTCTTTCTAAATTAGTGCATTGAGGGATCATTAGCCATTTGCTATTTATAGGGTCCTTCCTTATTTCCTCTTCAATGCAGCCCTTCAATGCTACTTGATATCCTTACACGGGGTGATAAACAGCACAGTCTAAATTGTATCATTACTGTAGGAAACCAGCCAGGCACAGCGAGGCCACAGGGCAATAGAGATGAAGGGTGGTACTCAAGTTTAAAACTCCAGAGCAAATGCAGTCAGCACAGGTGAATTCAGAACAATGTACAAACACCACAGTTTCTGAGATCTGACTCAGTCACATTTGATTTGAATTTGTCTATGGCTGCCTATTTACATAACTCAAATCACAGAATGAGAAGTACACTAGTTATATTACACTGCACATTTACCCTTGTTATCTACTCCCAATCAATGACTCTAATCAAAAGTACTGCACCTTGATGTGAATCTCCAGTGAAAGGGAGTAGTTACTATACATTAGCATACAGTCCTCTTGACTTGGGCACTAAATAAGTTACCTCCATGATAATATTCAGTCCTGTTGCAGAGACAAAAACTAATGCATAAAACAAAACTAATATATATAAGATGATGCACTATCCATGTACAGCACTTTGACTTCTGGGGAATAAAAGGGGCAATGCATCAAAAGGCAGCAACATCAGGCAGACATCAGTGAATCCTTCCAATCTTCTCTCATACAAAGATCTCTGCACATTTAGTCACGTTTACTCCTCTAAACCTTCTTCTAAACCTCTTTCAAAATCTGCAAATTTAATCACATTTAATCATCCAAAACTTCAAACTTCTTACCTACTCTGCACATGAACTGCAGTACACTTAAACACTGCAGTGTCAGGTGGTGAATTACAGAGGAAGATTGAGTAACACCTGTCGACGGGGATTATGTTTTATTAACGACCTGAATTTTTTACTATGCAGTTAGCCTGCCTTAAAGAGTTCAGGTTTGTCTCCTTTTTTCTCTTGGCCTGGAAAAGACATTTCACAAGCACACATTTACCAAGTGTCAAACCTGCTTGTCAAGTATTAGGTAAACGTATCTCCTTGCTCCAACCAACTGCAATGTATATTGTTAATCATAAGAACAGGTACAGCTAACATTGTTTACAGGTATAAACACTAAACTATAGGCCTAAAATCAAAAGGTACTACAGGGAATGTTCAATACCTTATCCTGTGTATCTAGTATGTTATTTTGCATTCTAAACAGCTGTTTTCTAAAAATTGCTTGAGTTTGAAAGTACTCTATTTACCAACTCTCTCACCGGTAAATAAATTGAGGCAGAGGCAGGATAACAGGATTATCAGCAGGGATATTATGTTTGAAAGGCCTCCTTATAAAATCAATTATTCTTACCTGCGATAATGTCGTCCATTTGCTCCAAGGCCGCCTCCAGCATATGGCTTGCATCGGATGCCATGTTGACCAGTTACCGCGTCCCCTTCTTTATATTACTCTGCCCTAAAGAAAACATGGTGCAAAACACAGATCGACGATCAGGCCAAAGCAGCTCTGACCGCAACCTACATGGCATTGTTTATGGTTTTAAATGAACTGCTATGGAAATTCAGATGCATTTCTTGTAGAATGGCTGCCGTGATTCAGAGCGTAAATATTGTGTACTGATGTGGCTTTGCTGTGGTTTGGGTTTAAACTGTTCTTTCATTTTGTGGGGAGATATGTTGTCACTGTCAGCAGTTTCACAAGGGGGCTGCAGTTTGAGGGTTTGTTTGTTTTTGACTCATTTCAGAGTCTTTTTCATGGACTTTATTTTAGTTTGTATGTAAACTTCAGATACAGTTTATTGTCCCAATTTTTGTCCACTGTCTTGTAGTGTGACTACAGTGTGACTGCTCAGTTCCAAGCACATCTTTGTACTGTAGGGACACAACACAATGTCCTCCATGTATCCAAGAAATGTACTTAGTGTGTCTTATAGCACGTGCAACAGGAGAAAGGGCTCCAGTGGCTGCTTCGCTATGGAATCTTCTGGTTAACCTCTGTCAGTGGGGAATGTAATGGCACAGAACAGACACAATAGTAGGCCTACTTCAATGTTCAAGGACCCCACGAGAAGCCAGGCCTCAAAGGAAGGCTGCCCCACCTCTCAACACCATTCCACAGTGATTCGAATCCACTTCCATAGTAAAAAGAGTGGTGATCTCCCCTCACTGTTCGATTAAAATAACCCCCACCATGACATGAATGCCAGGGGGATTTGTGAATCAAGCACTGGTCCTGGTTCAAATAGTTTAAAACCTAAAACCTTTGTGAGGACTTTCAAACATAATTGATTATAATTATGACAAGAGTACATTTTCTGAGGGATCATCATTTCAACTGGCATAAACCAAAATCTGCAATTAGGTAGCCTCTTTGTACTGAAAGGTTCTGAAGTACATCATAAACTGCTGCTTGAGATTAACAAATACCAAATTACTAGCATCTTATTTTCACTTGGAACTGTATTTAGACTTGGAATGATACAAATTTTTCTTACATATTCTGCAAATGCCATATAATAATGCTGTTAAACAAAATAGGTTCTATCAATCAGTCCTATCAAATAAAATGTGCTCAATAAATTAATGTGTACAGCAATTTCAGCTAATCAACAACAGTCCCAAATACATGCAGCCCTTGGTGAACCTGTTTGAGTCGTGAGATAGAAACATAGAGAGCAAATACAGAAACTGCCAAAGAACTGCTGCTCAACCTGCACCTGACTCTTTCATCACATCCTCAACCACTGAAGCAAAGAAAAACATCTGTGTCCTATCCAGAAGCAATGCTGATGTCATTCCTGATTGGAGGAAATGGACTTGACAATTAACTGTGCCTAATGAAATGGTGGGACACAAACGAAGCCCTCAGTGTAAAGACAACTGCAGTCAGGCAGACTCCTGAAAGGATCCCAGAGTCAATGGTGTGAATTATATGGCCAAATTCAACTTGACACTGCTGAGTCTAATGGAGCCATTCACAGCTACTGACAGTCCCTCTGTTTAACATGAGGGGAATTAGCTATTAACAAAGGCAACAGTAACATTATAACCACTGCAGCCGTAATAGAATGTGAATTAAAGCCCTCATTTAAGTACTATAATGAGATCAGCACCCCCTGATACGGAGTAGCAATAGACTCAGTGGTTAATACAAGAAAGAATGACTTCTCCAGATGTTGCAGAAAAACATTGTTTTCCTTTAGACAATGAATGCCCATTTGGTGAAGCAACGAACCTCAAAACATGCTATGCATGCACCATGAGCCACTAAGAGACTGGAAAAAATACAGCAAATGTTACAGCTTTTGTTGTTTTAGCAAACTCTTATTCAAAAAAGAGACAATGACGCTCTGTTTTCTCCACACCTGTTTAGTCATTTATTCAACAGTTCACATAGCATAAGAGTGTGTGGGGAAAAGACAAGCCTTGATATTCAGAACCGGCTAAACTTGTTTAGCAAAAGTCTGTAATTCCCACAGAGTCTTCATTTCATGAGGACATTTCCAGTAACAGCTCTTGTTTGTTTTGAGCTCCTCATGTATTATGCTTTAACAAAGCCTCATTCTTCCAAGCTGCAAAATGCAACTGATAAATAACACTAAACAATGCAGCACATTAATGCCACAAAACCTACTGACCTAACGCAAAAACAGACGCATTCCAGTGACACTGTTCCAAAAATACGCTTATCTCACAGAAAGCGTGGGGAGAGCAGAGATTAGATCTGTTTGAAGAGGAATAACATTAACCAGCAGCACACAGACCGTGTCACTGTCATCCAATTTCATCCACTTCCTGCCCAGTGGACGGGTCTTATAGTAGCTTACAAAAAAGTTCCAGCAATCTGCTCCTTGCTCAGATGTATTTTGCTTCAGATACGTGCCTCTGCTCTTTTTAGGATTATAAACCAACACAGACTGAAAGGTCTTTTGCAACTGAAGCATATTACTGTCAGAAGTCCCTCACTTCAGCAGAGAAGAATTCTCATAATGCATAAAGCAGCAGGGTCAGAACAATACATTCTGTCTGTATAGCAGTCCAGCACTATATACTCTATTCAACAGACCACATCAATGCCACATATCCAGAACTGTATCCAAGGGTCTACAACAGCAATCCAAATTGAGCTGACAGTGATGCATTTTTGCGGTCTTGTTAAAAAGAAATTAGAGGGCTCAAGCCAAAATCATACACTACCTTTGCAAGCAACTTATTTTAACTACAAACACTCACTGCACAAACTGGTTTCCTCAGTTACCTATGTGAGAAAAACACATGCACTATCAATCAAGGTCATTCCAAGGTCTGTTTTGTCTGTGCAAATCCACAGGCTTGGAATTTCAAGTGGACACAAAACATTTTACAAAAATACTAGCACATTTTGATGTTTTACATTTTTTCTATTCTGTTTTGTGTCTGACATACACCTGTATATGTAAACAATACCACAAAGTGCACTTCCTTAAATTCAAACACATAATAAGCTCTAAGCACATCATAAAACCCCCTTGTGCACCAACACATAAAAATAGATTTATTTGGAAAAATATATTCAAACTTACACTTCACCTGTGTATCTAAGCACCCTAAAACTTCTAATTCCCATTCCAAATGCAGTGTTCATCATTCCGGTTCTGTCTCATTCATGTTGAGGCAGTTTCGATAGAACATTTGTGCAGACCAGAAATTGGAGAATCTCCAGGCAACTGTAAGCTTCTGTTGCTATCTGTAAAATGATTAGTGACATCACGGATGTCACATGCTGGACAGTGTTGTAAGTACATTACAGAGCTCCAACTTTGTGCGTCTGGCTTCTGCATATCATCAAGTTGGAAAACCTTGATAAGCCTTGAAAACATGGCAAATTAAAACACTGAATGGAGGCTTAAACCTCATTCCTGCTGAACAGAGGGTCAGTTCCTTAGAACAGTGGGGACATTTCCTCATCTTTCACAGCACTTTAACAGTGCCATGACATTACTTCTATTAACACATGACAACTAAAAATCCAGATTATTTTCTTGTGGCATGTTTACACTTTGAACTATATTTATGTGTGAGATAAAAGGAACTTCTTGGAGCTTAGCACCGTAAACTGTGCTCACCCAGGAATAACAGTTTACTAGCTAGACCCCCAACCTGCTGTGGCATGCCTGCGAGTGCTTATTAAATTAAAATGGGCTCTTCTAGTGGTCAATGTCACATATTTAGTGTAAAGTTCTCTCAATACACAAGAACCCAAGGGGTGTATTCTGCAATATGACCATGTCGGCTGTGCTAAGTTGCTGGCAGCATCCTGGGGGCTTGCTTTTTCCCCTTCCATCTAAATTATCCTGTGGAAGAGAACAACAGTTATTTTCTTCTTAGAGTGCAACTAATTTTTGGGGACAAAAAAAAAACCAAGGCACCACATAATTGGACCTCCAGCCCTCAGCATCTATAGAAATGATATGCCTGTGTTTCTGTTTAGCATGAGACAATGACAATACATACAATTTATTTGTTCCATTTAACACATAGGACATGAAACTTATTCCATTACTAGTACATAAGTCTATGCTATTTTGTATTTTACAATGTTACAGTCAACAATGCAACAATATCCATAAAAACACTTCATCAATAAGTACAAGATACAGGCATAGATTTTGCAGACTCCCCCACAATCAAATTATACCTTATTAACCTGGACAGGCAGACAGACAGACAGAAAACAATTTTGTGAATTCGGCATGTGGCATAATTAGCATCTCTCACGATTGTCATCAACCCAAAAACAGTATGTAATGTTTATATAATCCATGTTATTGACAGACCAGTGTCAGTCACCCTGAGTGTGCTTTACCCTCCCCATGGAGAAACACACTGAGAATGGAGTCACAGCAGCAACACGGATTACCACAGATGACAGCTTTGGCCCTCTCAATAAAGCCCAATATAGTGTTCTGAACTGCCATTCTGTTTTTAGTTTGTTTTTCACCTTTAAATTACTAAATAGTGTCATTCTCATAGTTTTGTCCTAAATTTGCTTCCTGCTTACTCTGGCAGTGTGTCGGATTTAATGTTTACCATATTTTGGTCTGGCCTCAGTTTGTGCAGGTGGTAATGGAAAAGAATAATTGACATACATATTACAGTTTTGCTTGTTTTTTTTTTTTACCTTGCTAAACGTAGCATCAGTTTTGTTTACCCTGCACAACAATGTTGCACTGACCCAGCATGCATATTCACAGCACTGATTTAGCATTACATTTCATGGCTGGAGATGCCACATCAGGCTATACAAAACTACACTGTTGTGGTATCATTCAGAAGGCAACACGTTATGCATGTTGCATAATATACTACTGGAGAAGTCGATAACAAAAGGCTGCAGAGTACTTTAAACTGGCTCTGGACTTCAAGTCCCATCAGCACCCTTGAGTAACTTTATAACTGTTAAACTCATCTGGACAAATCAGTGGTCACAGCATTAAAATGCCTCCACATTCCACGTATCAGTGATCTACTGCATATACAGTATCAGTGAGTGGAAGTTTTATCACTTCCACAGAAACTATTTGTAGTAGGAGAAACTAACTTTATTTTCTGAATGACAAGAGTTAATATTCAATATAATTTGTGAATCAACAGAATAAATTCATCAGAATATGATCTAATTCTAAAGCTATAGTGTGTTGTCATAGATTTCCTATTTAACAAATGACAAATTTTCTGTATTTCTGACTGAATTAAATTTATAATAAATGAATTTGACATAATCTTTCATGGACAAAAAAGACTTGCATCAAGTAGCTTGTTGTCTGACATTCATGTATAAAATGTTTTATACCTTAACAAATACACTAGTAATATATGTTATCAATAGACAGATATGCTCTACATAACCTAGTTGAGCATTAATATTACTATTTAAGGAACCATAACAGTGCATTCACCAACATTTTATTTCAGCTTTACAAAAAGTGTAAGCAAAAACATGACTATGACCTACATAATGCTCATTTAAAAGCCACCAATTTTCTGTTGCTGAACCTTTGATTTAAATCTCTGTGGGCATCCCCACTTTGAATAAAACAGTTGGAATAGTACTGCTGTGCCTTGCTTGCGGGAAGCTTGTGTATGTGTTAGCCGAGGACGTGCACTAACACCACAGAGCAGACATCACTCTTTCCACTGCACATGGCCCAGTCTGTTCTGCTCTATTGTGTGGCCATGCTCAAGGCCACAGGATAGGGTTACAGGCCTCAGCAAAGTCTAATTTTTAACAGGGGCAAGCTAAGTCACAAGTTCACCAACCAAGCAACTGAGAAAAAGAGAGTAACTAGGACCTTTTCATTGGGACTACTAGACAGAGACACAGCCAGAAAGGACTTCTTAAATGTCTTCAACAATGTTTAACACACATTTAATTTATGAATCCAGTATGTTTTTATCCTCAGAAGACATTAATGGTATTTATTTCTTTTTTTCTGCGTTTAGATTATGATCTATGTTGTATTCTAGAATCCAACTGTCAAACTCCACTAATGGATTCTAGGACTATAATAAAATTAAACAATGGTATAGTTGTTTTTGCCAAAAGAACATCAAAGTTTAAAGTTGAGTTTTTAATTAAATACTTTCATGTTTGAAATCTATATGTGCAGAATTGGTTTTTTTGTTGTTGTTTACAGCCTTTTTACTTCTGTTTGACAGTTGATGAGTCCTGACTTTCTGTAAGCAGTTTTACCAGTATGTATGTTGTACGTTGACAAATCCTTAAACTGGTTTGCCTGTGTCTGTTTGTACAGTGAAGCAGCCCTGCTGCTGGGGTAGTAAAATCTGATTAATCTTCAAGGCTTGTGTGTTACTCATTTGCTCGAGAGGGTACATAAAATTCACTGATCACTGAGGTCCTGCTAATGTGCAGAGGTAACACAATTCTTACAAGCATGTAATCAGAAGAAGCAGACACCATTTCTAGATTTAGAGGCTGCATTTTCTTCTTGTTTTGGTATCCTACTTCACCTATTGCACATTGTGCAGCATTTGCCAAAAAAATCATAGAAAAAAAAATATTTTGTGACTTTCACAATATCCAGTATTGAGCATTAATGTTGCTTTGAAGTGGAATGTTTTCTGGGTGTAACTCGTTTTGTAGTTCTTTTCCCATGACACAACGTGGAACAAATTCCTGATTATGAGTAACTAGAGGAGGAAAAAAATCACTTTGATCAGTCAGTGTGGAGCATAATCTCCTTACATCAGTGGAGCAACCTTAGCCTTTCGGCTGCAGTACTGGGCTCTAGGTCTGTCTCATGGTTATAAAACAGGAAATGCCTGTACTTATGTGCAGTGGGCTGAATACAGAGAAGGGTGTGAGTTTACCCTTTCCTTTATTTAACCCTTGGCTGTTTGGAATGAGAAACAAAACCACAGCCGAGGCTTGTCAGAACAAGAGTAAAATGTACACAAGTGCCTGATCCTCTCCCATTTGCACACAACATCCTCCTGCTTCTGCCATGCACATGTGTCAGAATTTATAGGGCCTGCCATCTGCGCCATCTCCACACAGAATCGTCTCTGCTGCAATACTTGATTGTCAGCTGGCATGCTACTTAAACCCATGCTTGTTTCAGGTCTTATCGCCAACCTGATGTCAGCCATGAGAACTATGCTACTCAAATGTGGGTGGTGTAGCCTCATCTGATTGTGAAGGTGATAAAAAAACCTCATTTGTTAATCTAACACAAGCCTTGTGCACTTAGGATATTATTCAGCATACACTGAACTTACATTCCATTGTTAACATCTTAGTTTAATACCCCATATTAGCAATTAGTGCTAATCTGTACATGAACCACACGCTTAACTGTATGCACATAATGAGTACCCCACACCCCCCGCAGGTATGTACATTCTCTGTGTTGTAAAGGACAGACTGTTTTCCCCCAAAACAATAGGAGATTTTAGGTACATCAGTGTGTCAACCTCTCTCAGTCTAATCTTAGGAATTACATCTGATACCTCCATATTTACATTATGAATTAGGCAGGACAACTGAGTTCTTCTTTTGCTTGTGTGACTTGACACATAAGGATGTTAACACTGTCCTTTAGGCTCATAAACACTAGGTTGCTCAATTGAGGCACACCATTAAAAATGCAGTACAGGACAATGGCCATGCAGAGTGAAATGAATTCTTGCCAAACGTCTCTGGGAGGCTACCTTCAGGTAATACTAGATACATACTGTTAAAAAATCAAGGGATGGAGAGGTACAGAAAGGCTTCAGTGCCTGACTCCAAGCAATTACATTGCTGCTTTATTAAGTCTACAGTGACTGAAACAAGTAATTTGTCATCTTTTGTGTCTTGATTTTGAGTGCTATGCAATTTCATCTGAAGTCAGAGGTGATGAAGAATTTCACTCTGTGTTATGACATAAAAAACCACAAACAGAGTGATATCTTCCAAATCAGAGCTCTTCTTTCACTTTGTCTCATTCCCACACTGTTCATTCATATATTCAACAAAGGCGTAATTGGACACTTCCCCCCTGAATTCAATCTAAATTTGTCCTTAACTCCTTATCTCACAAAGTATGTTACTTTTTTATTTCAGAAACACTTTGACAATTTTAATGATCCCACAAGTAATCAAACAACATCTAGAGTTAATGCCTGAAAAAGGCTGGAAAGGACAGGACACAACAGTCATTTATCCAGCAAAGTCCTCACGGAAAGACTGGATATTTATTGCAGAATCCACTCACAATTAAGCAGTCTGCCACAGCAAACTGTGCATTAATCATGCGGAAATCCTGTTGTACCCTTGACTTTTTTATTCCTCTGCCAAGCCTGTTTTCACTTCTACAGCTTGTCACCACAGTGTCGTTAGCCATCTAAAATATCAGCATCAAGCAGGCCATGCGTAATCACTCTGACAGTGGACGTTACACAGCACTGTAGCATTCGTATCAGCAATCAAGCCAAATCAAGTTTAAAAGCACATGAGGCCAGCATGAGGCTGCACTACTGATGCAACATTTCTTACAGCAGTCAACACAGTCCTGAACACAATTAGAGTTTAAAGTCCTTCGTCAAAAGTGAAACAAAAGCCCAAATGCTCATCATGAACTGAAAACACTTCTGAAGGTGCATACTGGCATGAACGTGTTTATTTCTGTGAGGATTAGGTACAAGCTATGACAACATTTAAATTACAGTGTGCAGAGGTGGACTGGTAATCTGGCATATCGGCATTTTCCCAGTGGGCCGATGCACCTTGGACGCACCTTGGGGCCGATATAATTTAATTTATAATTTTAAATTAAAAATAATAATAAAATTTCTGGCCAATGACCAGCCCATAAAGCAGGGACAGCGGCCCATTGGTTCATTTTCTATACTGACACTGGGCTGGCCCAATCACATCTCTTACTAGGCCAGTGCAAGGGGGGGGGGGTTACGGAGAAGCTGCCGGCCAAAAAAATTAAACATCTAGAGGCGGATCCATGCCGCTAAATGTGCAAAAATAACAGGCATGTTTGCTGCAGGGGCTGCAGTAGCTTCAACATCTACAGTAGCCTACCCAACACCTGTGCAGCAACAGGTGTTACTTGAAGGAGGAGAGGTGGCTGGCCATGGCCACTTCCAGGCAGAGGAGCAGGCAGAGGAGCAGGTGTGTGACAGGGGAGCCGAGGAGGGACAGAGTGAGCATGACAGGGCTGAGGGACAGAGTGAGCAGGAGCAGAAGGAGAATGTAGTTGAAGTGGTAAGCATGGAGTAGCTTCATGATTAACAGGGACTCGCAGGGAGGGAGTAGGGAGGTAGTGTGTGTGCCATGCCATGATGACGGTGATGATGATTAATTCAATTAATGTCGATGATAATAAGACAAGATAACATAATCGTAACGCTATCATAAAGTGAGACCGTCACCTACTGCTGGTGGTCAGTCACTCAGTCAATGTCAAATAGCGCAGCATAAGCTATTTGGCATTGTTTTTGTAGCTAGCATAGTTCCCTAATGTAGTGGCAACTTTGGCTGACTATTGTAACATTAACTAGCTAACGTTATTTTGTCAGCATCACGTTGGCTAGGCTCACGTCGCTGTGAGTGACCTAGGTCCATATCGTATCATCATAATATATTAGGCTAAGGGTTGGGTTCCATTGATAAAGATGCGTGAAAAGGCTGTCTAATATTCAACACCCGTAGCTCTACTGTGCTAAAATGCATGCCTGCTTATGTATTAGCCTACAGGAAAAAAAAAAGTTTTCATTTCCAACAACAGGCAACAAAGTTGTCCTATGTTTATTTTCAGCCAGGTATGGTGGTAACTATTAGAATATATATGGTATGGATTACTGTTATTACTGGGGTAGCTCTCCACCTACAGTAAGTACAGTAAGTGTGGTGCTGCTGTCCATTGAGCATGCACCTTCACGTGATAGGCACATGAACGGTAGGTCAAACTCCCCAAACAAACAAGCACAGCATTGATTTAACTGCCCTATCACATACAAAGATCCAGCTATTACTCCTCTCTGAACATTAATATAAAACAAAAAGGTGATCTATTAACTGTGTAAACCTTATGCAATGTTCATCATCAATATTTGGATACTTGAAATCTGTACGAACTGAATAGTTAGTATCAAATGAAATAAGATGGAACAGCTCCATGCATTAATTGAATAAACAACTATTTGCTTACTACCAGTTTGGTATTGTTTAAATTGTACAGCTTTTTGCACATCTTTGTCAGGGAATTCCAACAATTCTAGACTTGAATGAATAATCATGTTAACGGTACACTGAGTAACTTTTTTATGGCTCTTGAAACGTACACAAACTTTTTTTATATATCTTGCTCAGCTTTGTAGTGGTTTGGGGGAATAGCACAGTAGGTACACATATTTAAGGGGACCACAAGGATGGTGTACTGGTGGGTGGTGTCCAACTGATTGTGGTGGGCCATCTGGGCCAAAAATGCCAGGGCCAATTGTCCCAGTCCAGCCCTGATAGTGTGCCTGTCCCTTCAACCAGAAGCTTCCTTTTTTGAATGCCTTAAGGAAGTTATTCTTGAACTTTCCAGGGTAAAGGCACACATTTTAGAAACCATGACAGTCACTGGTCTCCTCTCAAACTAACTGCAATGCTGCTGTGCTCCATTCCCATTCATTTTAAAAGAGGGTATGAAGTTTAAGACGTGAGTCAAATATTTTTTGTCTTTCTACAGTGAACCAGGCATTATTTCCTCATTTGGAAGCAAACAGTGCTAGTGTGATGCTCTTGCCTGCGACAAGACATAAAAGCTGCATGTCAACACAGCTTAATATGTCACCATCGAAGGCAGTGCACCAACAGCTGCTGAACTGGCCAACCAGAACCGTCACACAGAATCACCTCAGCAATTTCAACTCACTCAATGTATAACTACAATGCAATGAGGGCTTCCTCACAACCATCACCAGGCTCTTCCAGAGAGTATGGAGGGTAGCTATCAAAACTAAACAAAGATCTGATGGATAATGTTACTGAGATGCAATTCAGACAACACAATAAAAGATCCCCAGACCTGGCAGGGGGCCTATATTGGTGTGGGAGCTCCTGTCTTATTATGTGCCAAAACTAAAAAAAACAGCAGACAGTTCAGTTCACATGTGACATTGTTAGGCCTCTGTACATCATCAGTGCTATGTACACTGCTATGTTTTTGATTAAGGGGCTTAACCCACTCACTCACTTGCAAATAACAAACCTAGTTCAAATAGTGGGATATCACCATTTCAGGATATCACCACTGCTGGAGGCTTGGAATTTACAGTTAACATCTCAAGTCTCCCCTGGAGGCAACATATATTGTAGAGGTTGGATGAGTGGACTTATTCTGAGAGTCATGGGACCACAGAGGTGACCCTGCTCCAATTGTAGCCATGAGCAGGGAGCTGTGAGTGCACCTGTAAAACCCCTTTTGCAAAATGGGTTAACATACCATAAAATGAACAAGACATAAAATCGTTTGCACTGTAAGCTTCCTCAGATAAGGAAACCCATCAATCAGAAAAGACTAAACCATAAAGATAATAAGCCCTTCCGCTGCTCATCTCATGAGTCACGGGAGGGAGGCGACAGTGATGGGCACCTCCTCAAAATACCCCTTGGAGCTTTGTGAGCTCAGCTACCCAGGCACCGGGCCAGGGTCCTGCCCGTTCACCTGCCTCGATGTGAGCTGGCAGTCATGACGCAAGAGAGCGTACAGCCGCAGGAGCGCGGAAATATCAGTGGAGAAAAGCGCAGCGAAGCGTGTCCCATGCGCCAGAGCGAATGTCAAAAGACATTTCAAGACAGCGTGGCCGAGCAAAGGGGAGAGTCTCACCAATCGCATCACATTCCTTCTACTCACCCCCTGAATTCCTGCACTGAAAACTGCTACAATGCTGTTTGTCTAACTGTTTGTTTTCATGAATGCAGTATGATACAGGGTGAATCATATCATATATGAATGTGTTTTCCCTCTGGCTTGAGGCAGAAACATGGCAAAGGATAACCCTAGGAAATTATACGGTACAGAATGGTGTCATCTATCCCCCACATCTCTAAACACAAGAAGACAGGCCAAGGAAAAATACAGCATACATTTCTTCTTTTTGTACAACTGAGGGGAATATGAACTCCCGGAAACAATAAAACACACTAAAATATACTGGTCTTGTCTTAATGCAAGGGAAATGTCCTACTTCCACTGAAATATGTTAACATGCACATAAATGTTCCTGTTGCTTTTGATATCCCCTAACAATAAGCGGCTGTATTCTCATTTTGTGCTGCTTTGTGTGTATGTATGTGTGTGTCTGTGTGTACATAGACTGCAACTGATCTGAAACACTAAATTTTTCTCAAAATATTTTTTCCACAAATATGAGTTAATATATATGAACCAGTGTATTTTCCAGTTTTTATACTAGTAGTTATTGCTCAAAGCATACAGCTACCGTTGTATGTATCACTCTTAACTGCTACAGTACAGTACAGTTCTATTTAGCTCACATGTAAGACCATTTCTTCCCACATCTGATACCTCTCACTGGATGAACAGCCGTCTTTGGTAACTTCCAAAGAAGAAATGAAACTGCTTTAAACCTGCTTGCAAATAAATTTGCTCCAGAGGATTATTTTCCCTAAGGGCTTCATGCAATCCGTCCTGTCAAGATTTGTTCTTATTAATGCAACTGATTAAGGCGATGTTTGCTTCATCCTCTCTGTTTTGCTTCAGGCTGACTCGACCAGACTCTGATTTTCTGTGACTTACAGTTGCATTTGTTCTCGCTGTAATTTAAATGTCGAGGGTTACAGTAAAGATCTTGGTTGAGGCTAGCTACAGTCTACGTTAGAGGTGAATGTCAGAGGAAAAGTTCAGACCAGGGGGAAACAAACTGGAGGAAAATGGATGAATAGAAAGGATGAGACTGCAGTCAAGATTATGGGGGGGTGGGTGGTCATTGAGTGATATGTTTGGACTGTACAATCTCAGGTTTAGCCTTTGAATAAAGAGCAGAAAAAATGCATGCCTAAATGAATGCTGTCCCAAACTAGATGAAGGACACAGACAACAGCTGAAGTACAACATCAGTTTCTGTAGGCGACCTGTTCAACAATTGCAATATCTGTTTATAAATTTGGCGAGGATCCTGGGATATTATGTCATCTTGAAGACACACAATTGTATACTGTTTGCCATGAGACCAGAGAACATTGAAAGGCAGAGCAGAGGACAAATAATAGGCTTTATCCGTTCACGAGGCACATGATCTTAAGAAATATGCCAGTTGCCCAACACAGCCAGTGAACAAGTGAATTTTGTTTCCATTCTGCACTTTTACATACAAGGATCTGTTTAAAGGCTGCTTCTCAGATCCTGCAGAGTGCTGAAGATTCCGCCATGCACAACCAAGCTACAGTGAAAGTGAAAAGATAGCCAGGATTTTTTTTTTTTCTGTCTCAACCTTCATTCGGCAATGTCAAATTTATGATCAAAACATCTTGGATTACTTGAACATGTTCAGTTTTGTTTTGGTGTTTTCATAAGGGAATACATATTTAATTATACATTATAAAATTATAAAATATAATGAACGTAACTTCTAATATCTGCTCCCAAATAAACCCGTCCTGTCTCATCCTGACATATTTCAGAGAAGATTAAAGACGAGTCAGTGTGCATCTCCTCTGTATTCACGCTACTTGACAGTGTAATTAAAAACGTATGTTTCTGTGAGGGTTTTACTCATTGGTATTAAGCCTATGCTTTGATCATTCGACTAGACGGGCCAGCTCTATTGTGTCTTTGCAGAATCAATGACTTACCATATGCCTTGGAATGATGCAAACTTGCTTTCCATTGGTTGATGAACCCAAGTTTGTAGAGATTACCTATAAAAGTACCACATTAAAAAACAAAAAAACTGGAAAAATGGACTTACCCATCTACCAGGTATAGTCAATCATTCTTGACCAAATTATCTTAGCTGGCCAATTTTCTCCAAATCCCAATTTGCAAGAGCCTGCACCATTTCCCCTATGTATCATCTCTATAATGTCTAAGATAGCTTTAGAGGAGAAGCTGTGTACACTGGGAGCCTGATATTCTCGAATTAGCATATCATTTGAGGGTAGTTACATTTGCTCCTGCAGTTTGTCTTGCGGTCGTTTAACGACAGTCTGTAATTAAACACGGGGTCGTGCAACAGTGAAGTGAGGAGGTCATTTATCATTCCAACTACATGGCATGACCAACCAGCCAAACCCAAAACAAAATCCTCTCCACATCCACCTTGAATTAAGTTAATCAAGACTAGTTCTTCAGATTCGTTGATTATTTTCACTGGCTTAATTAAATATCAATAAATTCCTAATTCTTATCTCATATTTAAAATGAGTTTACAAACTCATTCAGTCATGCGCGCACAAACAATTTAATTCCCCCCATTCGAAATGCAAAGTGTATTACTAAACGATAGTCCGCGTCACATGACTATCGTTGTGAACCAAACGATAGTCATGTACATAACAAAAATCACGTGGAAAATGGTTCAGAATATCGTAATTAATAATATACAGTAAAGGGGAGAATGATGGGAGAAACAAGAGTATGCAAAATTAAAATGGGTT
Organism: Megalops cyprinoides; assembly: GCF_013368585.1. Taxonomy (NCBI): domain Eukaryota; kingdom Metazoa; phylum Chordata; class Actinopteri; order Elopiformes; family Megalopidae; genus Megalops; species Megalops cyprinoides. Next base: position 27,510,992 of record NC_050590.1, on the reverse strand, counting down.
TTCGTGTTTTATTCTTTTAAACCGGAAGGAAAATTGAAAAAATCAGTTAAAATAAACATGAACATCTTTAGTCAACACTATTCTGAGAACTATAAATATTTGTGTGTAATAACAGTACGAAAAATACCCGTGTAATGCTACAAAACATTCTGCATCAGATTGCAACGTGTTCAGACAGGTGCTAACATTCACTGTCACCTCTCCCGTGAGCAGCCACCTGTTCGCTATGCAAATAACTCTGCATTGTTCCTGTTACGCAAGGGCTGGAGCTCGGATCTGAACACAGTAAAGACCCTTCAGGTATCAACTGTATACACATGTATTTTAAGTAAGTACAAATTACATTTCACTGTATTTTATCAGAAATTAACAGAGCAACGCATTTGAAGCGAGGCAGACTAGCTGGAAGCGCGTGAAGACTTAGTTTTGAAAGTCTCGCGACTACTGTTCGAATACTATAAAAACTATTCTAAAAAACGTGCATTTTCAAACGACACAAGAAAAAAAAACGAAGCAGAGCAACGCTATAGTATACATAACTACAAAAGACATACAACAACACCGAGAACTTCTATAGAGGACACGAAAGCAAACGGTCAAACTAACACATACCTTTTACTTCAAAAACATCCACTTCTTCCTCTTGCACGAATCCTCCAGTTTCGAAACAGACGGTTGCAGCTTCTGCTTTTAACTCTCACGGACGTTCTAACAGCGCCCTTAATACGGTCTCCCTGTGTGTACCCGGACACTTTGCTGCCTGACGCGAAGTGAGTTACTGTCACCATAGTTCAATAGTTAAGTCTTTCATCCAATCACCTGTCATGTGATTCCCGAGGCGTGCCAGGGCCAGCACAGTACAATGCATGCGTCTCCTCCACAATGGAGCTGCGCAGCACTTGTGTGGTCCAAGACTAAGACGTTGCCATTGCAGGGCACTGTGCCAGGGTCATGACAACTCCGCTGTAAATGAGTTGTTGGTTTTTGAAAGAAACTAAGTTGAGTTTTATTCAACAATTCAAACATTTGAAGTAAAGCGATAGTTGGTTTGATAACGATTATGGCATCAGCCAGCACTTGTGCAACAATGTATTGACATTTTTTTTAATTCGTGTTAATATACATCAGTTATTTTATTGTATGTCTTCACAAGGGCTACCGGGGTAAATACACGAAAATACAATTTTTATATCAATGAGCAAAAGGAATACAGAAAAAAGCGACAAGGCCCTCTGGCGAACATTTATTCCTGCGATAAGAAATATTTATTTTCCATTTAACGTTTAAATGCGTTATGCTACTACACATTAATAAAGTAGATTTAAGTTTGTTTTTTTTTTTTTTAGGTTTTTTAAAGTTTTTAAGATTTAAGATTGACAGTTCCTCTTTTAGCTAGACTATACATTTATAGTTTCACAAAATGTCATGGTAAACAACTCTCTCAGCCGTATGGACTTTTGATTATGCATTTATAATGTGTACTCCAAATATATGTACATTTAAGTTAGTACAGTTAATGTTGTGGTCGTTTAATCCTGAAGTATTCACAGGGAACAGCAATGGTGTGTTTACAGCTACACTTAGTAGCAGTCTGTCTCCCTCCAGTGGCCAAAGACAATAATCACACTTAAATGCACTTAACATTTGAACTGTTGTGGTCGCGAAACCACAGCTCGGGACTGTGGAATCGGGCGAGATCAATGCCTGACTTTAAAACTAAAAGTGAGATACCCACATTAAACCTTTTCAATTTCATGTAACTATTCTAGCCCCTCATTACATCTGACAAATAAATACGTCTTTGATATTTTTTGATGCATTTTTAGAAAGCGTTATTATTTTTATTATTATTATTATTATTATTATTATTATTATTGTTGTTGTTGTTGTTGTTGTTGGCCAATACGATTTAATTGTTAAACAGTTCCATCAGATTTAGCTCACTATAAAATAAGGACATTTGTGAGATATCAAAATATTGTTTAAAAATGTTTCAGTAAATCTGTTTATTAGTATCCAGTTTTATCAGCCTCCTTGTCTCGTGGAGCTATTCAAAGGAATGCATGTAGATCAACTGTTTTTAGGGGGGTGGTGTTTGTTTAAACCTTTTCATATCATTTAAACAATTACCTGGAGCTCACCAAAAGAGCCGCTCATGCAAGTTGGTAATGTTAGCCAACTAATTGGACCTCCACCTCTCTGTTGTAAAATGCCATTAAGACTAAATCCTCTTTGAAATACAGCCCAGATATTTTAACTGTTACTGCTCTGGAAACACCAGCTTTGATTATTGGTTTACAGCTGTTTAAAGAAGCACATTAAATCATTAGAGGACTTTGATGTGTACTTTTCATTGCATATGGTATACACAGTAAACACATCTCTTGATGAGTTTATGGAATAAACACCTCAGAGAGGAGCATTTGGTAAAAATTTACCTGGTACCTTACTCCATGCAGTGGCATTCACTTAGACCACCTGGTGGCTAAACAGACAAATACAGTGCTATGAAATACACTCATAGTAATTTCAGCATGGGTCCAGCAGCCAATTAGATATCAGAGAGTCTGATGATTGTGACATTTTCCCCTCTAAACCCATCTTTATCTTAGTGGGACCCAGCTGAACATACAGTATTTTCAATCACAATTTTTTCAGTTACTAGCATTCAAATCTGTAAGTAGGACTTATTTTGGATTAATTATGGAGATTGGAAGAGTAGATCGGGACATGAAAATGCCCTGGACTGAATGTACATTATCAGGAATGGGCATGCCTGCCTCACAACTGTTCTGTGAAAAGTGTCTGGATTCCAAAAGTAATGTGCTGATGCCTGATACAGCCCAAAGCAAGGTGCAATAGAATAGTATCCTACAACTACTTACACAGAATTCTGCAACTTTTTAATATCCAGGCAATATGTTACTAAAGAACATATTTTAATATATTTGAAAATCATTGTCCCTTGACAAGTGCCAGAGTGTGGTTCATGACCCTCCTCATTTGTTGTGAGATGCATGGTAAAAAATACTTACTACTTACTACAATCATAGCCATAAAAATGTAATAATTTATTGTTGGTTATATGCACATTTATGGATTTAATAATGGTATGCTACTAGAAAACAAATGTATTTATTATGGTTAATGTTTTTCATGTTATTTGGGAATCCCTGCTGTAAACACAGAAGCTCATATGTCAGTAGACATTACAGCTAAGTAGAGCTGAATATTATTGCTTGAGTTAGTTATTTTTATTGATTGTGTACAAATACACACATTGCATTAACTTTATTTCCCTTTGCATGTTTATAAGTTCAAGTATTGGCACACATAATCTACACTTGTTTGTTAGAAACTATGATGAACATAATAGTATTTTTTGAAAGAATTGTAAAAACCTTTAAATATCTGCAGTATATTTGATAGTTACATAAATGATTCTGAATGTCATCTGTCTGATAAAAGGATCATCAAGGCTTATCAGTTTTTTGTAACTCATACAGAAAAACAGTCATTTATAGTCACTGTATGTGCAAGCATTAAAATTTATAATTGAGATGTGTGATGAGATGTATTTTGTATGAGGCCTGCCTTTAAAGGATTACATGAGCTGCAAATATATGTGTAAATATCCTGGTAATATAAAGTAGACTATTTCATTTATTAAAATGTGTCATTTTCTTAATATATTTAACTTTATTCATTAGTTCAAGTTGAAAATGTACTGGATAAATAAAATGGAGTATAAGTTTGCAAAATAAATATGTCACTGTGTTTTAAACAGTAAATAATTAATTACTGGATTTATTTGGCACACATTCTCATACAGAGTGACTTCAAAGCTATTGTGGCAAGATAAATAAGGTTGTGTATTTCATATTGTAACATAACCTTACCTTATAACTCATTATCTTATGAAGGCATGTTGAAATGCACACATTGCAGTTGAAAGTAATTGATGTTGTATTTAGAGAATTAACAGTTTTAACTGACCAGCAGTTGTTCACAATAAAAACATGCAGCAAACTTTGGAAAATGGAGTGATGGTTATGAATGGAATAAGGGCAGAATCTGAAATGGAGAATCAAATATATAAATGTAATGCAAGCCATCAATGAAGTATACACATTTCATGCCACTGTTATGACATCAGCACAAGATGTTTTATATTTACATAAAAAGGCTAAATTTGAATTCTACCACTGTCAAAATTATTTGTTGTAAGGTAGTTTTGAATCATGCAAGATCAAGGAGTTTGGCTTGTGGAGGCTGAACACCTGTGCATGGTTTGAAGAAGAAAAAAACAACCAAAACCATCAGGCAGCGGGCTGATGAAAACATATGTGAGACAGGCATGTAGGTTTTGATTGTAGCACTGCTTTTCACAATGGGCTTTTCAGTCCAACAGACATGCATTTTCATACAAAGCACATACAATGAACTGTTTTTGTTCATAATCTTTAGGGAAACCACATGCTGTAAGAAACTACCACTTTTGTGGAATGTTCCCTGTTAGTATTTATGTAAGCTGCCTGACCTCTGCATTTTGAAAAGTCTACTCCATCACATGAAAGAGTCTTATTAGTGGTGAGATATGAATCCAAAAGGTTCAGAAAGAAAAACTTGCCTATTTTGCATTTTCCCACCCAACTTAAATGAAATGCAATTTCCGATAGACTTTTCCAGCTTACTTTCCATGTTTGTTTTCAGACTTTCATGGATATCTATGAATTTGAGGGGATCCATGACCTTGGTGACAAAACTACCACCATAATGCATGAGACATTTATTATTATTTGGTTTTAGTTATTAGTCCATGAAATATAAAATGACATAAGTGAAAGGATGGCATTTGATTAGACAGCAACATGATGTCCAATCTGTGTATGTGTAACTTAAGGCAAGTGCTCCATATAAAACATTAGCTTTTCATGCAAACGAGATACTGATGTGACATGATATTCAGCCTTTTTGGCAGTTGTTCCTGTTTTTTTTTCAATCTTCAGATGGTACAGGGATGATTTGTTCCAGTCACACAAGCTCATGGACTTGTAATACAAGCATGAAAACTGGGGAGGAGTGATTCATTCATAACCTGTAAAGAATACTGCTGTTTGAGAGGAAGGTGAATACTGACAGCAGCTGTGACTTTACTATCAGAATCTTGTTAGACAGATCCATGTTAGATTGAAGGAACTTTGTTTTTCTTCTTGGTCTCCAGTTTGTAGACGGTCTGGTAACCCTCATCCCAGGAGTAGAGTAGCTTCTCTTTGGGATGGTAGTGCATGCTGGAGTGGGTAGCGTAGCGTTTAGGGAAGAAGAGCAGGGGGGTGTCTTCGCTATGGATGGTGTCATAAACATCGTACAGGCACTGCACGGTGGAACGTCCACCATAGCGTGAGTTGTACACCACGTAGAGTGTCCCACAGATGACGAAGGCTCCCTCGGCATCCCTGCTCTTGCAGGGCGTGTCCCAGGTATGTTCCACTCCCAAGCTGCTCTTGTCCAGCTTGGTGAGCACCAGATTTCCCCCAAAGTCTGAGTCGGCGTGGATGGCCCATAGGCCCAGCTCATCCACCGCAAGGTCAATGAAGGTGTGTGGGGACAGTGAGTAGGCTGGCATCCGCCCTGCCCCCTGCAGAAGCGTGCGGTCATTCACGGTCAAGTTGTGGATGTGGACTTTGAGGATCTCATTGGCTGTATCAGCCCTGTGGTAGTACAGGAAGCCATTGTACACAGCATGTCCGGTCCCCTGCCAGGGAAAGGGGAGCTGGATCCTGCGTGCTGCCTGGGAAAAATTGCCCTCAGTGAAGTTCTTCATGGAGGTGAACTCCAGGAAGGTGCTGTTCTTGGAGCCACTGAAGAAATAGACCTTACCTGATCCTTTGCTAGGGTCTTTCAGCCAGGAGCCATTTGCATCTCCTGCTCTCTTCACTATCTTCAGTGACTTTACTGCTGACAGTGCCATATTACAATCTGTCAAAACAGTCATGCACCACATATACTGTATAAAACACTTCTCATTCCTCTTAAACACTGTGAACATATTTATATTTCCTTTTCAACTAAGCATTGCCTACAAAAGGCAGTGCTACCAGAATATCTTTGCTAAAAGAAACATGATACACTGATAAACAAGAATGCTTCATCACGTCAGACAGAGTCTTAGCACAGGTGTGTAGAGTTTATCATTTATAAAGGCTAGTAACAAAAGAGATTCACATTGTGCTTATAGTAAATCCAGAGTAAATGAACCTTGAATAAATGAATTTATTTAAGATTTGGAAGACTTAAGCATTTGAAACTCCTGAGCTTTCATGTTGTCATGTTTCTCCTCTCCTTTTCATTCTCCATTGCCCTTTTCAATACTTAGATCCTGACTGGTCTAATAAATGAGTGGGTGTGTCTACCTGTCCCCAGGTTAATCTGGACCTTCTTCTTTTGCTGCTCCTCCTTCACCTGCTGCTCCAGAAGCGTCTCGTCGATCTCCACACAGGGCTGCTTTGGGCCCTCAGTCTCCAAGTACTCCAGTTCCCTCTCTACACGCTCCACCCTCATCACCGCACTCTCCACCTGGCTCTTCACCTCAGCCTTGAATACGTTCAGTGCCTCCAGCCGGCCCCTCACCTCCTTGGACAGGTCGTATAGCTTCTGTTCATAGTTTTGCATGTCCTGGTCACATTTGGCCAGGCGGTCCTGTATGAAGGAGCGCAACAAGATATTGTTCACTGTTCCTACACAACATGCTCAAGTGGATATTCTTTGCATTACCCTCACACCAAAGCAAATTCAAGAATAAGCATATCTTATATGAACCTTTTTACTGCAAGCCAGCAGGATAGTCTGTAGTGAATAGTACAGTATTTGTGCTTTACTGTAATTCTTGTGTAGTGTTGATTCAATGTTGCTACTCTTTTATAAGAACATTTGAAGGCAGTAATTCAGAACAAGCACAAACTGGCTAGGCTAGATGCTTTACTTGGCTTACTTAAGAACACAGATAGAGGGAGGGAAAAAGAGAAACATTACCCTTTTGACACATCTAGTTTTGCTCTTACCTCAAGTTGGTTCATTCTTCCTTCAAAATACTGCATCATAACCATCTCTTGTCTCTGTGCATACCCCATCCTCTGAGTTAAGAGGAATGCTGCTAAAAGTGAGCACCAGTTGTACATCACTAAGGTATCGATTAACACCAATGCAACTGATAAGAGAACTAACGCGTTCTGGCCGTCTTCTTCCTCAAATGCAGCTCTTCTAGAATCATCCAGACTGGTTTTAATCTTGCGACATCTGGCTGTTTGCTGCTCCTTAAGCAACAGTTCTCTGCTGTCTCCAGCCGAACCATATGAGGACCGGATCGTTGTTCCAATTTCTAATGTGATCCAGATGTACTCCCTGCACACGTCCTCACTTTCAGTTCCTGTACAGTTAAATGGCTGGATGACCTATATGTCTCTGACTCAGCATTTGGGATAAAGGTTACATGCCAGGGCACTGTATTTCTGTTCTAGTGAAAGTGTACAGTCCCACAACAATCTGAAGAATGCTTTTCAGGAACCCTTGCAAATGAACATTGGACAGAGATGAGTGGGGATAAGGGAACGGTATGATTATGCTTGATTACATCGGGCCAGGGGAGAGGCGAGCTGTTCTTGTCTGCTCAGAGTAATTGTCTTGCTTTACCTCTGTGACTTTATATTGTGTACTTCCCCTGAAACCCCTGCAAATGAGTCTGTTATTATTATGTTCAGAGTGGTCTCCAATGCAATGTTATTTGACATATATATATATATATATATATATATATATGTGTGTGTGTGTGTGTTTTAATCCAGAGAAATAAGATGGTAGTGCTGCAAACTCTCATACATTACATACGGTATTTTTCAGCTACAAGCCTACAAGCCTAGAAGCCTGTTTCTGCACAGATTTATGTGGACATGATATGTGGCCAGTGCACTTTGGTTGAATTTGTCGTCACAATCTGTGCCATATCATGATAAATAGGGTCCAATAGTAATTTTTTCAGCTTCGCTTTGTGTGCTTTAGGGCTGATAAATTCCACAGATGCTGTTTACTTTGGCTCACCTGAAGCCACCTTGCCATCAAGAATAGATTCTTGGGATCATTTCAGCAATGCTTTATTTCCTGTCAGTAGGGACAGCAAATGAATGAGTGAACTCTGGTTGACTGAAGTGACTGCTGTTATCGGACCTCATTACCAGTGCATCCAGCAGACAATGCTCTCATACCCTTGGCTGAAAACTCCATGGGAATAAATAAAAGCTCACTGTGTGTTAAGCACTGTATTTGATCATTCTCTACCATGAGCTAAACCTGAGAGTTCATACAATATCTCAGCTGAACTGTTTCACTTGTAATCCAAAACAGTTTATTTACAGTTCAATGTGTCAAGAGCTCAACAGAAAGATTCCTCTTCTGCTGTTATTTATGTCTCCAACAGGGGGAGTTATGTCATTCAAAACAAAATTGGGAAGAATACAGTTCCTTTTCATAGTTCAGGATCTGCCTGAGTGTGTCAGCTGATAGAATTTATTGGTTGTGGCCTTTAATTGTTCCGCCTTCACAAGTTTGCAGTGAAGACATATTGTTTTTGTAATTGAAATTATTATCATCGGGAATCACTCAGAAAATGTTAGCTAAAGTGGTATTACACCCAGATTTTCATTGTAATCCATTTTAATCTCAAAGTGTATTAAGATGTTCGGTTAATACACTTTATTCAGCAAATGTTTATGTAATGGTAGATGCATTATGCATGTGTAGAGGCTATATTGTGCCTTATAATTCATGTAATCTATTATGTACATTGTTATATAATGGAACTCAACAGAAAAGTGTTTTAACTTGAACAGTAATGATACACATTTTTTTACATTTAGTGGGATGTATGACAGATGCACTGTTGCCCAAATGGGGGCACTTAAACATTGTTTCTTTGTTTTAATGTGATTTATTTATTGTTAGTGACCTCAGCCAGCACATCAAGCACATAGATTACACTCGAGGTTATGAATACAAGGCAAGGCTTCCTTCTTAGCAGATATGCATGGCATGAGATGATTGAATCAGTCAAGCTATTTTTGACATGTGAATTATTCACTCTCACAGTATCTTAATAAAATACATCTGTAATTATTTGAGGTAATTTCCTAGAAGTCATACAGGTTCATTGCTTTTTTGGACCACATATTTGAGCTCTTCGTGCTTGTTCAAATTCGGGGGTTGTTGGAGTGCACTGTATTAACTTTACCCTTAGAGGGCACTATAGGGTGCTTTGATTAGAAAAAACACTCTTCCAAAAGAATGAAATGAATTGTGAATATCATTGACCCTCACTATATTTCTTCACAATTCAGCAGACCTAAGCCATGACCAGTTTCTCAGACAAATCGAACAACTCTGAAATCAACCCTAGTTAAGTTGTAGTACTATTTTGCACTGTTGATATTTCAATGTTTTTATTTACTTTATTTTATTTTAAATGTGGGATTTACTATGACAGATTATATTAACATGGAGGTTATGTACCAAAGCAAACATTTCTTTTGAACAATTTGGACAACACTGTGTGGTGTTTAAGAATCTGGGCAAGTGACTGCAAGTTTCGCATATGTCCAGAGCTAGGTTCCATACTTACTCCCAGGTAAATATCCAGCTGCATTGAGCTACAGAAAAACTGAGAAACACCAAAATCACATTGGATAATGGAGTCTGGTACACAAATTTATGATCTCATGCATTTATTTGTATGTCCAGCTTTGTCCTTGCAAGTTCAAATTGTATACATATGATTTTTAACCTGCTAACCCAGTATTAAACATATTGTTTGAAGTTAAACAAAATACTCTGATATTATGTACAGGATGCAGTCACATATTAATGTGCTGTATTTTGCCATAGTATTAGCTCTATGCTGAATAATATAGTACAATAAAATACAGATATTAACCTTTCTGCCAATATACAAATCATGAATCTCTAGTCCAATAGCATAAAAGGTCATTTGGAGTTAATCTGCCCATCTGAGACCACTGCCTTATGGATAATAAAGATGAATTGACATTTGCCTTTGCTGAGGGAAATGTGAATCCCCACCTCCTCTGGGTAATTCCAGTGGTAGTGCAGAAATTATGGAAGGGAGGAGGCTAAGACATTTTAGCCATGTGTAATTGCCTGCGCTGATGTGTTCATCCGTTTCAGGGTGTTGTTTGCAAAACAAAAGGCTGTATGTGTGCACATGCCTGCATACATGAGGAACAACAGCATGTTAAAGCCATTGTTTATGCATAAGTATCTTTGTTTTGTTTTCTTTTTTCTTAAATTATGATTATTTGAAGGTCTCACCTGTCAATAACACACATAATGCTTTTTGTGTAGAGATTCCTCCTCTGGCCTTCACATCCACCTATAATTGAAAGAATGTCTCTTTTCATCTCTCAGCGGTTCCAAATTCTAGGTGAACAAAGGGATAGCTTGCTTCTACTGTCCTTTTCTCCACACATGAATAATGAAGGCTCTGTGCAGCTTTGATTTCGGTCCCTTTGCTGTTCCTTGCTACCACATTCCGCGAGGGTATAGCAATCATCACAGTTACAGGGCTTGCTTTGATCGGAATCATTAGGAGCAATTGGCACATTGTCATAGCCATGTCTCCTGCACATAACTTGCAGCCAGCCAGCAATCCGGATGTGAAAGAAAAAAAATGAAATGGTGTTCCAGGGACCTCACATGAGAAATTTACCAGCATCATAATAACAACAGTATAACAACAGTGTAATCTCCACATTTTATGATAACACTCTGCATCAGAGCCTACCCCCTGAGTGTAGGATTCTACATTTGTCTGGATCCCTGTCATCTCACAGTGGTGACTGAAGAAAGTGATCCTCTTGGTAAAGATTGGTCCTCAGTGTAGAGGCCCAAGCCATACAGACCAGATCCTCATTCTGGATTCTTTCTATCAACTGTCTGTTTCATCCCACATCAGCACAGTGAGAGGTGGAGGGACAAGAGAGCAAAGCTGCCACATGCCCCCAGGTCTTACCACTTTGCCCACTAAGGGTTAGTGGCTATGCTGATTTTTATGTTTGATATTCATCCTTTCTGATACCAGTGACCTTCTCTCTCATGCTGTTCCCTTTGTTGTGCAATTTCTATGGTGCTGTAAAAGCAACAGAGGGCTGTTTGTACAGAATGCATTCTATTTGCCCAATGAATTTTAATGTTAGTGTAAAAAAGTGTCTTGTATTATGTTCACTCTTTTCACTCACATTCTTGTGTCAGTTTATTGCGTATTTTAAGACCCCACTTTGTGTCTCTCAGTGTCTTTGTGTTTCAGTCAATCATTAATCATTCTTTGTGACCACAGGGATGGGTTAACTGTTGTTTGAAGAGATGTGGTGCTGCCCCCTAGTGAAATATTACAGAACCTTCCCATCTTCATTAATGAAGACATTGAGAAAATATTTGGTGTATCTCAGTTTCTCACTGAATTCCTTTTGATGAACATAATAGACAAAGTCTTTTCCTGAAAATAAAGATTTCCTGTGCAAGATATTGGCAAGCCTTTGGTCTGGGGCATAGCTATAGAATTAGTACATTGGTTCAAAGTTCTACTTAAATCACAACGATCTATCCATCTATCTGATATTAGTTTTGATCCCTAAATTGATTGAAGTGAAATTTTTGAATAAGTTTCATTCATTCACCAGTTCATTCTCAATTGTCCTTTTCCAACATGCTAAGGGCTGTGAAACGATATCCAAAAGTGAATATCCATAATTCAACTATCTATAAGAAGGAGATTGCCTTTGTTTCCTAGTAATGCTTTTGTATAAATGGACAAGAGACACACAGGCCTTGTAGTGCTTGTGTGCTATCACATTTGTCACAAGAAAAATTAAACAGGAAATTCCAACAGATCAATGTCTCGTCTGTTTCGTACTTGAGTGGATGGTTAATGAGACACAGCAATGTTATTATGCTCTTCAGTCACCATCATTCTTCAGAAGATAAAGGGAGAAGAGCAGAGCAGATGCAGTGGCTGACATGTCAGATTTCTGCACCCAGCATGTGAAGTCTTCAGGCAGACGATTAACAGTGCTCTGCACCATACACCATATGTGCTTATATCTTTTTTTAGTTATTTTTTAAAGATGCAAGTGTCTTCTTATACTGTAAACCAGTGAAGGCCACTGACTCTCATCACACTTACTCCATAACTAAAGTTATCTTAGATTCAGGACCAGATTTGGCCAATGACCCAGTCCGGAAAGTATAATCATAGTCACACACCAGTCCTTAATCGTGGCCTGTGAAATCAATTTGTCATAGTAACCTGTTAATACATTGCTACAAATGTTTCAGTTTGATGTTACAGATACACCCACAAATGTAGGAAAGGGTGCAGCCCATGATCTTTAAGGCAGGCTGGCTGTGAACCAGAAAGCTCTCGACACAACGGTGTGTTGACTTGCGAACAGCTTGTTGCTCCGTGGCTATAGGTGAATCATTCAGTTTCCTCTGTGAGAGGGCCTTGTTGTCTCTCTCTTTTGGTGAAGTGCCGATTAGTGCATCCCTGAAGCAGAGTGCTGAGACTCTGTCTGCTGCGTTGGATGGGCTGTGAGAGTGGTGTGCACTGGGGAAATCACACCACGCTGCCAACTTCCTGATGGGTGTCTGGAGGGATGGCACAAACACAAGCACTCTCATGTTTTTTTTTCTTGCACATTTTAATCTGCATGTGGTAAACACCCAAAAGTGTATGTGGAGGGGGGGATACGTAAGGCTGTTCTCTGCCTCCTGGGCAGCACAGATGCAAGCAATGATGATCTCAGCAGGGTGTCACCCAGAACTCCAGGAAAGGAGAACGCTCTGCCTACAGATGAGGTGTTTCATGCTCAATGGGCATTTTATAGTGCAGTGCATCTTGAGCCATGCTTACAAATGCAGGCACTTTAAGTCATGCACATGATGCTCAGGGGGCTAAACCCATCCCCCAACTTCCTCTGTTTTACTGGGTCAGAATCGTATTCTGTCACAGCGTGAGCTGAGATTCAACACCGGATTTTACTCCACTCCTGGACTCAATGCCTCGCAGTCCCAAACACACAGAGGCAATTAAATGGTTAATTGAAGAGGTAGGGGTGAGGGAGTTATATCTTGGATGATTGGACAAGGATGGGAAGAAAGTGGTGTTGCATAATTCTTGGTAATGTGTTTGAGCAGCCCCAGTGGGGAGGTGGCACACTGGAAGTAGGTGTTAATTAATACTGAGGGTCAAGAGAACCACCTGTGTCTGTTTTCTCAACCTCCTGGCTTTATCATTATGCTAGTAGCACTTTCAAAAGTGTAATCAAGTCAGAGATGAAATTTAGATGCAATAGCCTAATTAGCACCTTTGCTTGAAGTGTGTGTCTGTCAGGGTAGGGCAATGGAATTTTCCCTTAAAGGTGAAGTGACCATGGCAGTGCAGAATACGTCAGTTTGTACTTTTCAGGTGATTCATTCATCTAAAGGAATGAGACTCATAAGCATTTTGGATAGTGTGGCTGTATCATAGACTGTGATTCATCTTGATGTGGTTGCGTTGAATAGATTCCAGTGTCTGCCACTGTATTAGTGTGAGTGATAGACGCAAACCTAAATTAAACCATTAAACCCCAGCTATACAATAAACTGCAAAGAGACACCACACAGCAGCTCTCTTTTAAGGAACAAAGCAGCAGTGCTAGGAATTCCCTTCTCTTCCTCAGGTGTACAAAAAGCTTCCCGCTCTATGTGCTCAATTTACCTTAATTACAGCTGCTCACCACCAGCTCCCTCACCAGGCTCCCTTCAATTCACCACTACTCAGCATTTAACGCAATACACAGACACAGAGAAAGGACCTTTCTTGCCTTCCTCCTCACCAACCACCACACTTAGCACATCCCCCATAGTTAATTTTTTTTCTACCATACACTATTTATGGGGAGCACAGAATTTGCACAGTTCAAGCACACTGTATATGATAACTGCAGTGTCAGACAGCCCTGGGGCAGATCCAGTGATAGCCACCAACTGCCCTTCTCATTTCCATCAGTCTCTGGTAAAGCCTGGAGTCCACAACAGAACTCCTAACTCAGGTACAGTGAGAGGCATAAATAATTTAGGTTTGTCTTCCTCCCCCTCATTAACACAGCATGGAGCAGCTTCGGGATAACCTAATTTGAACGCCTGTTATAACATTTCTAAAAATGTTTCTCTCATTCCTTCACACACAATGAGTAGAACAATGAAGGGAAAAAGGCCCTCCGTGTGTTTTTACTCTGATTCAATTCATTTCAGATTTAATTCACAGCTACCAAGAAAAAAAGTACTTTTAGATTTGAAAATGATTCATTAAGGAGTGATTGCTCTATGCGTGCAAATAAATGTGCTTACTTAAATCTGTCCATGTGTTAAAATGTTTCATAAATGTGTTTATATTTCCAACAGAGTGGAAAGTTATTAAAATGCTAAACTGGTTTATATCTGTGTTACAAAATAATCTTAATCTCATCTGTCAACATTGTCATGTAGTAAAAACATGCCTCTGTGTTTCTTGTGAAAATTATTGTTGGATTTACTGCTCTTTAGGCATTCAAAAGGCAATCTCCATGTCATGGCAAAATGAATCGCGATGTTTTTTTCTTGTTGAACGTGTCTCTATTGGTAATGTATTCAGCTCATTCCTGTCACAGCCTCATGATTACAGACCATAGATGACATGTGATACATTGGTGGGTTAGCTTCAGTTCTGCCTAATTACATATTTTTTAAATCCCACACTGAGTCATTTTAGATGTTTATTCCCCTGTTGTCCAGTAGCCAAGCTGTACATGTTTTCAGGGAGTGGCCTGGCATTCGTCCTCCCCCTCCAATGCAGTCTATGACCCAGCTGATGCGCAATGCTCTCCCAGCATTGCTGTTGTGATGCTTTCATGCACTGCAATTTTGCAGGAGCCATTTTAAAACATTATGTGTTGACTATGCTGGGAAAAGAGTGATGCCACCATGGTGGTATTTTCTGGTTTTCAGGACTCTGTGCTCCGACTGTTTCAGTTCCTGAAGATTCCTCAGTGTGAGAAAAGAAGGAAACTGTGTTGGTACTAATTCTTCTCATCTCAGGCTGCCAAATGCCCCAAGGTGCTACACTTTGATGGTTCTCAGATAAAGGTCTGGGGAGGGGAAGTCAAAGCAAAATAAACTGACGCAGACTAGTAGAAAATCAACACTTCAACTATCTCGCCGGTCAAAGTTGATTACACCACCAGTCTAAATCCTGTTGAGAGTGGTTTGTGAATTATGATTAAGGAGTTTGTCATAATTCATATTTTGCTCCAACTTGTTGTCTGAAGGTTATGTGTTGGGTGTGGTTGGTTTCTGGATGAAAATAACAATGAAATTGCTTGCTATGAATCACATGTGTTTCAGTCTCTTCCCTTCTTATTTGAGTTAGTGCACTCAGGAAAGTGATGATTGGATCACCATCTGTTAAAAGTCCTGAAAATTTTAAAACGGGACATTAATAAAAGAGGGATGTACTCCAAAAAGTCCAAAATCTGCTTAGAAAAACAGGGCCCTTTAGAACAGCTGCTGCTGAAATGCCAAACTTATATTTGCTTGCTCTTTTCATGAAAGAGACTGCAGAAATACAAAGAAATGCTTTCTGTACTTTGACTTTGGTCTTCTTCTCTTTACCCACTTTAGTGATTCAAAGGGGTACTTAACCCCTTAATGTAGCGTGCGAGTTACGTTACATGGTATGTTATGTTTTCATTAGCTTTATTAAGCTTCTCATAATAATCAGTGGTTCCACTGGAGATGTCACATTAACAATAGCAAATATATATGCACCCAATGAGGACAATCCCACATTTTTCCATAACAACAAAAACTACCATACCAGTCATTAAAAACTCTGAAGGGAACACCATGTCAACTCCAAATGATATCTCAGCAACTTTCCCATCCTTTAACAATAACCTTTACAAATCCAACTGTACATGTGATCCGTCTGCAATTCAAACCTTTTTTGGCAATATCAAACTCCACAGGCTAAATAAAAATCAAGTAATAAATCTAGAGTGACCACTTTCATCAGACGACTTTAAAAAAAGCACTGTTTTCAGTGCCAAATAATAAAGCACATGGAGCTGGTTTCCCAGCAGAATTTTATAAACATTTCTGGCCAACAATATCATTATTATTCATTAAAATGACCACCGAAATTAGAAATTCCTCTGTAATTCCACCCCATATGAACACAGCACTTATATCACTCCTCCTTAACCCTAATAAAGACCCAACTCTCTGCTCAAGCTATCGCCCATTATCTTTCATTAACACAGATATTAAAATCATCAGTAAGGCACTAGCCATGAGATTAGAAACAGTCATACCTTCTATAATACACCCTGATCAAACAGGCTTCATTAAAGGCAGGCATTCATCAAGTAACATGTGCCGCCTATTCAATCTAATCAGTAAAACCAAAAACAACAACAACAACAACAACAAAAATACAATTATCTTGTCATTAGATGGCGAAAATGCATTTGACTGGGTTAATTTTTATTCTCCACATTAGAAAGATTTGGTTTTGGGAAGTTCAAAGGATCAAAATTTTGTACAACTCATCCGCAGCATCAGTAAACACAAATGGCATAATTTCACAACGTTTTACACTTCACAGGGGTACAAGACAAGGATGTCCCCTCTCACCCCTACTATTTGCCCTGTTTATTGAACCCCTAGCAGCTGCCATCCACCAAGACACCAAAATCACTGGTATCACCACCCAATCCATTATTCTCCCAGTTAACCAGGACCAATGGAATGCTATGACCCTCAATCTCTCACTTAACATCCCTACAGGTAACATTCGATATCTCGGCATTAATATTAGCTCCAATCTTTCAGAGTTATTTGAACTGAACTTCATGCCAATTCTTAAAACCACTGCAAATCATTTAAACCGATGGAATAACTTATCACTCTCACTTGATGGCTGCATAGCTGCAGTGAAAATGTCAATCCTACCAAGAATCTTTTTTCAATGACTCCCATCTTTCCAACATCCAATTGGTTTTCTACTCTAAACTCAATAATCACAAAATTTTACTGGAAAAAGAAACTTTTTTTCATTACTTCTTAGCTCATCAGTTACAGTACCTAATGAAATGGATATATTCAGACATGCAAGAAGATCCTTGGCTTGAAATTGAACAGTCAGTATATGAAGAACTCTCCATTAAAGACCTACCATTCTTGTCCCAATCAATCAAAAAACATAATTGCTATAAAACCATCACCATTTCAACAACTCTGAAAACTTGGTGGAAAATCAATAAGATCACCAACCACCCACTTAATCCCTGTAAACTCACCAATTTGAAGCAACCCGGATTTCTTAATCAATACGACCACCTTCATATTTAACTCATGGAAAAGTAAAGGAATCACCCACATACACCACCTCTTTGAAAATAATAAATTCTTAACCATCCATGAAGTCACACAGAAATATGACATCACCCAAGAAAACTTTTTACAGTATCGCACTTAAAAATAAAATACAACTATCCAACAATAATTTGCAACCACTGACATTAATAGAAAACATAGCATTCATTTCAACATCTAAGAAACCTTTATCCAAGCCATATAAACTCATATCATCACCAAAAGAAAAAACATTATCCATCCCAATTACAGACTGGGAAAAAGATTTAACAATCAAGACTGATCTCAATTGTCCACAATGCACCCTCAACACAGTAGATTGTTATTATCACTCTTTTTGGCAATGCACACCAACCCAAAATTTCTGACAAATTGTAACAGTTGAACTCTCCAAATTTCTGGATCACAGCATTCCACTGTCCCTAACTCTTTGCCCTCTAGCAGATCTCACACCCATCAGTCACCTTCACAAATATCACAAAACCATACTTATCACTGACCATAGCCAAAAAAACAATACTCCTTAACTGGAAATACAGGCACAAACCCTCAATGTCACAATGGCTTAATCTGTTAATAGACTATATCTCAATGGAACGAATCACAGCTAAAAACAATAAACAATCAAAACAATTCAGTGATACCTGGGAACCCATCCTTGTAAGGCTCAACTTGCAGACAAATTGACCCCCCATTATTATTATTATTATTAGTAGTAGTAGTAGTAGTAGTAGTAGTGTTATTATGGTTATCACTTAGTATCTTAGTATTCACAATCATTACTATTATTATTGATGATGATGATGATGATGATGATCATTATTATTATTACTCTTACTGTTATTATTATTATTATTAACCATTGTAACTATTATTATTTATCATTATTATCATTATTATTATTATGATGATGATTTAAGATTATTGGACCCAGTGATGTTTTTTGTTGTATGTTATGTTTGTATGTATGTTCATCCATCAATAAAAAAAAGCACAATAGGTAGTCCTGCTAAAAACCGGTCCGTAAGAGGATTGTAGGCCACTCTTGGACCATACCGGAGCAGAAATGTAGTTTGAGACTGAAGTCACACACATATAATTTACTGATGGTTAGTACTGATGTATCAAATCGAATCTTCTGTTTGTTAGCCATGATTTATCCAAGCTTTGGCATAGTTCTTGTGATACAAGTTCTTTTAAGTTTTTTCTCATAACCATGTTAGGCTGTGACACGTCTCTCTGGTGACATCATTTTTCCAACTTGTACAGTAAATATGAAAACCTAATAAATGAGGATCAATCACCTGTTAAAAAAATTAAGCTTCTCATAGTTTTCACTGCTGCATGCAGTGTTTCACATATGAGTGAAAGGGTTAATACCTATGACGGCTGTTGAGGCCTATTTTGATCTTTACATAAGAATTGCTGTTGGGGCACAGCTGCTTGATACATAGTTATATGTTGCATTCATCATTTTGTATGATTGTCTGTATGACATCCATGAATTTTTGACCTTCAGTCATGGATGCAAGACTAGCATGGCTTACAGAATCATTGTCACTGGTCTTTATAATTGAGCTGTGTTCAGCATTGGAGACACACAGCTCTGGAGTTCTCCCCACTGTGGTTCTCCCCCCAGCTGTTGCAGTTGCGCTGATTGTCAGATTCAGTGCAACAGCTGAGGTTTGCAGGGGTATGTAGACATGCCTGAAGCAACACACAGAGTCACTCTTCCCAGGAGTCACAGGCAATAATATCTCTTCCATCTCTTCATACCACTGTCAGACCAATGGTGATGCAATGATGTAGAGACCCAGAATTCCCTGGGCCCTCTGTGATATCACACATACTTGGTTTGTACAAGTATGGAATAAAAGAAGCAGGCTGGGACTCGTTGTGCCCATTGTCTCATGTGCTGCAGAATTAGACAATATGTGCAATGCCTTTAATACTGTGGACTCTGAAGCCCACTGAACTCTACACATTTATTTTAAGAGCTGCATTGCATATTCAGTGGATGTGATTCATTTGGGTCTGTGTGTATCACAGTAGTTTGTGTTTGCACAGTGGGGTCAGTTCTCCTTTGTATATCTCATGGAGTAATTATCAGATTGATAGGCAGAAAGCAGGGGCTTGTAACAAACTGACATGACATCAGAGGCATACACATCACATCCATTTTATTTAATAAAATCACTATGAAAGGTTTGATCTCTACACTATAATCACATTTAGGTATTTGTGATGACCATTGGCTTTGAGAGAGTTGGTGGTCTATTCTGGAGAGAGCAGGATGGTCAATTGGCCATAAAGAGAGTTACTCCTGTGCCAGAAATTTCCAGGATTAAATGTGTGCTGTCTATGCAGGTTAAGAGGTCTCTGAATCAGTTGCTGTCCTGTCATGGTTTTCCCTCATGGCATTCTCTAGAGCTTATTACTTTGGCCATAAGAGCTTTTTCATTTGACTGTTGTGGTGCAGTGCTCCATGAAAGGAAGTGAAATCAGTGCACTGGAAAGGTAATTCATGAATGGACTATATTTGCTCCTGTTACACCAGTGGCACAATATGCCTTTAGGAATCATCTTATATTCTCTCGTAAAGCATACTGCCCATCTCTAGATATGTATGTCCCTGCAGTTTATTTAGCTTCTATTCTCCCCAGCGGTGAGTGAGCTGGAGACAGAAACACAACTGCCCTCCAATCACGTTGCATGACCTTCTTCTCTTAGTGAGCAGACAGCTGGTGTATAAAGCACTCTCCTGTACCATAAGGCAGAGTTTGGTGTACAATAATGATAATACAAGTGAGACATGAGTATAGGGGGGAACTGTAACATGTTAGTTTTTTTTTCTGTTAAGATATACAGTATTTTCATTTCTAAAGGTGGGCTCGTCGCCGAGAAGAGCGGACTTTGCCTAATCTAAGTTTTTATTTCTCACACACATTCCTCAGTCAATGCACCCAATGCACAAAACAAATAGTAATATTTTATCCAGGGGACACAGCCAGAGGATTGCAGGCATAATTTCATGCACCAGGGTTATCTGCTAAAAGCAAACCCTGTGTATATCCTACGTGAGAGAGACAGCAGGTTAAGTGACTGTCATTTCACCATAGTGTTGATGAAGGGAACATGCCAGTTTAATGATTGTCATATTCTCTCTCATCCATTTGGCTGATAAATCACAGCAGTGCAGACATAAGTGCAATTGAGCACCTCTTCTGAACGGTGTAATATGGCAGAGGGCACTTGCGTACCCCCTAACGTCCCTCTCCACCCATAATGAGCAAGACAGAGGACACAGACACCCTACTGTAGGTCCGCTGGGGCCAGAGCTCCAGATCAGTGTGGCTGTTAATCAGAGCGAAGCAGCTAAAGGTAAGCTATCAGAGCTCATCAGGGACGTGTGACACACATCCCTTATTGGGCGTTGAATAATTTATGCACAGACACCAGGGGGAATGGCATTTACCGTTGACACGTCTGTGCAACTCTGAAAGCAAGCACAGTGTTTTCCATCTTATTAGTTTGCTGTGGCTTTGTTGACTGAGATTGGGTTCTGTCCATTCCTTCCCCTTAGTGGTGCCGTAATACCAAGTCACATGTTATGCAGTGTTATGTAATCCAGTGGTGCAAGCTAATCAGATGCCTTCTAGGCATGCTGTCTGTATGAAAAGCAACACGGCTGTTAAAGAGGGCCATACGTCGTAATGTGAGCATGACAGAGAACAGCAGAGGCCCAATCACAACAGATTAATCTTGGTACCGGTCAGGTGGTCTCCATGTTCTGCTATGCTACGATAATTCTATCCCAGTTGCCTAGCTGTAAACGATGCTCATGAAAGCAGCCAGTGAGCCCATCCCATTTAATGGACACTGCAGAACATGTAGGTTTTTTACCTGGCCAAACACAACCTGTTTATTTGTTACTGTCTTCTTACCTGAGCAAGTGATGGCAGGGGGATTGCTTGGAAGTGGCAGATATTACATCATCATCCATGTGTCAACATCATTTTTAAAATCATTGTGACTCTTTGGTGAATATGAAGTCCTATGATCTTATATGAAAGGCAAATTATTATTCTAAGTCTTTTAAGTCTCAGGGTCAGAACAATTACCAGAATGCAAGCAATAAAAACATTTGATTTTTTATGATCTTCAATGGATTATTTATCTGGTCAATTTGTCTAAGAGAGAAAAAAGGTCTCCCAGTGTTCTGCTAATCATCCCGTGTTAGGCTAGTAATGTGTAGATTCAATGAAAAAGAAATCAACCATTTCTTGTCAAGCCTTCATTTAAATGGGGGTGTAGAAAAGAGGGGGAATAAGAGTAATTAGGGATATCTAGTCCCCTGCAGCTTTCATAGAAGAAACACCAAGGTAAGTTATTTAGCCACCAATAGAAGGGTCTGTAATACAGAGCCAATGTTTGCTTTACACCTGGTCCTTGACAGCAGGTGTGGAAGCATGATCCTTTGGGATTTTCATCAGCCAGGCTTTGTTGTCAGAACACCTGATTCATTGTTCATTGTGAAACAGCTGATATTTTGGTTTAAAATAGATTAAAATGGCTGAGATTAGAAATGGCATTTGGGGTTGATGTGGGTAGAAGCAACTGGGACCCACAATTTCCAGGATGGATGAATGCATGTTAATGTCCAGGCATTTGGGAAAGAGTACAGCGCTGAGGAATAATTGTTTTAATAACTAAGACTGTGCACCAGAAAACCAATCAGAAACCCCTGAGAGAGAGAGAGAGAGAGAGATCTTGGGGAGATCCTGACTCCACATGGGTGAATGAGGCAGAAGATGGAAGAGAAATGCTCAGCTGCATGGTGACAGGTGGGGGTGACAGCCTGAGCGTGCAGCAAGGGTAGCCAGCTACACTCACTGGAGGAGGAGGGCATGTGCGGATCTCAGGATCACATTCTGCAGTCCACAGAAGGTGAGGTGGGTGACACCCTCACCAATGCCCAGGTGTCTGGCACTCTTAGTGTAGAACCAGAGCCAAACAGCAATTAGTCACATGGAGCTCAGAATCCTCACTGGAATGGGGATAGATTAAGATGGCATGGAGAAAATCCATATATTAACACACTCACGATCAGGTATGATGTACAGCAATTTATCTGCTCAAATTTTTATGTTGGCTTCTCTGACACTTGTGCTACAACTGAACTTGCCATGTAGATTGACCTCTTCTGAGACTGGACTCTCTAATGAGGTCACAAAGCTTGATAGGTCACTGCAAGGTCACCTGGAGCAAATGCAAAGCAGCCAAGAGATGGTGGTCCTCGCTGCCCAGCCCAGTCATGTGACAAGCAGCAAAGCCAACGGTCATCACATTTATGTGTTTTCAGCTCATTCAGCAAACAGGGATGTTTTACACCCATTTCGAAACAATCAGAGGCCTCAAAACACCTGAAAGCACCGATGTGTGATGATTTAATCACAGCTGAGGGGCTGGCTACAGTGTACAGTGCCTGTACTGTCAGTAATTACATCTTCCTGCGGGCTCCTCTGGCTTCAGTAATTGCTGTTTGGAATAGAAATGAGTAAGCGACCCTCTGAAGTACAAAGCAGATCCATAGTGTGTTCTCTTTGGAACACTTAATAGCACAGCCACCAAAGAGCACCAGACCCTTCACTCCATTGGGACACAAAACCCCAGTGCATTGTGTGTCACAAAACTGGAACCTTGCAATGATTTATCTGCAGACCCTGTGCAGTCCAATCTTAATTTTTTAAATCATCTGCTGTAAATCTAAATTGAATTAACTAAAGCCTGTTCATTTTTAGGGAAGCAGCATCCCATGCAAAATCATTTCACCTTTATATACCTTTGTCAACAAGGTACAGGAAAATAGCCACAATAAATAATCAAAATATTAATAATACATGCGTATCCGTTTTTAATCAGTGGATTCATCTACTATACATTTGACTATTGATGGAATTAATATATTAATGTTATTTCATACAGAGCAACTTGATGTTAGGTGGCTCTGTAGGTCTGATTCAAAACATGAAGTCAGCTGGCAACAAAATGCCCATAACTATCTTCACAATGAGTCAATCAATGAAAAGAAAGAACACAAAAATAAGGAACTATTGATATAATATACATGTTGCCATGTGGCTAGAGAGAGGGCCAATTTAGATTGAATTTTCTAACAGCGTCCTAATAGTGTTGCGTTCAAGTGTTGAATAAAGCAAGTCAGTTGATTTACAGTGCCCATTCATCATTTTATTTTGTATATGACTGTACCTTGTGCAAATTAGAGAGTAACATTTATAGAAAAAAGCAGAAAAATCTTCCAGCACATACTTTTTTCCTGTTCTCGCATGTTTTTTGTTCCTATTTAAGGGGTATGAAGAATATGGACTGATCTATGTATGCACTGTAGGCTTCAGTGTAACAGAACTTTTACATTTATGGGTTCTATGTTATAATTAAACCATCTTCTGCAAAAATATGAATGTCATTTGTCTGATAGAAACTTTAAATTTGATACTTTCTTCCATCTTGGTTTTTCATAACTAAATTTGAAATCCCTAGGTAGCAGCTGTTTGTTTACGGGTGATATAAGGTGCTCTCTACCTGCCATCATTAATTATATACTTCATCTCTTCATTAGCAAAGTATTGCTCTTTCCATCTGCAATCCCTTGGTGAACTTGCAATATATTGCACTCAATGTGATTTAAGTGCTAGATTTCATACTTGTATTAAACACTTCACAGTTCAGTAACCATTTCTCTAGACTTATTTGTGCTGCTTATACTTGTCTGAGAAAAAATAAAAGCATTCTATAAACCGTTGTTCATTTTTCTGTTAAAACCTTCCTGTCCCTTCCTGATTAACATGTACATTTATACAACAATGTTGTAAACATTGCATTAAACATGAAAATGAAATAAATGTAACTGAGCTTTGGTAGTCTGCAGCCTGAGAAAAGAGGCAGAGTATTGAGATTCAAAACTGCAAATGTCACAGGTATCCTCTAAACACAATATTAAAACCCTGGTATAAAGTAAAAGTGTCACCATTGTAGGCATATGCACAATATATATTGTACAAATTTATGAAACTCATAGCCAGTCAAAGAGACTAGGGCTTATGTATGTATCAGCAGTGTATGTGTAAGTGTCTCTAAGTGTCTGTATAAAGTTCATTTTTTTGATCTTATATTCCCTTAGTGGGGAACTCAAGAGCAATTCAGCTAGTGTTGCAGATGACATTTAGGGCTTATGGATAAATTTCTGAGAGTAGCGTATGTTTTTATGTTTTTCCAGATATATGGTAAACACAAAAATCTAATACTGTTGTATTAGCAGACATGCTACAACTTCACACCCTCTAATAATAAACATGAAATTCATTGATTTTTATATAGAAATATTTATTAGTAACATTTGAAAGGACATTTTACATACTAGGTCCATAAATAAATTGCCACAGTACGTTTCACATGTGTTTAATATAATGTCACATTTGAAATCAAAATCTGAACAAAGAGAATCAAAAACTGAAAAATTCCCACAAAAAGTAACACATGCACTGTAATCAAAGAAAGCCAGCACTGCTGAGACACTTGATGTTTTGGCTGATAATAACAATGAACAATACAGATGCATGTCAAAAAACAGGCACCAGGACTATATAGAAAACATTTACATCAAACTAAAGCTCTGATGAATCTGTAACAATGTTCTGTTTTTACTTTTTTAATATACTGAATACAAAAAAGGCGGGATGACCACTCAACATGCAACTGAATACATGTCCCCATGCAAGGAGAACTCCCTGTAGGCACAGAATGGATGGGATTCAAGTCATCTTATTCTGAATGGGTGTACACATTTGCAATGACCTTGATCTTGATGTCTTGTTTTTCCAAAGGGTTTGGTTTGTATCTCTGCATTTGTTCTCCCTGCCTTTGTGATCTTTGGGGACCCATCCAGCTACGGAGATGGGGGAGCCTTCAGGGAATTACAGGACCCACCCTGGCTCCCGCTCGTGGCACCTTGTCCCACCCACTGCAGAAGACATGACAAAGAAAGTCAGACGAGGTCGCCTCAATCGTCAGCGTGCAGAGGCTGGAATGTGCTGCAGATGAAATACAGGAGGAATCTAATTTTGATAAAAGGAGGGAAGAAGCTGCAATTCCATCTGTGCGCAATAATGGACTTTAAGAATTGATTCTGTTTTTGAAAATTGTCTTCTTGGGCTCTGAATTCCCCAGTGCATTGTGTGTCCTCAAATTACTTGTTGTCTGTATGTCATCAAAATTCTCTCCTCCACAGAGTAAACCTCTAATTGTACCTGTTCTTTTCTGAAGACTACAGGGAATGTTTTAAGTATAGTTACTTATGCAAACAGAAAATAACAATTTACTGTTTCACAGAATGGGATTGTTTTCACTTTTGCATGTTTATTTCATTGTGAACATCTCTACTAACCAACAGGTCAGCTTAAGAAAGGCAAAGAGCAGGGTGAGCACCACTAGAAACAAGCAGATATGTTTTTGAAATAACTTTGCAATGTGAGCACATTTTGAGTGTAGTCTTTGGTAAGATAAGTGTTTCTTGATAAGAGAGTCTACCCTCAGCTGAAATGGCCTGGGATGAAGATTGTTGAATAATAGACAAGGGCTATGTCCTTGAGGGTCACTCTGGCTCAGACTCAGATTTCAAAGAAGTGCGGCACAGAATGCCTCAAGCAAGTCAAAACAGAGACTGAGCTCTCTCACATGGCCGCATCAGTTTAGCACACCTCAACCTTAAGGAAAGCATTTTTAAGGCATCTTTGAGGAATCTGTGAAGTAAACCAATAAATCATTATGTGGAGCTCAGGTCAGCAGGCCAGCTGCCTAACCTCCCCATTAACCTCCTTATCCATTACAGCTGTATGTACTTGGATGTGTAATAACACATTACAGTTCCCTTACACCTTATACCACTAAAATAATTGCCAACAGCAGTATTGTTTATTTATGTGAATAAAGAAATTGATTGTATGATTAGATGTTATAGATTTATTGTGTATTAGGTCTTATATCTTCATTCATTAATAAGACTATGTTCCATTTTCTAGTCTCGCATTGGACTGTGAAGTTTATATCTGCCATTTTTTCTGATTACTAAATTTGCAGCTCTGTTGCAGAATGGTTAATGCACTTTGACATATATCACCAACCATCAACCAAGTCTTACCTCAATAAGAGGGTGCCAGTGGGCAATGGGCTTGCGAGGGTACATCAGCATCTCATTCCAGTGGTCACGGCCCAGGCTCTCTGCCTCGTTGCCCACCCGACACACTCCAATGACCTCATTGTGACCTACGCTGTGAAAAGGGGACAGAATATATCCTTTCTTCATTCCTCCTACAGATGTGCTGTGCATATTTTATCAGCTCAATCCTTGATATGGAGTGATTATGTAATTACGATGTTTCCAAGTATATAACATCTCATCAAATATTTACACTGGAAACATCAAGCAGTGTAAATCTGGGCAGATGTTGGTCTTATTCATCGATGTGGTACAGCAATGTCATATTCTTCAGGTGCATTCTGTTGTGGTGTGTTTCAAGGCCAGAGCTGAGGGCCTCAGTTGTGAAGTAAAAATACTTTAAAGCAGAAATGGAAAGAAAGTTCCTGGAGATTTTATACAAGATTAAAATGAGATAATGCATCTCTTTTCCTTCCCTGCAGATGAAACATGTATGAACAAAATGTATGAACATTCTGTGATATCACAAAAAAAACTCTTTAGCATGTCAAATGCAATCTTACAGTAAATCTTTTAGGGATGACAGAGGTATAGTCCTGCATACTGTTTAGCATACAGAACATACCTGATTTTCATTTTGCTGATTTAGAATGCTTGCACTCACTTGTTATACGTCACTGAAATGCATTACTGCTAATGAAAAAGTACAACTGTACAACTGTTGTGTTATATATATATATATATATATAACACAACAATAAAATTGGAAAAATATAATTCAATTTGATAAAACATCCGATTTCTTCAGAATTCTGAATATTTTTTGAAAGTAGAAGAACACTGATTTTAAATTATGGCATATTTTGGAAGGATTTATATCATATAAAGGCACCACCATTGAGATACAGTACCTGTCTCTAAGTGTTGAATAGACAGGATAATAACAGAATGGCCATGATGAATGTGTACTGTCTCTCAGGAAATCAAAACTGCTGTAGAGGGGGGTCTTAATGACTTCCAGTTAACTTGATTATCCAGCTCCTGTAGGCTGGAAGCTATCTCTCAGTTCCTAACTTTTTCTGGTTCTGATAATAAAACAGTTTAAGACATCAGATATTATCAGTGAAATGCTTAAAACATATTGCAGGACATCCTTTCAAATTTGGTTTAAAATAGTTGTAAATCAGAGGAAAATTAATAAACCCCACCCTGTCACCATTTGAGTATACCCGCTTTTTTATTCACCATTTAATTTTGCCTGTTCCCAATCTTAATGTAAATTGTAGGGTAGAATGAAAAAAATATTCAATAAATTCATTAAATTTTTCAAAGAAGAGAAAATCTCACCGGTCATAGTCCATTACAGCTATTAAAAGGCTAATTTGGTCAATGTTTTCTGGAGGGACATCAAAGACTATGGCTTCATTGTAGACAGGATTGAGTGTGTTTCTTTTCGTGGATGTTTTTCTCTTCTTTAGTCTTCGTCCTTCACACATTAAAGAAACCTTTACATACGGATCTGGAAAAAATAAGGGGACCAGTTGAGCCACAAAGAATGACAAAAAAGGAAGGAATAGTATGGTCCACTGCTGCAAGGATATTACATCTTCGTTCTGTATTAATACATGTTATTCTTTGAAAATGTATGCCTAAAAGGACTCTTAGAGATGCTGTTGGGGTAGAGAATGAGTTGACCATGACAAATAGAGATTGTGGTATATAAAACAGATCGTAATGGTTCACAGTGTTAGCCACAACACTACCCTGTTATCAACAGTGTTAGTCAATCCAAATTGTCAAAGGCTGTTTTACAAGGACATAACACTAGTTTATTTAGTAAATTTTCTTCCAAAGTTATACAAACCAAACAACTTTAATTTATGCTAAAAATGCTGACAGGAAATTATTATGGTATTTATATTTCACATCAGCAAATTAAAATGTTCTGTATATTGAGGAATGTCTCATAAAAGGTGATCTCCCAAAGTTGATATGTGCAGTATTTATGGTTTTGTTATTTTTGAATTCTCAATTCTAAACATGTTGTTGATGTGTCCAATGATTTCAAGGTTAACCAGGGAAGAGAAAAGAAAATACGGGTTATCCAGTTTTTGCAGGATACCCACATGTCATTGAGACATGTGAATGCTTACCTGATGCCCCAGTGATGTCCATGGCTTTTAGGTTTCTTGCCTTTATGATGGTGATGGTCAGCCTTCCAGCAGTGGGAAGGTAACAGAGTGAGAACATGAGATCACCTAGGTCAACATTATCCTAAAAAAAACATACAAATAAACAAACACACAAAAACACAGTCAAAACGTTTCACCTCGAACATCAGTTATCAACAGATACACATGTCAAAGATTAGAACAAGCCCTCACTGCATGAGGCTGGGTCTTCGAAGGTTGATGTCAATCTGAAATGGAATCCTCAGTGTGGGAAGTCCTCTGCTTTCTCAGTAATAGATTCTGCCACATCACAAGAGCAAGAAGGCTTTTGCTCATATGTTAAGAGCAGCAGTTCAATTATCACCTTGCTCAAAATAGCACATCTGAGACAGTGTGTTGTTTTTCATTAGACACTATCTCATGTAAATTTGAACCCACAAGGCCCACAAATCTCACATCTCAAGTGTGGTGTCTTATTTGATTTTGCTGTCAGTTTTAATGCATTCCTACTCAAACTGAACTTGAATAAATTAGTTTCTAGGATAACAAACAAGTTTGTGTGTTCTATTCAATTATAACATTGCAGTGTACCAGTCACAAATACACAAGAAACTTAATATTTCATGTTCACTGAACATAAGGAGCCTGCAGTTGTATGTGCCAGTGAAAAATAGTGTACAGGTGGAACCTACACTATGTTTAGCAGCATGCTGACATCAGACGGTTCTTGTTTTGATGGGGTTTGCTACCAAGCTCTCTGTACCAAGACGTTATAACTGCCTACAAAGGTACCTCATACACACACGCACACACACGCACACGCACACACACACACACACACACACACATATATATATATATAATATATATAATATATATATATATTTCAACCTGAAAAAGGAGGTGTTTATAGCAAAACAACAGACAGACTGTATAACAGAGCAGAACTTGATTTGCAGCGTCCAAAGGTGTGATAATATTTATTTATTATAAAGGTAGATATAACCCCTGCAACCTACCGATGCCGATCTCCCTTCAAAAAAATAAAAGACAAGCCCCAGGCAAACTTGACTTAGCCCCAGATCTTTTCAATAGCTAGAAACGCCGACAAACACTAGCTAAGGGAGGGGGTTGTTTGTTAATTTGAAGTAAAACATGAATGCATTCAAAGTCCTGCATTATCCATCCATAATATTTCATTTACAATGCTTAAAATACCACTTTTCTGAGAGAGAAAAGGTATGGTCATAAAAGGAAGGATGAACAGAAAAATAAGATCTGTACCAAAGAAGTCCCAAAGTAAGGCTTGTTGGGTCCGCTTTCAGAAGCTCCATTAGATTGTTTGATGAATATTTGGGCACAGGCATGTTTCTAACTGTTGAAAAGATCCGGGGCTAAGTCAAGTTAAGCTCATTGTTACACAGGAATATTTTGAATTATTAGGAGTCCTGTTGCAAGTAGCTTTTCTTCATGCATCAGTGAAAGTCGTATCTGCCAGCTAATTATGACAAATGTGCTATATTTCAGAGGACTAGCAAACAAGGCTTTTTCTGAACAAACGGAAGATGCTCACTTTTGGATGGTGTCCAAAATCGGTAACAATTCAATCAGACAAATGAGATCATTTACAGTACCTGTCAACATCAGGGCAGACATGCGCCTGCAAAAGACCAGGCATGGTTGTGTTTCCCCGACACCTGAATAACAGAGCTACAGACCCACATAATCAGCCCACGACCTCCAGAGGTAATATTCTTGTACCACCACATTTAAACAAACCCTGGGAGAGGCAACAGGGCATGCAAGTAAACAAATTGGAATCATCCAAGCACTTAGCTCCTTTGCATGCCAAAAATGAGGGCGGATCCCTGAAACCTATTCCTTCCAGGCTGAATAATCCAATTACTCACTTCCATTTGCAGACTATAGGATGACCGGCAACTCCATTCTCACAAGCACTTAAATCAAGTCGGTGGTGAAATTATGGTCACTTGCGCTCAGTCAATGAAATTACAGTGGAGCACTGAAAAGCTCAATATGGCTGGCAGAGAATGGAAGCTGTCCATCTTATGTAATTATCCAACTTGCACCTTCCCCCAGGGCTCCTTTACTTTTTAAAGCCCATTTAAATAGACAGGGCCCGCAACCTTGTTTTGAAAAAGACAGACGGAGAGATGTGGGGGCAAGGAACATTACTTTGTAATGGCCTGCATTTCAGCAGTATTTGTTATCTGTTACTGGGTCAGAGGACAGCACTGGTGACCTAAAAATGTGCAATGCAGAGGATAAGCCAGGATTGATTTTACAATTATTTTGTTGTGTTACTCATTATTAAATCACCCCTGTCAGCAAAGAAAATGGAGCACTAAAGATATCTAATAAGAATGTCAAAAAATACAGATGTGTTCTTGTTGTCAGTGGTAAGGAGCTGTTGAATGATACTGCTGAAGAAGTTGTCCAAGTGCTCAAGGAAATATCGATATTTCCCCAGGCTCAGTGGACCACTATAAAATGTATTATAAGAGCAAAAACAGACATCTTGTTTGAAAGCAGAGGTCAGCCTCAACAGCCCATCTCTTGGGAGTAAATTCATTTCTATTGACCTTTCACTTTCTATGATTAGGGATTCCTCCTACTCCACTCTGTCAGTGAGAAATGGATTTCCCTTTACATAACACCAGTATCTTTTATTTATGGCAGCACTGAAACACTGTCCAAACACAACAATGCAAGAAGTTAACAAGTTTGTATACCTCCCTGTCCCTGCTGCACTCAATATTTGCCATAGAGTTTTGCTTCTATCAGGCTTTGACTTCAGAATAAATAAGCCATCATAGCTCAAAGCAAGTGGCAGCATCAGTGCTCCTGCAAAGGAGAGCACTCCAGCTCCATCTTCCGCTTTCTGTTTCCAGTTTTCTTGGGATTTTATTTTTTTCAAATCTGCTGACAGCACCTTCTTGCAAGATTTATTATTTACTTAAAAACTTAAGCCATCAATACAATTACACCACCGATTCTACCATTGTTGTTTCAGAGAATCATTTATTCATTGTGTGAACCTGGGTAAATGTCTGTTTATCTGTGTACTCCAGATCTGGCATACACACAGCCCAAACTACACACACAGTGCACTGCAGTGTCATAATAAGAGCCCCCCTGAGGAGACAGAGCCAATCTGACATTTTTAACTGAGTGCTCCTCTACACAATATTAATTAACATAGACATGTAGACATTTACTGCATAATAAGCGGGACAGTGTTATTTTGTAAAATGCAGTCACAGAATTAGATGACCATATACTTACCAGCCTAATATAGAACCAGTATACAAAAGTCAAAAAAATTAACTCTGGTCTTTTAAATAATGGTTTCCTATGGTTTGAAATAAGGGAGACATTGCAGAGTGTCCTATACGATGACTGTGTGGAAGTTATTATGTTGTAAATGTGTCTTCTTGTTACATAAAATGCACAGTCAATACTGCCAGTTCACACTGTCAGTTAATAAAACTTGAGTTTGTGAGTGTCGCTGAACAAAGCTATATGGCCTCTGGCTAGGATGTAAAATCCTGTTTGGATGTTTCAGCTTATTACTTAATCAATTGAGATATGACTGACCTCTCCACACTATTCCTTGCCAGCCTCACCCTTCATGTTTTATTGGTAGCATTTCTTAATTCCACACCTAAAATAGGTGCCACTGCCATGCATTAATACAGCATGTATGAGAGAAAAAAATGGAAAGAGAGAGAAGAAAGAGGGATTTGTAAAAAGCACAGTATATTTGTATTCACAAGCATGATGAAACAGAAATAATGTTAGCTGATGAAGTCTATGAAGTCAGGAAAAGTGAATTTCAAAAGGAGAACACAGGAGAAAGACAAATCAGCAAAGAATGAATGAAGCACTGCCATTATGCCTGTGTTGTCCTAACGTTTTACCAAAAGGCAATCACTCCAGTTTCTTTAGTTTTCCACTCAGCCATCCTCTCCAGAGATGTTATCATCTCACTGCAATGTAGGGAGTGGAAAACTATGACGCTATTTCCATACAGAAAAGATCAAAGGCATGCGTTCCTTCATGGTGCCAGAGTACGCAAACCCACATCTCTCTGTGCTGTGATGGCTGCACAGTGAAGGCAATGTTTTCATCCTGAAAAGGACTGGGCACAATGTTAACAGTACTGTGGTCCGAGTGGGTATGTGGTAGGCTATTTGATAACCCCTGCCGTGACACCACGAATCATATTCCTAATTATCTCCAAACCTCAGTCCAAATCAATAATATTGATTCATACAGAGGAGATTCAAATTAAAATCTTAAAATCTGTGTAGGATTCATTAGTAAGATTTTTTTCTTGCACTAGCAATGCATGTTCAAGCTGACATCATTAACCAAGTCACTTGATTAATGAATGAACTTGAGCCCAATTAAGCAAAAGTCAATATTGGCAACTAGCCCCATTCTAATTATACAAACAGTTTACCTCTATCATCAAGGGGAAAAGCCATTGATTTGGAGAACGGCTTTGTCATTTTACCTCTCTTAAAGACATATCTAAGTCCCACCTGGCTTAAAAGACGGCTGTGCGGGCAGAAAGCCAAGCCCACTAGTAATTTATCTGCTGTTTTTCAGAGGCAATGATATCAGACTCAGAAGGACCCAGGGGCAGTGTGGAATTAGCTTCTATCAGTGCCCTTCAGTAAAAATTCCAAGGCCTGTTGATATCAATCCTTGGTACAGATGCCCCCTGTGTGCAAGTCAAGAGACCTTGATCACACTGCTACTGATCTTTACAACCCAGTTAAGCTGTTTTAATTGTATATAGGATATTAGGGAGCTTTACAAGCCAGTAAGCTTTTCAGCTAAACTGTGGACTGCTGAAATATTTCAGCCAGGGGCCACTTAAAATGTTTGTAGTTGTTAACCATTAGCAATGACTGAAAATCACAGAATATTTTGATGTACAAGTGTATAGAGGGCTTTAGGGATCCATACAGCCATACAGGCCATGTCATGGTTGCATTCGTAAACGGGAGAGAGAACACCTGCCTAGGGTGGTCAATTCTAAAACCTTGCCCATGATGCATGCAGTCTCTGAATATTTCTGCTGGTCCTATAATGACCTGTGAATTGCTATGCTTTCAGGCCCAATCTCACAGCACATAAAATTCCAGGCAACTTAAATCGTTTTTGGACCAATTATGGGGTGAAATTGTCTTTTCTCAAGACTCTCTGATCTTTGCAATATCTGGAAACTACCCGTACAGCATGGGTATACCAATCATCTTGAGCTTGTGCCGCAGAAAAATAAACAAATATTGACATGATTCATTCTGAAGTCAGCTAACCATGGCATCTTTTTCGTATAGAGTGGCAAGAGATTTGCTTCCATTGCAGTGAGAGAAAATGAAAAGTTTCCAGAGCCCAGTTTGCTCAATAGAAATGTTTGGATATTTAAATTTTCATTTTTTTATTTTTAATTGTCTCTGTACCAGTTAGAGTTCCATTATATTCCTAAACAGGTGAGCACAGAGCAGCTGGTTTCCTAGTCAGTGGAAAAATGGTCAGGTGTAGGTAAACTGAGGTGGATGGGAGGATTTCCTAGTCACACCCTCAAGAGAAATTAATAGGTCCTGTCAAAAGCATTAGTGGTATATTGTTAATATAGCCCAACTGGAGTATCAGTCACTGTGTTTAGATTTTACACTCATTAAAAAATATAGTAGTTGTAAAACGTACCGCAGATGCAACTAAGTAGGCAATCCTGTCAGATAAGAACCTGTCTAAAAAATAGAGGTCCTTTCTATTTGACAGGCATTGAGTACATATAATAAATACATGAAAAGTAACAGTAACAGTAACAGTTCCCATTCATATATACCTGCAACC
The DNA here is from genome assembly GCF_013368585.1 of Megalops cyprinoides. Classification (NCBI taxonomy): domain Eukaryota; kingdom Metazoa; phylum Chordata; class Actinopteri; order Elopiformes; family Megalopidae; genus Megalops; species Megalops cyprinoides. The sequence goes on along the minus strand of NC_050590.1, from coordinate 27,476,177 downwards.
ATTATGTTAAAATGTCATTTCACAATTTGAAATTTGAAAAATTATCTTTTTTTGTTCCTGTGTGAAAAGATCACAATGCCAGAAGTACTAGATCTTATGATGCCAAAATGTAGAAGTTATAAAATTACACATGGCATGCATCTTGATCAAACTTGTGACACATTTTAAACCACTGATGTTTTGAACAAATTAAAAAATGGTATCATTTCAATAGATTGCTTCCAGACTAATCCATATCAACATAAAATACAACTTTAATATTGCCATTATGAAGATAATATGAAATTAAATGCTGAATGGATACAGGCTTCTAAGTGATTTCCTTTTCAGATTAGTGCCATTATTATTTCCTGACTTCCAAAGTCTCTCTGGCTGTCAGGCCTCTTACAGTGACAAGTCATTAGTGATAGTCCAGCCATATTCCAAACATTGCTTAACAGTTAACGATGGTACTTTTCCTCAACATGAATAGAAACTGAGTGAAGCTATATTAAATTATATTGCCATACATGCATCAGACAGATTCATGAAAGACAGACGGAAAAAGTGATACTTTTGATATAAAAGAGTAAGTAACATGTCTCGGTTTCAGTTTGTAAGTTCACTGCTGCTGCACTGATTTTCATTTTCGAAATATTTTTAACAATATCCAAACTCTCTCTCCAGCCATTTAGCATTGTTGGCAACCCTGCATATCAATCATCTGACATGGCATTACCTTGCTTAGTTGCAGGTGAGAAAAAAATGAATTGGCAGCACTACAGACCGGTAGCACATAACTCACCACCAGAGGAGGTGACTGCCTTTTAAAAGGGCCACAGTTCTATTGAGGATTCTACAAGCACTTTCCAAAAATATGTGTCATCGAGCAGGACATAGTGGTTAGCAGCCTCTCATCCATTAACCTGGCCACTCACTTGTGCCCTGTAGCATCAGCCTCAATACCCTCAATACCAGTATTCTCTCAAATATATCTACCACATATAGAACGTAAGGAACACAACCAAGCCCCTGAAGTGATTTATGTGTGTGATCATGGAGGGGCTGCCCCTGTCCCACGTGTCATTTCTCTGGAGGTCTGCCCCACTTCAGCAGCTGAACGCGGTCATGTGCAGCCTGGAGCGAGGCGTCTCCATCCCTCATGCTTTGTAGATAAGATCTCATTCTCCAATGAGATCTCCTCTTGTGGCAGGGCCATACTCTGCGGAGGAAGTCATTAAAGCCGACAGCTTTATCCAGCTGACATGCGAAATCAAATCTGTCCTCTTGAGCTAGGCAGTCAGAAGGAGCTCTGATTTTTTTAACCTAATTTCTCCTGGCTGTTACATCTTCTTGCAACAGGAGAGGAAGTGCTCTTGGTTTAAAGCCTTGTTTTGACTGCCGACAATCCTTGAACACTCTTACTCCTCCTCCTTGGTTGTTACACTTTAACGATGGTAGTAATGACACATCAAGGACCACTCATAATATGACTGAGAGGAAAAAGGCCTGTATTTACAAATATCAATAATTGGAGAGAGCAATGAGATGAATGCAGGCTGAGTGAAAGGCATTATGGATGACTCAGACACATAGATGATGGTGATGGAGCCCTGAAAGCATATACAGAGGAATTACCATGTGTGCATGGCTCCCTTGGGTATGAGGAGCCACTGGGGAGGAAGTCTCTGTTCACCATGTGCCACGTGAATAATAAACTGCTGTCCCGGCTACACATCACCCTGTCAAAGTAGCCTTCTGAATGCCTATTTAAATTTAGGTCACCCCTCCCAATGCTTCCTGATAGGTTCATATGAAACATTCACTCCTTAAAGTATTTTACTTTCTTCAGTAGGCTGCTACCTTTTTATTGTAGCCAAGACGGGGACCCTGATAGGAGTAACACTTCATGGTGTATTTGATTTTGATTTGCTATGGAGCTCTCTTTAAAATGTGTGAGAGTTATTTGGAGATGTTTTTGAGTGCATTGCCCTTCCTGAAGTGGATGTCAAAGCGTCTGACATGCAGCATTCACTCACGAACAGTCTGTGTTACAGCTTGTTAATAGGACATTACACAAAACCGAGGGGAATTGAAAACAGCCTGATTACTCTTGTTTCTGTGAGGAAGTGTGGACTGGGAAATAGGCCAGCGGAGGGCAAATGGCGACATTCAATTTGGAAGTAATTTGCATGTAATAAGAGTCTCAGGTCTGTAGAGTGCCTTTGGGGGGGTCTGCATTTCTCACACAGAGCTGATTGCTGCGTTATCAAGCAGGTGTTGAAGGGCAGGTGTTTTACAGAGTTCGTAATTAGACCCCACTCAGGTACAGCCTTTCTATTCATATTAGTAGGGGCCAAATCTGCACGTGATCAAACTGGGAGAAAAAACTACCAATCAACTAACTTTGAAAAACAAGAGTACTTGGTTGGTAATATAGACACATGCTACTCCAGTAAATGTTTGCCGCTAATGACTGTACAGTAAAACAACTCTCCCAAGTACCTCCTGGCCAAACTGCCAAACATAGCAGGCAAGAGAAACTTTACACTTTACACTTTACACTCTACACGACTTTATTATGTCATGTGAGTCCAGTTTGGGTTTTCCAGGCATATTTTTCAAATGTTACTGCAAATTTCACAGAATGTGAGTTCAGCACAGGTCACTCCATTTTTTTGGCATAATGAGAAGGTCACAGAGCTATCTCAGTTCTTGAATGGGGAAACCTGAATGGATAATTGAACAGTCGACACTCTGGTCATCAAAGGGCACAGTTTTCATGAAATTCAAACAGCTCCTGTCAAAAAGAACAATCTGTATTGTTCTTTTGTCCCTGCCACAGTGAACACCAGCAAACAGCAGCAGGCTGATTATTTAATTATCCACCACAAAAGTCTGACAGAAAGGAAGTCATGGAACCACCCTGAACAATAAAATGGAACAGATTTTATTTTCAAGTTACTGTACCTAGACTGTACTTGTGACAGAGTGCTGTCACTTCGGTTGAGCAGTAGGCTATCATTACGCAAAACTAATCTCATCAGTCCTTACCCTGAATATGCACACAGATTGCAGTAAGATTTGCATAGACTTCCCAAAAGCTTTCTCACCTGTGCTTTTTTTGCAAGTCCATCTGCCATGTAGGCCATGAATCACTTAGTTCTTTTACCTCAGAGGCTATTATCATTCAGGTTTGTCATTTTCACTGACTGGGGACCAGGGCTGAAACTACCTGCTGGCACGTGGAGACAGGCTGAAACACCGTGCTAAACCTTTTTGCTATTTATACTTTCACAAAGGCATTAGCCCACTCTCCTTAAATAGGGCATTCACTTCCTCTGCAAACACCAGCAACCACCTTCTACAAGGGCAAAAGAAATGGAATGGCCAGTGTGGCTCTGTGATATTGAAAAGAACAAGCTAATTTCTTTCTTTCAAAGAAAAATGCTAAAAGTGAAGAACAGACAGCAAGCATCTAGAATTATTCTAGAGTGGAATACATTACCACATTACCACAAAACCAGTTGTTTCAAAACAGGGGCATGTAAGCCTCATCTGGAATTGATACCCAATGCTAGGACGTTCTATGGGAGAAAGCACTTTCTTGCGCAGAAAAGAGAGAGCTGGGCGAGGCACACTGCCTTGCCCTAGACTGATCTGCCACAATTAACACGCCATTGATGGCAGCCATTGACCTGGAAACTGAGTTCATGTGGCAAGCGGCACCCATATTCAACGATTCACTTTCATTAAGGTGAACCCTGCTAGGCTGACACTCAGTCAGATTCTGTCACTGCATTGTTCATGCTGCCTTTGATTAATGCTTACAACCTGAAGACCTCCGAATTATTAATAAGGGGTTTTTAGTACCAATTGTCTGCTGGTCGTTGTGACGCAGTCATCTGATCAGAATGTTAATCCTATTCCCTCTTGTCCTCTATAAAACCTAGCAGCGGGAAACAAATTGGAGTCTTTCCATTTTTTTGCAACCCCCAAAGGAGGCAATGTTTTGGTATTGAAAGATAATTTGCCTTGAGGCAAAATTTGAAGTACTTCATAATTCTTAGTATGATTTGTAAGGTATCAGTTACTCAGGGCTCAATGTGTTCTGAAACCGCATTATCACTTCTGTGAGATGAAAATATGTATCCAGACAATCAGACTCTAACTTGGACAGATCTTTCAGTTCTACCATCTTATGACTGCACTCCTGACGATAAGCCAGAAGAAACTCAGCAGCATCATTATCACAATCATGGTCAAAACTGACAGATTGATCTCTTCATGTACTAGAATCCTCTCCCCTTCTCAGCTGCACTATTGTTTCTATATTATCCTTGTTTCTAAATATTACTTAGACAAAATCTTCAGCAAGTACTTATTTAGAGGAATACATGTTAAGTCTTTCAGTTTTTAATGTGTCTAACATGTCCCATATCCTTCAAATCTATTGACATATAGCTTCCCTGTTTCCCAAATCCCATGACAATATATTGCTCTATCGTTGTCAGATAAAAAACAGAGCTTTTCATCAAACTTTGTCATGATGGTGATTTGGCACCTAGCTGTGAAGAATACAATTTTCATTTACAGTAGATGTAAGTCAGAACAAAGTCATCTGAACAAAAAAAATTCTTTTAAAAGTTAGAACCAGACATGAGGTATGCCAGGCTAATTCCTGACACATTTATTTCCTTGCAGTCACTGTGAAGGCCTAGTCTGCCTATAAATCATTTTCAATTCTCCTTTTTGACATAAAACTCTTCTTTCATGAATACATTTTCAGTCACTTTTTTCATCATAGTGTTGACTTTTAGGGAGCAAAGAATCCATTGTGATGCCATGTTTTTTCTGTGACACAACAATGTGGCTAGATTGTGATATTGAGAATGAATGCATTGTATATAAGCACATGATTTTGAATATAGGATTTACTAATAGGTGGGTAGATTCTGATGAGTTCTCTTCAGACAGTAAGAGAATAAAATGTTGACTTTTCTAACCATGGATGTTTTTCAAAATGTGATGTTCCTGACTGTGTGAAAGAGTATTTTTACATATTAAAATGTCATAATTTCAAGGATGATCAAGTGAAGCATTTCACAAATGTATCATGATTACATCTTGAAAGATTATCATTTCACAAGGCTAATGTGCATAGTTATTAAGCACACTGACTATGACATCATATACATGTCTTTCCAGCTCAGTGAAAAGTCCATGAGAAAAGCACTCACCGAGGTGACATACTGGATGTCCCTGCAGAGTTTTGTTTCCCTTGGGAAGTCGTTCAGGTCCAGGAAATTGTCCACCACCACCTGGCCGATGATGTCATGGCGGGAGAACCTGTCGAAGTCGTACACGCTGAAGTGCAGCTTGCGTGTGGGCAACTCAGCGTAGGCCACGGGGAACAAGAAGACCTCGTCAAACACTGGATTCAGAGTCTTGCGGTGCACCTTGGTCTGGTGCTTTGTCTTGCGGTCCGGGAGCAGGTAGATCTTCACATAAGGGTCGGAGGTGCCTGAGAAGTCCTTGGCGGGCAGGTCCTGTGCCTTGTGGATCTTGACAATGAGTTGCTCCAGGTCACAGTCGTACTTGAGGATGAAGTGGAGGCGGCCACAGCTGTTGCTTCTCCGGCCATCTTCCCCATCCACCGACCTCTGCTTGTACAGCTCTGGCTTTATCCGGCCCAGCCCGGTCAAAGATTCCTGCCTCTGGAACTGAGCCACGTTGAAGTCTGGGTTGGACAGATTCATCTGCCTCCGTATGGAGTTATGCCTTGAAAGTAAGGTGAGACAGAACAGAATCAGTCATACAGCCTCATTTATGGGGAATTGTTTCAACACTGCATGATCTTAAAAACTGAAGGTTGTCTCTTTATGACCCTTAATTTGTATACAAAAATCAATACAGTATCTCTCCTGAGTGTTTGCTGTGTCTGCCTTATTCCTATCACACACCTGGATTTCAGAGCTGTGTTTATAGGCTTTGTAGAACAGACTTATTTCTCCTCTCATGCTCCTTTAATGTGCCTATTTCTGAAAGTGTGTATGGTAAAAGTTAAACTTAATTCAAGGTGGCAGGAAGGATAACTCTACAAGTTTTGGAGTGGTATACATACAGAAACAGAAACCCTCTGAGAACATGGTTATCCAGGGTTGTAGAAAACCACAGATACTCATCAGATTCTGTGAAGTGATGGGGGAACTGACCTCACAGATGTGGTTGGCTCTGTGATCTGCCGCTGCATGCGGGCATTGTGGACACAGTTCTCCTTGTCCTTGGACTGGACCTCCAGTGGGATGTCGGGCGAGGTGTGACTAATCTTCATTGCCGACTCAGGTGCCGGTGCTGACATGAGCTCCTTCATGTAGTCCTGACCATACTCGTTATCAGCACCATCCACATCTGTGAAGATGCCCTGCTGCTCCGCCTGGCCCTCCTTAGCCCCTGGCGATCCAGCACAGCCATGTTCTCGCCAGGGAATCCAACACAACTTCCAGGACACGAAGAGAGAGACCCCAAAAAGGGCCAGTCCACAGGCTGTCACCACCAGGGACAGCAGGCTCACTGACACCTCTGTGAGAAAAAGAGAGAGACAAATACCACAAAGTAAAAGACGCCTCATAAAACTAATACTTTCCTCCCTCAATTTACACAGATGATTGACCAAGAAAAGATGGGGGGACAGCCAAACAAGTGGCCTAAGATACTGGCATCTTCCATAGCCTGAGGGGCAAGCAGTGAGCACTCTGCATGTGAGATGGATCAATCCATATCATAATATTTTCTTTATCTTTACGGTTTATGTTTTGTACACTGTGTTTGTACATTGTTTTGTACATTGTGCTTTGGCAATACAAATGTATGTGTACAAATATATGTTATATATTGTAAAAATATGTGTACAAATATATTATTCATGTCTGTAAAGCTAACTGAATTTAATTGAACTGAGAAAGTGAGAGAGACAGGAAGGGACAAATAGAGATATAGAAATAAAGAGATGGAGGGACAGACAGACAAAGACAGGGAGAGACACTGAGAGATACAGACAGAGGGAGAGTCGGAGACAGGGAGGGATGTTGAGAGTCAGAGGGGACAGACAGCATCATCAGCCACTCACATTGCAGCTACACCCTCCAGACCCTCCATTCCCCTAGAAGAATATCATTACTTTAAATAATAAATAATAATAAATTATATTCATACATAGCAAAAGGTTGATATATGACCTGTTATTTTAAAGACAATAACAGGCAATGTATCAAACCTTTTTCTTGCAGTATTTTAAGAGTGGCTTTTTCCCCAAATAACATCTTCATCCCTTTCATCATTGATTACACCAATGACTGATAGGTATCCTGCATCCTATTTTTAAAGTGTCTAGTCATTTGTGCTTTGCCACCAAGCTATTGTTCTTCCACGGCTTTGGCAACAATCTGTGGTGTGGCTCAGCACAGTGGGATTTTCAAAAGAGAGTGTTTTGGTATCTATCAACAAGGGGACTTGACTCATGCCATTAATATTCCATTTTTAGATAGTTGTGCCAGGTAAATTCTTATTGTAATCCAAACTTGTTATTACCATGCTTTTGCTAATACTACTATATCTCTAGCAGCTGGTGAACAGAAGTCCACTGAGAAGTAGAATGCGCAATAATGAAGTCAGATGAGGGGCAGTAGCCGAGACACAGTCCCCATGCAGTCTTCAGGATTACCATGGCTTTGGAGAGCTCACAAATGTTGCTTTCGTCACAGTGTAGTTTTTATGAAATGTAAAAAACGACCTGCTGAGTCCACAAATTGCCTCATGAATACTGCATCTGCAAAGTACTGTGTTTACTCTCCTCTACTCCCTACTGATAATACTACCATGTCAAATGAGCGATTGTAGAAGTATTTGAGGTCCTTTTGTGCTTAAAAAAAGCAGCTTTAGGAAAAAGCAGCTATGAACTATGGCTGAAGGTATAAGAGAAATGTAAAAGTGAGGATTAAGAAGGTGCTCTTCTCTTTGGCTCAATAATTTGCACTATTCTTTGGCATTTCCCACCATACTGATGGGTGCACTGCCTTTTCACCATTCAGTCTTCAAACGAGCAAAGGTCAAGGCAAGTGCATGGGTGACACAAAACATATTTTATTCTCAAGGAACATATTCTCCATCAGTCGGCACCATGCATTGTTAGTGAAACTAACTAACCTAATCATGACGTTGTCAAAAACATCTACTGAGCTGGGCACTGAGGTTCATTAGAAGTGCTTTCCAAAATCTGGTACAGCTTGGTCACACTGAGAAGTGGAGTGGCTGCTTTGCATGTAGGATGCATCCACACAAAGGCGACTTCTGTGCTCTGTGTTCAAAGAATTGTGTTCATGAACTTGAAATTGATTTCCACAGCTGGATGCACACAATAAAAGATAATGGTAAGGTGAAATTGACATCTCTAATTAAAAGTGATTATGTTTGTTTCTGTGACACACACACACACAGTCAGTCCACTACTCTGCACCAGACTCCTTTATAATTTTTTCAGGCTATACTGTAATGATTAGGCATTAAAGCAGAATCTCTCATGGACAATCACACCAGAGAAGCAAAAACAATTATTCACCATTGTGTCAGAGTATCAGCTGTGCTGGCATCTTATGCTAATAAAACAATGCATACTTTTTTACAACTGCTAACAAAAGATAGTTATGTATATTTTTGCAATGATGGATAATTCCTGGTAACTGTTTCATAATGTGATATGAAACCTGAGGTTTTTTTAATGTTCAGATAATAATGTCTACGTAATGCATTTTAGTATTGTTAACATTGCTAGTAATACTAGTACTGGTGTGTTGTTTAGCAGACATGCTCATTCAGAGCAATTTACAAGGTTAATTTGATTTGACACAGTCAATGCACCATATAAGAAACACAAAGAACATCTGTATGTGATTAGAGCACTGTATAAGCACAGATTGAAATTTAAAGCTTAACAAAAAAAATTCTGCGAAGCAACACAATAAACTGACACCGATACACTATTTCTAGACTGAACAGACACCAAAGATATCTATTATTATAACATTGCCTCAATGTTGAAACCTTGTAACATTGCAAATGTTAACAAAAAACGTATCTTTGAGAATTTAACTTTAAAAGTGCTGGTTGTGCCATTTTAAGCCATCCCATCAATCTATAAAGGCTTGAATAGTGATAATAGTAGCGAAAGAGTCTGGCACTGTAACTGTGCTGGCCGTTCCTACTCCTGTCAGTGCATTGTGTTCCCATGGAGCCCCGCAGCTGGCATGATGGTGGAATAATCTGATAAAGGCTCTGCTTCACTCAGTGTGTCTCAGGTAAACCCCCCAGAGAGATGCTTTTAGCCTGGACTGTATCCCTTTCAATACAGCTGGCCCTCTGTCCAGACCCATCATTCTCCATACCAATAGGCCATTTTTGATGGGTTACACAAAAAAGCTTTATGTTACTGTTGTTCCTTTCCCTGCTGCTCGTGCTGTTACCATGTAACTCTTTGCCTGCTACATTATAGCCCAGCTTGCCTCAATTCCTATCACATTGCTCACTCATTTTCTGTTCTACTATGGTACAAATCATCCATCTGTCAGTTCCTCATGGTCCCCAAAACTGCCTGTACTAGACAATGCTGGTATGGGCACACAATGACAAAGCCATACCTATCATAAATGAATTGTCGCAGGTGCTGGGCCTGCATGCCTTGACTCAATGTTTAATGCATGTCAATGCATTTTCACAGGTCACACCTCAGGGGGTGGGCGTATCAGGCACAGTAAATGTTTGCATCTTCTGCTCAACTGGACAGTCTTTTCCATGCTGTTCAAAAATACATAAAATAATGCTCAATCCCTATTTTGCCAGTGCTGCTCATAATCCTTTATATGGATTAAAAATGTTCGATGACCTTGTGTAACCAGGTGATGCTAGTAACTGAACTATATGAAGTGTTTTTTTGGAGATGGAGTAAACATGCAGCCTGATAGTAAGTGCACCGCCTCTGAATGCCCAACTAAACACGAATCCCACATTTTATATCCAAAGACTTATTAGCCATAGAGACAATAAGTGTGCATGTGTGTGCACTTATGTATGCACGCATCTTGTAGGAGATGATGGAAAGACATTTATTTTTCCAAAATTAAGAAAGGTCAGCAACAAGATGAGGGCATTTGTTCCTCTGATTTGCATTAAAATGATACGAATATCGGGTCACCCTTAAGCCAAAGTTCTCCTGGGGTTTATCCTGCTCTTTCTATAGTAAAACTGAAAAGGTGTAATCATGGAATAATTAGCTTAGAACGCAAGGGAATCTAATGGAAGCACTGCAATTTAATTGAAAACAGGAGCTTTATTAATTAAACATATAGCACGTTGAAACTTTTTTTAGACAACCCATGACAAGTTTAATTAGTGTTAGCGAAATTAGTTTAATCAGCTCCAGTGCAGCCACCTCTGTGCTCTGCCTCTTGGTTGAGTCTTTTCCTATTTCCTGTAGTCAACAGATAACAGCAAAAGAAAAATGTAATTATGTGAACTCCTGCTACATCTAGCTGAGATTCTTCAAAAAAATGATGGATCTGGAATTCTCATCTATGTCAACCCCCCCCCCCCCCAGTAAAGAAGAGATGACTCCTAATTCTGAACAGCACAGCAAACTCTACTGAAATTATAGAATTGACAGGAAAAATGTGGTGATATTATCAAAGCTGTTTGTAAGATGTTAAAGGGCTTGCAATTGAAATTTGCTTTTTATAAAATTCACCTGGGATAAAATTGCTTACATAATTGTATAAGGCAGTCCTGTTTCTTGATGGGATGTGAGGACCGGCCTCTATAGGTATGTCATTTTAAAGATGATGGATTTACTGTCATCTGCTCCACAGCAGGCAGGAGACTTACCAATGGCAGCATCAAGCCCATTTATGGTCAGGAGTCATGTATATGTGTATGTTTGTGTGTGTGTGTGTGTGGGGGGGGGGGGGGGGCAAAATCTTCACTGCTCTTGCTTCAGCTTGGCTTTGCCAGAGAGTTAAAAATGTATGTTCATTTAAAGAACAAGGAAAGTATTAGCACAAGGTAAAAGGACATTGTAGTCTACTTTAAAAGCATATTCCCTCCTCCACAATCTCCCCAAGTGCTCTGATCTGGAACTTTTGGCACTAATACCGGTCCCCAAAAAGTGGGGTTTTCCACATTCTGAATTCATGTAACTGAGAAGATTAATACGCTGAAATGACACTAAGGTCAAGACTGACAATGAGCATGCAAAGGTTACTATCACAGATTTCCATAGGATATGCATTTATTGTGCAAACAAGGAACGGTAAGACTTCAGACCATCATTACATAATGCAGCTCATTCACATTCAGTCAACAAATCAAACAAGCACAGACAGTAACAGCATGAGGACAGGAATCACTGTAACCCAGCACTGCTTTCAGAGAAGTTCTTGCAAAAGGTGCGCTATGTAGGTTTACCAAGATAAGTGTATGTGCTAAGCAAATAAGTAATGTGGCACCCACTGACTGAATGAACTTTGTACTTGGCAGTACATTACAGCTAGAAGTTAAATATAGAACTGAAAACCCAGTTCTTAGTGATGTATCACGAGATGCAGCTCATAGTCTTGCGTCTTGAGTTACCATTTGATTCCTCTGCTGAATTGGGAAAGAGGAGGGAAGAGATCATTAGCCGTTAACAAAGTTATCCCCTTAAGGATGATCAATTCAAGTTTAATTGCCTCAGCAAGAGTTCTGCTTCCCTCGGAGACTGAAAGTAAGGCCATTTCAATATTGTCTCAGTCAGTGGTGGGAGTTGCTAAAGCCTCGTGAAAGCTCTTTTTCCATATATAAATGAGCATCATCAGAAACATGACTATTGTCTGCCACAGACAAGCTCTGTCTTGCCTCTTCTTTTGAATGACAAAGTCAATCTGTCTGTGAAACCAGCAAAAAAGAAAAGGTCCTCCCTCAATAAAACCATGCTTTACTTCACAAATAATTTTAAAATGGCTTAAACAACAAGAGGTCTTGCCAAAGGAACATGCTAGAGAGTGATGTGCCTTATTCTAAGAATGGGTTGTCCTATGAGCAAAGCATCCCCAGTTTAGCTCATTGTTTGCATGTTATCACTGGGTAAACTGTGATCAATTGCTTCACTGATGAATGCAAATCAATATGACAACATATCCAACATTTCTAATTGCACATGTCTAAATCACTCTGGAGATAATTCAACATGGGGATCACTTTTTCTGAAATGGGATATCATATTGCTTACATAATTCTAGTTATGACATAGTTTCATACACAACTTAATTCTCTTCATATGCCAACCATAGCTGCTTCGAAGACAAAAGCTTCCACAAATGGTCAGCCATGTGACATCATATTATTACATGATTTACTAGCAAATGTTTATACACACATCAAATTGTCACATGTCATATTTGTGTGCCAAATGAAGTGACACATGATATATCAGTAAAGTTTCGGTCAGGTTTCCATGTCTCAGTGTATATGATTTAGCCATTATAACACCACTGAATGCATTACAAGTCTTATGTAATTTAGCTATGAAAGGTCATGATTTCTCAGGAGCCATTATATAATTTTTATGAAGCTATAATATTAACAGAATGACCTACCACATCAAACAAAGTGTTACAAAAAGCTATGTGAACTCCAGACAGTTTCACGCAGATAGCAATTAGAAGGTAAGTACACAGAATCAGGGCAAAATTCTTTAAGAGCAAGCAAATCACTCCCCATTTTAATAATTATAAAGTCTAGAAATAATAAAATTCACTGGTGATGTCATTTTGTGAAAAAAATCTGTCAAGATCATTTGAAGAAATATTCTTGCAGGCAATAAGCATTCAAATGCACATCAAAACCAAACGCAGACCAGTGCCTTTGATTCCTGTAAAAAGGCACTTGTGTCTGGCTCTGCCCGCCACATTAGGTATTCCCTCAGAACTCAGATGTGCGATCCCAGTGTTCCAGGGCACAGAGGTCTCATTACAGAGAGCAGGGTTGTGTCAGCGTGCAGCCCTCTTCCACCCCCACGATCTCCATGCACTCTTACTGTGTGTCCTTACATCATGTATCCAGTTATACTGCAATGGTGATTCCACAGAATACATGACTGTATGCTGGGCCTAAGAGGAAAGGGGCTGCTCTGACATATACACTAAAGAGTATGAAAAAAGATACCAGTGGCTTAGGGTCCAGTACAAATGGGTTATCTTACAAGCAGCTGGATGGATTTACGAACTGACTCAACATGTTAATCTGTGTATTACAGACTCTTTGTTCAGTGCATAAACACAACTTTTTGGCATACTTTTTGACACAGTGCCCTTACAGATTAAAAAAAATTGATGGCTATGAAATTCGCTATTGTGATGACCATTACATGAACTTTTTACAGGTTTACCTTTTTACAGGTTCCTGTAAGAGGCCACAAAGACTTTCTTTCTTTTTTAGACATGAAGTAGACTCAGTGTCAAATTAAATTTATCACACTTATGTATTTTCTCTTTCAGAGCTTGACTAAATGAGATACCTTTAAACACAAGAAAACATTTAACCTCTCAATGCTTGTATGGCAGAAATCAAGGTGAATACCTGGAACTTAAACTAACATTTTCATTCTTATTTTAATGACACCCCTGGCATATATAACAAACCAAGAGAACTACTGCTCAGTGGTACCTTGTAATTTTACCTGTCTTATGTGTTTGGTTAATGTTGGTGTTCAAACAAGCAAAAACAAACAAAATACCAGACAGAGAATCAGACTGATTACAGGATGAAATCAAGATGAGAGACCATTGCATCTTCAGATTCATCAGAGTGTGATGCAATCAGCTGGTGCTATTTGGCATTCAGATGCAAGGGAATACAGTGTAACATCTTTTAAATCTGATGATGTGACTGGGTGAACATAAACATACAGTGTATTATCTTCGCTCTAATGGGCAATGCATTCAGGAATCTGACTGTGTTTGATGGATCAGAGAGGTGCCCCCAAAGCAGCAGGACGGCTGGCATACATGAAGCATGACCTCCATCACATGTGCAACTCTGTGTCCCCAGCTGTGAGGATCATGGGACTTCAAAAGACTTGTGTGTCCAACAGCCATCTGCGAACCCCAGCTGGGCTGTGTCAAGTGAGAGGTAGGCAGGGGGTGAGGCTCCCATTGAAGAACGCCCAACTGCTGTCAAGAAATTCAGCCAGGAAACATCAATGTGTGATGGTAAACAGAAATGGCATCCAAACAAATGAATTTTAAGTGTTGGGAGTCCAATGAAAATGATGTGTAATTGAATCTTTAGGCAATGGCAACAGTGAGAGTATGACAAGCCTGAGGGTGTTGGGCTAAGTTCATACAGAATTTTATTTGGAATGTTATCTTAAGTAATTTTTGCTTAGGGAAAAGAGTACATAGACTAATCTTGACAATACACCAGCACAATGAATACACTGAGTCACAAGTCAGTGTTTGTGTGGCTAGCTGGTAGCTCTCTGTGTGAAGGAAAAGCTATGAATATCTTTACTGACTCAAAAGGCGCCCGCCTTTCAATCACCTTCCAAGGGAGAGAAAAAAAGAGACCAGACCACAACCCCCGAGATATCCTCTAGGCTCCACGAGCATTAACCACTTCCCTCTCAGAAAGGGAGTGATCGCCTGCGGGCATTGAGCTGTGTATCCGAGGTGGTTTGCACTTGGTTGATTTTAGGTTGAGATGTGCAGCCCTTCAAAGCACCACATTCAGCTGGTGACCTAAATGCACAGAATCTCATCACTGGAAAATCACTTCAATCCCAATGGTTTCAAAACATTCACACAATGTTGACAGCATCACAGCTGTGTGGCTTTGGAGTACCGCCTCAGAATACATGACATCTTAGCTGTTCAGTGCTAAACGCAGCATTTTATATTGGACCAACCTAGTCTGGTGATTGGACTCAATCATCATCATGATGTCATCTTTCATATAAGAAATGCATACAGTCATTGCCCACTGGACAGGTACTTAAAACATTGCTGCGTTTTTTTTTTTTTTTTTTTTTTTTTCAGAAGTGTTTGTGTTGCTATTGTATTGCAGGAATATGAGAGCACTGTGTCTTAGCCAGGTGGCTGTGAAGCAAGCTGAAAACTAAGGGGAGCCCAGGATATGGATGCTGGCAACTGCACCACAGCCAGGCCTGGCACCATCTCCCTCCCCTCATGTTGTTAACTTCATAGCCCCGAGGTGGATCTACCTTGGATGCAAGCTCTGTGACCACTTATAAAGGCAATGAAAGGTCCTATGAGATCTCTCTCTCCTCTCTCTCTCTCTCTCTTTATCTCTCTTTCTCTCTCCCTCTCTCTCTCTCTCTCTCTCTCTTTCTCTCTCTCTCTCTCTCTCTCTCTCTCTCTCTCTCTCTCTCTCTCTCTCTCTATCACTAAGAGGAGGGCAAACTGTTTACAGAGTGGGCACACAGCCTATGCTTAAGAGAGACTGCTTCTTTCTTCCCCTGGCAGTAAGCTGTGCGCATTCTGGGCAGCATGACCACAGAGTTCCGGGGTATCAGTCAGTCATCATGTCTGTGTCTAATTGCGGACTGATTGTTGGGTAATGTAAGACGGCACAGGGCTGCATGGTCAAACACACATTTCAAGCACTTACAGGGTGTGACCTGAATTAGAAATGAGTGCAGAAAGGTCCCCCAATGGCCTTTCTCATGGACTGCTGAACACATATGCTTGTGTGCATCTGTGCGCAGTTAATAATTCATTTATGCTAGCTTTACAAAGGAAAGTGCTCTACAATTCAATACTCATAATTCATTTTAAAATTCTGTCAGGGACAGTAAGGCATTGCTCAATGTTATGTTTTCATAAGCAACCCTCTGTCCATGCTTTGGCAATAGAACTTTATGAGCTTTGAAATGTGTTTAAATGTTCCTGAGATCATGACATCCACCTATTTTTATGCCACGTACAAAGAATGATCTGGCCCCAGCTCACAGAAATTTGATCTGTACTTTTAAAATGAAGCAACACATCAACAACCATATCACAGCCCTCCCCTCCCTTAGGCAGCATTAAGGAAGAAAAGCACAAAGCCCTCAAGCTGTGTGTCAAGGCTCTCCAGTGTGACCATTTGCGTTTTTATTGAGATGCCTCTCACCCGAAGAGAGGACAGGTCTCAGCTGCAGTCTTTTATTAAAATAGGAATTAAGGACGCCAGGGATACAGCTAAGAATAATGGTTCAATAGACCTCCAACAGCACCCAGAATGAGCGTCAATAGAAGGGAAAAGTAGTGGCACAGAGTTATTAATATATTGACAGTGGAGTAAGGAGGGGGGTTCTGACACCCCAAGCCTCCAGCAGGCTACAACAACCTACTTTGGCAACCTCCAGCAGCCAAGCAGAGGGAGGAAGTACTGCCAGGGCGAATCTGTAGACAGACAAAAGGCCCCACTCCTTCTGCCCCACAGTGCAATGGGATAGAGGGAGTGGTGATCATGTAGACCTGCCACTATCGTTGCAGGCATCAGGGAACAAGGTGTTTCAATGGTCTTGTGAGCATTCCAGGAAATTTCGGCCAACCTCAGGGCTGGCGCCTCCTTCTATGGAGAGCCGAGGGTTGGGTAGGACAGGACTACAGGATGGGACCTTCAAGGAAGCCAATAGGGCAGGACTGAGAGGATATGGGGAAAGGGGGCCTGAAATAAGCACTCTGACTGCTGACGGCTTCCATACACCTCAATCCACTGACAAAACAAAAGGGCAAGGACTCAGATTAGAGGAACAGAATACAGTAACTATTCCTGATAGCCCCTGCTGCAGCCCCCCCCACCCCCCCATTTGTATTCCTGCCCCGAATGGAGTGCAGTCTACACTGATTGAATCTTCCTAAATTACATCCTAACTGCTTGCAACTGCATCTGATTAGCATGACTGTAAACTTTCCACACTGCTTGTCAGCACCTCATGACCCTCATCTGTCATAAATGATGTGTTGATTTTTCAGCTGACAGATATTATTAGTGCAGATTTTAAATTTAAATTTTAAATTAAAATTTTAAACATTTTTAAAAAACTGCACTCGTTCCAGAGTAAGAAATGAGCAAGAAACTTCAGGATTGCGGGTGAAATGGAAATCTGGGGTTAACAAAAGGTGAGACCAGAATTCTCTGCTGAAACAGTATATAAGTATAAAAGAATGAAGCGCTATTAGAATGCATACTGCTTCTTCTGCTGCTCACTACACGACAGTATTAGTATAGCAGGTGGCATCATCTGGACCCACTCAGATTTAACACTCTATCCATTCATGCAGATGGATATCCCCAGTCTGTGTTACCAGGCTGCAGCACCGTCTCATTTAGGATGTGAACCTGCAGCCCTTAGGTCAAATTTCGAAATAACCAAGATGATATCCAACAGATCTCAGAATGTGATACAGAGAAAAGACAGAGCTACTGGCTGAGGTTATCCTTCAGCCTATAGTGCATGCATTAAAACAGTGTACTGGCATGGCTGCTCCTAAACATGACATTCAAGCACATGCAGTTCTAGGTGAAGGTGTTTAAAGTAAGTTCACCCCTTGCAATTCAGTATTCTTTCAGGAGCACCCACGGGTGAATTTAGGTTTTATTGTACTTCATATTTGCATTTGTGTACATTTATACTTGCAAAAAAGAAATTAATGAATGAAAAAAAGAAAAGTGACCATATCACCGTGCAGAAACGAACGAGAATCAGCCGTAACTGCTAGTAAATAGGTCATATGGTCTTGTGGGAAATATCCGTGCGAACTTGCGTGGAATCATGTATGTTTTATGACATCACTAACAGGGTTTAACGAATTAACTCAGCTCCTATAATTGCACTTCACTTTAGGTGACTTAAACTCACACCTGTAATTGCCTATTATCCCAGGTAAAGCCGAATTAGACAGAAAGAATTAAGGAGTCTGTCTCCGTTTAGCAACCAGAATGCACACCATTATTATTATTCGTGTATTACTTTGAATAGTAGTTTTGCAAAGCTATCGTGAAAGGGCGGGGCTCTCATCCTTTGCTCCCTCTTGCAACATACTGATGACTGACTTCAATATCTCGCGCAGCATACACAGATTAAACGTACAGATGCTACGTCTCCAAACAGGAGCTTTCCATATCTTGGAACACACAAATAAGGCACTGAAATACTTTACTTTTGACAAAAGTAGAGATGATATTTGTCTCAGCAACAAGTTGAATTAGTGTCAAATTAGGTTTAAGGTATGTTGATTGAAACAGCGTCTTGTTTAGTTAAAGAGGATTCCAGTCGACCTGTATTAATAAACGACAGTAATATAACAGCAACAATGAAAGTACATAACTTATGTATATTATGAGTATTACCTGAGTCTGTATATCTCGGTCTGGCAAGATCGCGAAAATAATATATGAAATCCAAACAATTGTCGCTTTGCACTTCGCCCTTAGAGCAGAGATCCGACAAGAGTTCCAGTGCCTTTTGACAAATCTCGTCCTCTCTGTCTCCAGGCATTGCCCACCAGCATCCTTCTGAATGAACGGGCTTTTCGACAGCTCCACACCACTCCAACCGCCTTGTCAGACACCGATCTCCAACGCCTGGTGCACCTTCTCACCTCGAAACACTCTTCATCGTAGCAGAGCTGATGTGAACCAGGATGCGCTCTAAAACCTTATACACTAAACCTGGTTTTCAATCGGCATTCGTTTTTCTCCAGCACACCAGTTAATCACACCCAAACTGTGACTCTATAAAAGGATCAGCTTTTAAAACCCCGGAATCGTTTGTCTTCCCATTTAAGATAATGGATTTAGAAGATAAAAAGTGCCACAGGTTGAATTCGCAGATAGGCACTGTCACAAAAGCGCTGCACGCTGTCCGCGAGCTTTCGGTGCTGAACTGCAGCGCTCGCGCGGAGCTTGTATGAATGGTTTCTCTCGCTTATTTTTAAATGCGACCGTCCAGGGATTTCGAGTAGGCTACAAACAGTTCATCTCACTATAAAGCACGTCCTTCCCTCTCCTATTTCTCTGTCTGCTCTGTAGTTATGCAAAAGATGCAACGTTGATTGCCGACATGTTTAAAGGTACCACCCACCTGACCTTTAAAATAAGTTAATTTTAGAGTTGACGACAGCAGCAAGCTCACGCTGAAATGGTATGTAATCAGTTAATCAAACTGATGTTCAGTTTGCAGATAAATGAAAAGGCAGTGATTTGCTGGTATTGTTAAATAGTTGCATTTGCCTATGCGTTTCTTAATTTAAGCTTTTGATGTTGATAATAAAATTAATAATAAAGCGTGAAATACGATTATCTGCATTTTCACGACATTGGGCGTGTGGGTTTTAGACATGTACCTTTTTCCACACAAATAGATAGCACATTGATTTTAGTTTTAGAATGATGCAACATAAAACTACTGTAATGCTAATTTCAATTATTTAATACGAAATGATTTTATGTTACTATGTATTTAGATAATTCTTTTTTAAAAAGCATTGCAGTTGTGTTCACAGTTCAGCAGAGACTACATGGTGTCAGTGCTATTGCCTTTGATATACAATTGATTGCAGCTGTGGGATGTCAAAGTTCTTTTTCTGTTCTCTTCCTCAAAAGTTGCCCGCATGTGTCATGTTACTCCACTTGTGGTGAAAATAGAAGATGACAAGCCCTCTCCAGTCATCGGCTGCAAAGTAATGAAGATATATGTGCCCTTACCGTTGGTTCCCGTTGCACCAGACACCTGTTTTTCAAACTCGGGTGAAGGTATTACCTTGGACATCGAGGTCATCTTTGGAGAAAAAAAGACAAGAAATAACAGTGGAAAATAAGACATCCTCAAGACAGACAACAACCTCACACCAAGTAATCACACAATTTTATGTGCTGGGAAACTAAGTCCCCAAATGTATGAGTTTGACGCCCTTCTGTGGCCTCAAGCTAAAGTGATATATTAATAAATCATGGGATAACATTTTGCTCAGGCCTTTTTTCCACAGGTGTCTAAGACCCATAGGCAATACAGCACTATGAAGAACAGTTTAAAAATGAAGTGATGGCAGATCTGAGACCCCAGTGACATGTAAGTTACATAAGTGAAGTAAATAATGGATGATGCATCAATGTTAAACCATTCAGGGTGCTTATGTTAATTGAAACTACCAGGACAATAAACCTGTTATGACATTACAAATGAGCTCATTTATGTAATTTAATACTGTCATGTGTATGTACTTCAGCCGATCAATCACATGCACACACCTCTGATCTTGCAAGGTTGTAAGTGTGTATCAGTATGTCCATCAATAGTGTAACTGTGGTAGCAGAGAGATAAAATAATTTGCTGGGCAATTCCCCATTAGACGGCGTGAATTTTAAAAGTCATTTATGATGAGAACAGAATCACAAAAATTGTGAACTAATGACCTGGGTGAACAGTTGTCCACTCACAGTAGCACGAGTATTCATGAGTGTATCACAGTGCTGATGTTTGATGAGAATGAGGCCTTAAAGATGGGCTGTTGTTCTTACACTGTTTAAGACAGACTGATGGTAAGATTTACTATATGGTATGCAGGTTCATTCAGATATAACAAAGGGGCATAAATTGTTCAGTGCAATGAAAAAAGTTTCAGGTCATGTATTGATCAGTGATGTCTTTGCTTCAGCATGTAAGTCTCACTTTTGGTTTATTCAAGTGCAATGCACAAGCTGAACCACATCAGGATAGGTACATCATTGTGATGACAAACTCTAACACATGCTAGTAAATGACTATCAGAAAACACTGAGGCAAAATGTATTTGACACTGCCAAGTATTCTGACCTGATGTTTGTATTCAAGACTCAATGCCCGAAAGTTGGAGTTCAAGCTGAAAACTCTTCCATCACAAATGCCAAGGCATTAGGCAAACAAGGCAGCAGGATTGATTGAGTGGTAATGAGCATCTTACCCTGGGTGCTTGGCATTCGCTGATAGTTGGACCATGCACTGGGCATCTGCCACTCTGCCAGATTGCTTTCGCATTGAATTGGCCAAGAATGGATGGAGATCCAGCTACCTGTATGTGAACCATATTGACTGCAGCAGGGTTTTCAATGGTGTTGGTTTTAATGACCATTGTAGAGATTGTGTTCTGAATTACAATTGAATGCCATACTGTAGGTACAGATGGCACTTAAAGCTGCTCAAATAGAATTATGTGTAAAAAGCGCACGTTTGTGTACATGTGTTTATATGTTGTTACATGTTTTGTGGTCATTCCTATGTTCTGACATGGGAATTGCCTTTATGTGGAGGAAAAACAGATTGGTCTGAAGTGATGACAGTAATTAAAGGGGATCATCAGAGCTGCTAGAGGGACAGGCAAGGTGGTTTTCTTTGGCACTCTTACAAAAGTGAGTGGCAATGCCAATTTCAGGGACATGCAGTGCCACTGAAAGAATGGCTCTGTTGAATGAATGAATAGATAACAAACTGCTGAATTATATTTCAAGTGGTTTGTTCCTACTCAGTGTTGGTGATGGGTTCACAACTTCTAGATTTGATGTCCTGGCTGTACTTTCTGAAATGCAGAGTCACACTCAGTTTAAATTTTAAAAATTAAAAACGCAGAGACTGAGAAATCTATTTTGTTAATATTTTTCATTACTTATATAAGAAGAGCCTTGAATCACAATGAAACAAGTCAGATTTTTCACCTGTTTTAAGTCCATATAAATGCTGTAATCCTTTATTTTGCACATAACATGATAGGCAACATATATCTGAGAATCGCTCATTTTCTAGTGTGTTTGTTGATTTATTTGTTTATACATGATATTAAACTTGAAATACAGCAGCGTAATATTTATAAAAGGTAAAAAAGCATTCACAGGTCAATCATTAACTGGTACAGAACTTCATACATTACTCATAGACCTTATATTTATATTATTCAGGCTTATGGGCATGGATTAATGTATTATGCAAAAAAAAAAAAACAATATGAAAAATATTCATGCTCAATTTGCATTACCAATTGTGCTTTCACCAAAGTTGCCAACAAGTGAAATCAAATCCATTTCAAAATGTTATATTAAAATCCAATATATTTTATTTTTAGGTTTTCTCTCCTGCCTGACTATATAGCCAGAAGAAGCAGTGTTTTGTTGATGCATATTTCCTTCATTATTTCTGCCTCCTGCAGGTTCCACCAGATGAGGATGACAGACAGAAAAATTGTAAAAAAAAAAAAAAAAAAAAAAAAGAAAAAAAAAAATTCCCAGGATCAAATTCATCCTTTTGCTATGAATTAGGGATTCCAGCTACCTTAAAGGATCAGAGGAGTGCCATTCGTACTGACTGCAGATGCCAATCAATTAGACCCTTGAAAGATGGGATCAGAGAGGTTTACTTCAATATGCCTCTCCTACAGGGCCCTTTCAATCTAAATACCATAACAAGCTTACCATGAATAAATAAACTGTGTGCAGGACTCAGGCAGAGTGCGTTATGAGAGGCTGCCTAATCATTGTGTGCAAAGCCTGGCCAGAGCTATCAAATGAAGGAAAAATAGAGATGTCAGGGAGTGGGTAGCCTTTAAAAGGCATGACAAATGAGATGGGGATTATGATGAAAAAAACTACATTTGGTGTGCTCCCTGCCAGTAATGACAAACACAACGAAACAAGGAAAATATTCATCATTAATGTCATACAGGATACATGACAAAACCTATTTTGTCATTCCCACACAAACTCCAACTTTCTAGTACTTCTTCAATTGGCTGTCACCCCATCATACCTTTGTTCAAATCTGCAAGTAATTTCCAAAAATGAACCTAACACCAGTCCTGACACATACTTTGTATGGGCCTGAGACTCACTTCCCCGTGAAAAGAAATCCCTTTAAGACAGAAAACTAATAGTTGGCACAGCTGTATGTACAGAAAGTAGAAAAAGGGCAAGAACATGAGCATGTATGTGTATGTGTGTGTCTGTGGTGTGTGTGTGTGTGTGTGTGTGTGTGTGTGTGTGTGTGTGTGTGAGAGAGAGAGAGAGAGAGAGAGAGAGAGAGAGAGAGAGAGAGAGCAAAATAGAGAGAGAGTGAACTGTGAGAGTTCCTTCGTAGCTTCAATTCTGCTTTCCTGGTCTCCATGGCAACTAATAGACAAGAGTGCCTCCTGGTGAATTTCTCCCTCATGCCCTTACATAAACAATTCATATCTCCCAATGGTGAAGCAATACACAGGCAGGCTGAAGCAGGAAACATTTGCAAAGATTTTCTGTCCTCTTCTTGCAATGAAGGCTCAAAAGAGTTGGACAGTAATCTATCTCTCTCTCTCTCTCTCTCTCTCTCTCTCCCTGTGTGTGTGTGTCTCGCAGCTGGTCCATGCCAGGGTGGCGCCTGCTCTTGTCTTTTAATGAGCCCTCACACCCCCAGGTGCGAGTTGTCCTCCTCAAGCCAATAGATTTAATGGGAAGAGCTTGCCAAGTGCCCTCTGTGGTAATGTGAAATGCGTCTCTTACCCGTGTTATTTATTATGACACAGCGCTGGGGCTGATTTGCATCCCTGCGGTTCTATTGTCCCCAGGAGGGAGGGATAAACAAGTCATCGGTACGAATCCAGGGGACGTCGATTGAAACGTACTTCCTGCCTCTGTGGCACCGCTGATCATTGTAAAGTTCCTGAGTGTGGCCGTGATGGATGTGTCCTGGCAGCAGAAGGTGAATATTGGTTCAATGGGGTGACATGCACAAACGCAGTGCTAAAGAGCAATGAATTTTGTCCAGCGTGTATTCTCTCTAGGCCTGGGTAACTGCCACTGTGCCCAGCAGTTTAAATGTTCTGTATTGAACTGTAACACATAAAGAATAATGCTTTTTGCACAGTTTTTTTTCCCAAGGGCAGTTATCTTTCCTCAAATATTTAACTGGAGCTACAAAAGTGTAGTCAAAAAGTATGAATTGCATACTTGGCCATCTAGATGGATCAGTGTGGACAGCTGTGGAAGAAAATAATTGCATTGATAGGAGGCTAACCATGTAAATCATGTAAGTGGTTTATTTTGATCCAGAAAAACGGTATTTTGTTTCATATTGTAACAGAATTTGTCACAAGAACCTTAAACTACCATGTTGCTGCCACTGCTTTTTTTTTAATTATTGACTTACTGAAATTTGGGTTTCCATGCTATCACATAATGGATTAGGATGGATTTTGCAATATGGTGACCTTTTACCAAGCAGTTGATATTATTTTGTGCATGTCTCTGTCTATGCATGATGCGATTAACATGGATCGTCGCATAGTCTTGGCTGGGTCTTGCTCCCTGTGCCACTGCATTAAGTGGCTGACCGTCCTTGCTCCTAGGACGACTGCAGCAGACCCGAGGTTATGCGGTTTGCATCATCATCATTCATCATGCCTGTCTTCCTGAAAAGCCACCTGCCAGATCTACTGTCTGCTAGCCAAAGACACTGGGTTCCAAGTGTTCCTACCTCACTGTGAATAAACAGGGACAGCGTGCACTTGTAGGGGAAGAGTCAACCTCAGTCCAGATTTCCACCAGGAGAAAGTTATAGGACATACTGCCCAGGACTATTGGCTGATTTGAAACATGAAAAATTCATTGATACCTTGATGGAATGTTCTTTAAAGCACTGCTAACCTATGTCATAAATACATTGATTATTTGAGTTTTTGTATGCTGACTTGGAAACAAAAAGGTGTCTTTGAAGCTCTGTGGTAAGATTTAATGAGCCCATATTCATA
The DNA here is from genome assembly GCF_013368585.1 of Megalops cyprinoides. Classification (NCBI taxonomy): domain Eukaryota; kingdom Metazoa; phylum Chordata; class Actinopteri; order Elopiformes; family Megalopidae; genus Megalops; species Megalops cyprinoides. The sequence goes on along the minus strand of NC_050590.1, from coordinate 27,451,362 downwards.
TATTGTTGCTATTTCTTTTTTAAAGTTACTGTTAAAATTAATTTTAAACTTAAATAAAAAAAAAAGTTTTCTGCTCTGTTTCAAAGCAAAGCAGCTTTGGATACTGTAAAAGCTTTGAAAGTAGTGTCTAAGTGGCACATTCCCCTTTTGTTATGTGTACTTTTTGCAGTCCAGAAAAGCTTGTGTTTTTTGTCTTTGCACTCCATTTCTTCAGCTCTCAATGACTTTGCTCTGTTATTCAGTGGGAGCTGCTTGCTGGAATTGGAGTCACACTGCTTGCTAATGCCCCCCTTAGGGCAGAATAACAGGGCTGATTTAAAGTCTCCTTTAGAATAATCAATCAACCCTAAATTTATTTAGCTTTGTTTATTGTGGTGAGCTTTAAACTCACCAACTGTACTTGTAAAGCAAAATGTAGCACCTGAACTTAATTGTTAGTTAAAATGAAGAACTGTTGATTGTTGAATGTTGAATTAATCCAGTGGTAAGACAAAGAAACCAGTGGTATTCTGGTAGGGAGCGTGATCTTCACCACGTCTAGATCACATGATTGAATTTTGTTATAGTCACCACCTCCTGTAGTTGCCACAGGTCTTTTTTCCCCCTGTGCAATCACCCAGCTGGATACAATTTCGGTCTTGGTGATTTCTGCCCTAGCAGGGAACCCATTTTAGGAGGCAAAGCTACAGATCAGTTCTAAAATTGGAATGAGCTGGACCATTCTGGTATGCAAACACAATACAACAACTGCAAACATAATACATGAATACATACTTTGGTTTGGGGGATATCTAACACCTCACTGTTTGAAAGAATGCTGTCGTGATCTGCAATGAGACAGTTAAGAGGTTCAACTCTGAGGTTCTGTGCTGGGGCTTACCAGCTATCAGCAGATAATGCACATCTTACGGCACATGTCAGCTATAATGAGAATGTGTGTGGGAGTTGTCGGGGGGGGGGGGGGGGGGGTTGATTCTCGTGCATCAGTCTCTCAGCCACCATCCTGCCCTAAATCAGGGCCTCTCTCTGTGGATGATGACGGAGATAGTAGCGCACAGTGTCAGTAATCAGACCTCTTGCTTTCCTGCATTACTCACTGTCAGCCCTGCAGATGTAAAGAAATAGGATTAATGTGAGTGCACAATTTCTATCCATAAACGTATGCTTCCATATTGATGACATCACCACATCAAGTTTATTAGTGTCAACTAAATAGACTTCATCCAATGAGGCTTTCTGCCTTGGAGGAATTAGAATAGCATGCATTGCGGAGACCGTGTATAATTTCCTGCAGCAGTGAATCTCAGAGGCGCAGTAGAATGTTTTTGTGTTTATTTCAGAGAATGCTGTGGGGTGAAGATTGCCACTCAGAGAGGAGCTGAAAAAAGGAGAGGATGGGGCCCAGTGATTCATAATGCCAGTGTGTATTCTCCCTCTCATCACATCTCATTACTATTGTAAGACAAAGGGATGGAAAATGAGCTATGGTAAGAGGAGACAAGAAGCTGAAGTTTTGATACTGAGCTATGATGGTGGGGGGGTTTGGGGGTGGGGGGCCCAGGCGTGAGTGTTGACGCCCCAGGCAACAGATCTGATCACAAAGCATTTCGTGCTGTCCACCGACTGAAGCGGAGGGCCGCCACAACTCAATCCAGCTTGAAGAGCTCTGAGGCGCACCGTGCAGTGATACTCTCTAGCTGCGTGTGACAGGGGGACAGTGTTTGCTGTCAGCTTCAGATGGTGTATCAGATGACACCTACACCATGGACATCCATAGGTGCAATGTCCTGCCTCTGGCATTTCACACCTGATGCCATCGATCCAAAATTTTGGCAGGGGATCTGAGGCTGAATACGTGCTGCATTTGAGCTCATATATATGGATGGATTTGTTATCCTTTGAATGTGGACACGACAATTTCATTGCAACAGGGTGTTGGTCTTTGGTCTTTCAGTAGCCCTGAATTTTTTTTTTGTTATGTGTACTTTTTGCAGTCCAGAAAAGCTTGTGTTTTTTGTCTTTGCACTCCATTTCTTCAGCTCTCAATGACTTTGCTCTGTTATTCAGTGGGAGCTGCTAGCTGGAATTGGAGTCACACTGCTTGCTAATGCCCCCCTTAGGGCAGAATAACAGGGCTGATTTAAAGTCTCCTTTAGAATAATCAATCAACCCTAAATTTATCATAGCCAAAATGTGTTGCTTCTTTGCTCACTAAGATTATTGAATTACAGTAAGTAAACAGGCTAAACCTTATTCTTAATATTTTAACATTAACATTTGCCATTAGCCTTGACATATGAATAAATGCAAGCTTTGCCGTCTTAAATAAAAATTGAACTCAGCTTTGTTTATTGTGGTGAGCTCTAAACTCACCAAACTGTACTTGTAAAGCAAAACGTAGCACCTGAACTTAATTGTTAGTTAAAATGAAGAACTGTTGATTGTTGAATGTTGAATTAATCCAGTGGTAAGACAAAGAAACCAGTGGTATTCTGGTAGGGAGCGTGATCTTCACCACGTCTAGATCACATGATTGAATTTTGTTATAGTCACCACCTCCTGTAGTTGCCACAGGTCTTTTTTCCCCCTGTGCAATCACCCAGCTGGGTACAATTTCGGTCTTGGTGATTTCTGCCATGACAGGGATGAGCCTGAATGAGCCTGCTGAAGGCGGTATTTTGGTCTCTCAATAAATAAGAGGTGCGTGAGCTAAATTATTTAATGTGAGCATTTGACGCACTGTCACAAGGCACACTTTCCATGGTGATGTGAAGGTTTGAGTCAACACAAATACCAGGCCTTTTTGTTAGGGGGAAACTGAAAATGTGCAATGCCTTTGGGCACATTACTGTGACAGCTGCTGTATGTTCGTATTGTGTAAATTCAATTGTGCAGTGTGCTACTAATAAGAGCCGAGGTGCTAAGCCCGAAAATACAGAGAGAAATCATATGGCAATCACAGTACCTCATGTTGTTTTGGGCCATTGCTTCATTTTCCCTCCCTTTGTGACTTTGGAAATCTAGGGGTGCTATTTACAACTGTAGCAAAAGAAAAATGCGTGTGTGTGCATGTGGTGCATGTGCATGCATGCATGCGTGTGTGTGTGTGTGTGTGTGCATGCGCACGCACGCGCATGTGTGTGCTTATGGGTGTGCATGCATTCCCCCGGAGAGCGGAGAAGGCACATTCAAAGAACACATCAACATCCCCTCCTACAGAGTGCGCAGCAGGAATCTCCTTCCCACTTCCCTGGATTTCTCCCCAAGGGTTCCTCATTCTTCATGCTGTAAAAACAATAGCAGCAGTGCTTGTGATTAACTTTATTCAGTAAAAAAATAAGAATGGACTCTGCTGTCATTTGATTACTTTTCAAGCATGGTAAACACTTATTTTCATTCAATTGTGCATTATTGGTATTGCTTTTGGTTAGGGCATTATTAGATGTCATCATCCTTATGTCTTCCTCCGGAGGATGACTTAAACAGATGCAGCAAATGGTGTACTTTTTCTCTATCTGGTCATTCTTGTCAGAGTAAAGTTAAAAAAAAAAGTTATTGCTTCCCCAAATCTTCCTCTGGTTGACCACAAAAATGATGAGATTGTCTTGTCGACATGAGCTTTCCACTCAGACCTCACTGTCCAATGTTTGACACATCCAGTCAAGACTGGGTGATGTCTTTGACTTTTGACCCGAAGGCAGCATAATGCCACAGACATATCAGAGCTGAACACTGTAACAGATACGGCACAGTGGTCTGAGAACTTGATCTGTACCTATGAACAACTCAGTTGTTTAAATTTCTGTTGTAGTGCATAATCATAAACATTGTTAACTATTTGATCCCCCTTGGATACAGGCACCTGTTAAGCAAATAAAATAATTAGTAGTAATAAAAGCTGGCATTGTGAAAACCTTAGATCAAATCTTAATTCCCTCCTCCATTCTTTCAGATCCCTGTGGTTATGTTCACCCACATTAAGTAAATAGAATATCACAACACCTTTTTCCTTTTTTTAGAGGAAAAGATGCATACAAAAGTGGGACATTTTAAATATCAAACAAAAACCCCTCGTTATCTGATTTGCAGGGAAAAAATATCAGCACAGGAACTCGTCAAAGTCCAAACTCAGCTAATTAAAAATAAGCTGTTTCTGAGCTGTGAAAAGCATCGACCTAACTGCATTATGTTAATTGGACAGAAGCGCACAGATACTTCTCCCAAGGCACCCTGCAAAGAAAAGCGTGAATGGAGCTAAAAATAATGATACACCACTTTATCCGTGTAAGAACCAGGGAAAATCAGACAGATTACACTTCAGGATCCCCTCTTTCTGTCTGAAGTTTAAATCCATTGTTGAAACAGTAATGGCTTATCTAAATTCCTTACAGTTATTAACAGTAATGTCAGTAATGTCAGTTTTATACAGATGCACCATGTTAAATGAGACATGAGTTTCCACTTTACAGAAAATTCCATAATGCAATTTATTTAAATATGAAATTTCATTTCACTGATTCTACCAACTGTTTCTCTCCGGGATCAACTGCTATGACTGCTGAATCATTTAAAACAATTTACAATTTTATTTCTCCTGATTACATTGTCTGGGTTTGATGCAGTGGCCATCTGACAGTCTGAAGTCTAACACTATGAGCACTCTGTGGTTTTCTTTCAGTGTTCAGCCTGCGATACAGCTTTTAAATAATTAACTGGACAAGCAAGGAATCAGTGAAAATATTTTCACATCACAGGCACTATACCCTGTAAACACTCATGGTTCTGAAATGTTCCCTAAAAAATTCTGCACTTTTGTTAGCTTCAGGCCCATGGAATCTGTTCAAACATTTAATGTGCAAGTTAAAGGAACACATAAAATGATAATGATGGAAACTTACTGTCTTGACAATTTTTTACAATGGCCATACTCAATTTTAATTTTAATCTAGACATCTCAGGCAGTTAGTCAGTCAATCTGTCAAAAATACAACACTGTTCCTCAAGGTATTGTCACTGAGTGACAGTGAGAGTTTACTTTGTACTGAGTTACAGTACAAAGTAAACCCCTTCAACCTGAGCCAGACCTGATGGAAACGGACGAAACATGCCAGGGTAGGGTTGGTTTGGGCCCGTAATTGCTTTATAGCGCTCTAGTTCAGATCAGGTTGGGCTCCACCTGGACCTCAGGTTTTGAATGCACTGCTGTCTAAATCTGGGCTAAAATTTATCAAATAGTGCACTGTTTTCCCAGCAAGGATGGACTGTATGGTGTTAATTTGTCAAAATTCTGAATGTCTCATACTGTGATTCAATTATTTTAGTATGTTTTACCAAAAAGGAGAGGTTTTGGAAAGATAAATTGGTTATATATAAGCTACTGAACGAGATTTTGATTTAGTTCCATCTTTACCAGTAGTCAGATAGATAATTATAGGGATGACTCTGACAATGACATATGTCATTCTATAGTCTTTGGCAATTTCTATCTTTTGGCACGAGCACCTTCCACCCCAGTAAGCCTGTGCAAACCTTTTGCATAAAGCAAAAGGGAAAAGAACTACTATATGTTAACAACAGAAGAATTAAACAATTATGTTGTTAACAGGTATTATGTGTTGGTGGCAAACAAGCCACAGGACAATATATTGCAAACCTGCGAGTGGGTGTGTATTAAACAATAGAACTGGAACACACTCCCCCAGCCCCTGAAATCTGTGTCCCCTCCACTGTAATTCTGTGGCAAGGCAAAACCTCAAGCTGTCACTGCAGGATTGATAGAATGAGAGCTGTGGAATGGCTGGATGTGCTACCTCCAGGGGAAGGGATTTTTTGGAGGTAGCAGCGTTCACACCCAGCTGTTAACCTTGATGCACCGTCTTCAGGGAAGGCTCTCACATCAGGCTGCTCTCAGAGCTGTTGCTGCCATATGACAGCCTGTGGCTGCTTTCACACATGCTGCTGTGATACCTGCAGCGCTACATGTACATGCACCTAAGAGCTCTCTAGTTTATGTTCTGTGTCAGAGACCTGACCTCAGTATGTATTCAATTTTACCCTCTTTGTTGTTTAGCTAGCCTGGTATCAGTCTGTTTCATAAGAAAGTCTTTTAGAGTAGCAATGTGATTAGCCCCCAGTATGAATTCATTGTTGCTAGCTAGCCATACTGCTAACATATTATGTATATTTAGCTCCTAAATTTGCTCACCTGAAACTGGAATTTTCCGAGTCAGGGTACATTTTAATTAAGTGATACAGACTGTCAAAAACAAATATGCCCACTACCCATATTACTTTCTGTTCTCAGTGATATTAGTTGGTATATCTAGTGGACAGTCTCATCCAGAGTTACCTACTCAGCCATTAGGGCAAGATACATATTATAAGAACTGTTAGCACAACAACAATACAGGGCCTACAGGGTGCAATACAAGACTGACTCATCAATACTTTTTTTGCTTTATCCAGTTGTTTAGGCACAGGGAACTGGGAAAAAAGAAACATCCAAAGAGACAGATTAGTAATCATGCTTCTTACAAATTAATGCTGCTGGGTGCTCTGAGTCTCAACACTGGCTGCATGGAAAATGTTAAAGCCTCAGACCTTAAATGCTTTCAGTGCCTTTAGCTAACTTGAGAATTTTGGCTCCTTTCAATTGCTGTGAGTTCCATTTGTGCAGTTTAGGGCACCTGTCACACAAAAGTGCCTGGCTCCCTGGTAGGTACTTCTTTTCTCTGGAAACCAGCGGTGTGTGAGATGGTGATGGATTTCCTGCATTAAGTGCTGTGCAGGAAATGTTTTGCTGAAAGAAGGTACCTCCACACATCCCCACTGAGAAGACAACATGCTGTTGAACATCCTACATTTCTGGTTTCATACCCTCTGGCATTCATCTATCACACTCACGTGTTTTGGAATCAGTAACCTAAGGAGGTATAGTGGCATGCAATCTTACAAATCCTCAGGCAGGACACAGTGGGCTTTGTTGTATATTCTGAACCAACACCAAAATACCAGGTCAGCCCCTGACACAGCTTGTCAACAGTCATGGCAGGCACTCGTCTTTCATGTCGATTCCACAATGCAAGGCTTCAGCTGTGCTGGACAGGCTGAATCTCTTTACTCTCCCACTGTGGCAGATCTATATTGATGAAATGATTAGATCTGCCACAGTGCCTATCAAGACTTCACAATTGTTACTTACATAATGGATAATTAGCAAACCTGCATATGAGAATCCATGAATTCTTTTGCACCCTGATGTATAGAGTCTTAGCACTGCAGCTTCCATATATTTAAAATGTATAATGCATTGCCAGATGCGTGCAGTGTGTACATACATGTCATTTTCTACAAGATTTCACAAACTTACTCAGAAGCAACTTTTTCTCAATTTCAACAGTGTGCAAACACAAAATTGAGACAGTAGTTACATCAGTGTCTCGGTATCTAGCTACATAAGCCCTTGCAGGAACATTAGAGTAAACTATTTAACAAAAGAACATTTCTCAGGAAGCAAGGCAGTCTTTTCAACAAGACATTAGTTTAAGCTTGAGGAAATTTGCTTTTGAAAAGTGGAAACCGTTAAGGAAGCATATTACGTGTGATAAATTGAAGCATCCAGGTCGGCTGGCTTCCTAGGCTGAAAGCTAAACGAAAGGATGGACTATGATGCATATCTATATTTAATTGAACAAATGAATGTATTATTCATAAATGCCTCATCATTTATTAAAAATCATGCTGGTCCTCTGTAGTACAAAGGACTGAGGCAGAGGACTGCATTGATTAGTGAGGGCCTCTGCAGAGTTAGTGCCTTGTTCGGTGCTGACGCAAGACCCAGGTATTTATTTACTGTGCTAATGAACTTTGCTGTGGGGATGTTGTCAGGAAATGGCTGCAGCCATTTCCATGTGTGGCAATTATATATGAACAACTGCATTCCTGTGGTGTGCAGTTCTGTGCAGCTTCGTTGTCATCCTGCCACAGCCTTACTGTTCCGTTTCAGTGTGTTCCACAGTGGGAAGGTGGGAACTGTGTGTGTGTGTGTGTGTGTGTGTGTGTGTGTGTGTGTGTGTGTGTCCTTGCGCGTGTATGCGTGTGTCTGCACAAGTGTGTGTTTTTATTGTGCACATGTATGACATAATTTTCACAATGGTTGCAAAGGTTATATGTGCAGGTGGTTCCCTTTGTACCCATGGGACAGTATGTTTTGGAAGGAACAGCAAAATACAACAGACACAAATGCTGTGCAGAACATCATACATTTTTTGGTATTTCTAAAAATGTCAGTGGCATGTGATCATGACATCAGTTTAACTCATCCTTTACCCATGGATGATGTTGTAATCCTCTTGTTATTGGTTCATTGCCTGCAACAAAATACAGATGTTTAACATTTTTGTGCTTGCATTATGGCAGAAATAACAAAAAACTGTTTAATATTTTCAGAGAAAGTTTATCATATTGTGATGTACAGCTCTTTTGTAAATGTAAGTATTGTTAAACCTGTGATGAGTAGTTGGTATACCTTTGAAACAAGTATTGGTGATGAAGTTCATTTCTGATGTGGAGATTTCACATACTGAAAGTGGTGACAATTTATCACAGAAATCAAAGTTTTTATATTAATGGAACCACAGTTCTCTGTAGTCTTAATGTGTTTTTTGATTTTATGGTATGTGTCTCTGAAGTAAAGGAAACTGGATCATTTTTGTTTACATTTCCAATTTGTTTTTTTGTTTTTACTTCCGTATGTCTCATTTACATCTTTCACAGATCATCAATATCCTAGAATAAAGAAATAAAATGTTGTTTTATTTAAGTTTGTAAGCAATAAACTTGTGAGTTAGAATAGAACTTAAAGAACTTATAGAACTTGACATATAAATCTGCATTGTCTTTTCTTTACACTCGTTTGTCACATTGCTCCTTGCTAATGAAATATGAGAAATTGTTCATTGTCCTACATTGTTTAGGATTTCCAGAAAGTCAACCTTTTTTCAGTATGGCACATAATTATGTTGCTTCCTGATGCTCAGTTCATTTTTTTTTCTTGTACAAAAGCTTCTTTTACCCGGCCAACCAAACCTAGTGTTACACAGCTTTGCACATACTGTTTAAACTTGACAGAGCAAACACATTTCTTTCGCCAACTGTTGGAGATCTCTCCTCATGTGTGAAATATTAGCATCTTCTGTCTCCTGTCTCCTGTCTCCTGTCATCTCTAATTAGGCTCCCAGGGGCTGGTTTTAATCGCAGCCATGTTACCAACACTGTTATCCTGACCAGGAAAGGAAATCTCTTTTTCTGGAGCTATTGGTTTCAATCATTAACCTTGCAGTGTGCAGTCATATACAACCACTGGAGCCCACACAACTGTCACCAGAACCCAGAATAGACATTAGCACTTAGCAACTGTACCCATGGAAAGGTATCACGTGCCAGTTTAGAACATCACAAAGCATGTGTATGATACCTTTACCTTACTTCACCTAAATGTCCTATTCAGAGCAATATTAACTGCCTAAATAATATTTTAACAGTAGTGTTTGCTCAAGCTGTACAACACAAATAAATACTTGCTGTAGTATTACTATGCTGTAATTCTATACAAAGTAAAGTGATACTATTCAATGTATACTATACTATACAATGCTGTAATACTATGCTGTAACATGATCATGAGCATGATCATTTAAGCTATATACCACTGTCTCCAGCAGTTCATGGTACATTAATGGTATGTTATTTAGTGTATTTACCTCAACAGTAGCTTTGAAATACAAAACAATTGATCACTTTTGTAAATAAATACATAAATGTAATTAGGAAAGAAAATACAATATACAAGTACAATTGTGAAATGTTAATAATCCTAGTAATCCTACAAAAGAATGTTTTGTTGCAGCCTAGTCTCTCAGAGCTGATGGTTATGCCTGCAACATCCAGATTGCTAGTGATTTCCAGACTACACCACCTAATGACTTGCACCTTAAGAACCTGATCCAGCCAACCCAATCACCAGCTAAAAGAGGTTCCCCAGTATACAGGTAAGCTTTGTAATAAATGACAGAGATGTGTAGTTGCATTGGATGGGCAATTTTATTGATAAATATTGATGAAAAATATAGAAGGTGGACAACGCATTAAAAACATTCTCTTTATTTAAATAAGCAGTCATTAAAAGCTCAATTAAAAACAGGGCTAAAAATAGAATAGGGTAGGGTACTGGCTGTCAACAGGAGGATAAAATACAAATAGAATATGCCAACCATATAGAGTGGTTACCTGGAATAGGCGAGGAAGGGCTGACACCCAATTCACGCATGTCCGTGCTCCAAGTGCCACATCACACACAACCCCACACCCACAGCAAACCGTGATGAAGGTGAAAGTGCACGTTATAGCTAGGACATGTGTTAAACACCTCATGCAGTATATGAAGGAAGGGGAACCACCATCCAGTAACCAACCCACAGGTGCAGCTGCACTAGCTCCTGCTGGCAGGAGAAACCAGGAATGGTTAACACCTCCTATAAGCAATTTGTTAAAGACAAGCCAGTACCCGGAGAAGCAGTGGATCTGAACAGGGATGAGCTGGAGCCAGATGCTCCACTCTGTGCCTCAAAGGCGAATTGAAATTGCCCAACCATCCGCATGGAGTAGGCCCCGATACATACAAACACAAGAATACAGGCAAACAGGTGAAACTCAAAAGCAAGAAAAACCAAATTCCAGAATAAAATGAACACAAGTCAAATAACACAAAACCAGGTACATCAAAACATAGCAAAACAGGCAGAACAAAGTGGCAAAATCAGGTCCATGATGACACACAAGCTAAATAAAAACAACAAAACAAGCAAAACCGACAAAAAAAAAAAAAAAAAACAAGCTAACGAACGAAGGTTGTGCAAGGTAAAACAGGTAAGATAAAGCGGGAAGACAAGCTAAACCAAACAGCAAAACAGGCAAAACAACAGTAAAGCATGTGAAGCCGAAGCAGTTTGCACAAGGCAAAACAGCAGCAGCAAACTCCTGCGAATACAAATGCAATCATGGTTACAATGAGTTCTTAACACTTCTCTGACCTTGCGGGTTGCAAACTACATGAATTTAACTTAAAGGAAAAAGGGCATCATGCTCCCTACCTGCAAGCTACAACAATTTCCTACAAACACCCTGTAGGTCTGTTGCAATCACCCAAAGCGGGTCAGTCTTTTGACAGCGGAGCAGTCTTCAGCAAGGGCCAACAAACAAATTGGGGACAAAGAACTGCCTAGGGTCATTACCTTGGAGGTTTTAAATATGCTGCCATCCAATCAGCCGAGTGTGTGCCAACCAGGAAGTAAATACTGTGGCTCGGAAGGCACAAGTAATCCGGACAGAAGGCAAAACTTACTTCTGACCGGTTACAATTTCAAGATGAGGAAGCAACTTATATGGCTTACATGTAAACATGGGACAATTTTTCTACAAAGGAAAGGGAAGCACCTCTAAGAATGAGGGTAACCTGTGACTCCTGAGAGTATGATCTGTAACTGATAACTCCTTCTGTTACATGTCAAGGCCAACACATAAGGCCTATAAGCACAGATTCAGGATATCTTAGTATGTGACCAAGCAAGCTCCACAGGAAAGGCATTTACAACAAAGGAGCAATGAGAACGGCACACATAAGAAGCATGAGGAATTAATCCCTTCCCTTACTCAAGGTGGTGGGATGAACAGATACGCAAATCCCTTCAGCACGCTCATCATCCATGAAGCAACACTTTCGGAGTAGCTGTTGAGAAATCCAGAGCTGTGGGTTAGACAGCCATACAGACACATGGCCAACACCACTACCGGGGTGCATAGAGAACCCACCACTTCTCTGCTCCCTACAGTGTTGTTGCAGCTATGCGTTCCTAACATTTGTGTTACTATGGTGACATGCTCTTTCTCCCACTCTCAAAAGCACATCATGGTCTTCAAATTGTTGACTCTTTTACATTCTGTGTTGTGCTTCAGTGACTGACATGATTGGAGAAACTGATATTAAAGTAATATTAAGAATGGACTGTGATGCATATCCATCATCACAGTCCCTAACCCTAACCATAACCCTAACCCTGAATTAGGTTATTATGAACCATGACTTGTTGTACTGTGGAAAGGGACAGGGCTTGGACCCAAAAGGTGGGGCACTGGGGTCATACCAATTCAATTCAATTCAATTCAGTTTATTTATATAGAGCTTTTTACGACATGAGTTGTCACAAAGCAGCTACACATCGGTATTCCAGGCCTGATACCCCCTCAGAGCAAGCCAAAGGTGACAGTGGCAAGGAAAAACTCCCTGACTGATAGGAAGAAACCTTGAGCAGAACCCGGGTCAGAGGGGGAGCCCATCTGCTTCTGGCTGGCACTGCGTGGACAAATAGAGTAATCCTAAGAAGTTCTTAACAGTACCACTGGGCAAGGTATTTAACAATAATTGTAAATTTATCAAACCTGGAAAATCTCAGCAAATATCTTGCTATTAATGGGTAGCATGTAAACGCTGTATGCTATAACACTCTAGTAGAGTATCTAGTAGAGAAGAGTATCTGCTTAGTAACTAGTGTAATGTAACAGTTGGTAAGCCTTCATTGGAGGAACACAAACAATTTCCTTTTTATTCAATAATATTGAGTATTTAAATGATATATCAATGGTAACAAAATGGCTATTATGCCATGCTGGAATGTACAGTGCTCCATGATGAAGCTATGCTTCAGTTGCACCTCAACATAATCATTATGTCATATTCAAGTAGCATTACTTCATTTGAACAATTACTGTACATCTATAGCCAGTAACACACACATCATATTAATTTACACCAGATAATGACTTGGTTTTTACTCTCTACCTGCTTGAGATAAGAGATTGGCAGGTGTTTTTAATGTTTGATTTTAATGTAAATGTCCCCTTCTGATGGCATATGCCAATGCAGACAGAATCCTATCCACTACACACTATAACTAAACAATGATTAGGTTTAGTGTCACACTACACTTTTGTGTATACAGGCCCATGTTGGGATAACAAGTGACGTGTCTCATTTCACTGTGCTTCTATCTGAATCTCATCTGACATGCTACATATTAGCTATTTGAACTGCTTCTGGGTGTTACAGGCTTTCACTGAGCGAAATGCAATTCTAGGCACAAGAAATGTCATGATATCATGTTCAAAATCATACTTGCTTAGGCCCCTTGTGTAATTGTGTCTCCTTTCTATTCAGGTGATAGGATTGCACGGACAGGAGAGCATGGAGTGATTTTGGTGCGCTGTAGTGGTGTGTGAGCATGTGAAAGCAGCACACATCTGGGGTAGCAGAGGCAGAAGTAACACATAGTGATATTACATGTGTCCTCAGGAGCAGACGCAAGATTGAGGAATTGGTGTCAACTTTTATTGTGAAAGTGGATCGAAGACCTGGTGGACAGCATCATCAGTGTGGACCATGCATTTCCATTGTCGTTTTTTCTTTTGTGGTCAGAACAAATTCATCCCATCACAGGTTCATGTAATGACAAATTCACACAGGCTGCTGATACATCAGGATCCTGCAGTTCACACAATGTGAGACTGTGTTATCTACACAATATGGACAAAAGTATTCAGACACCTGACCATTACATTGTAATGACATTGTATTCAAATACATATATTTTAATATGGAGTTGGTCCCCCTTTTGTAGCTATAACAGCTTCCACTCTTCATGGAAGGCTTTCCACAAGATTTTGGAGTGTTTCTCTGGGAATTTGTGCCCATTCATTCTGTAGAGCATTTATGAGGTCAGGCACTGATGGTGGACCAGAAGGCCTGGCTCGCAATCTCCGTTCCAGTTCATCCCAAAGGTGCTTGATGGGGTTGAGGTCAGGGCTCTGTGTGGGCCAGTCAAGTTCTTCCACAACAAACTCATCAAACCATGTCTTTATAGTCCTTGCTTTGTGCACTGGGGCACAGTCATGTTGGAATAGAAAAGGGCCTTCCCCAAACTGTTGCCACAAAGTTGGAAGCATAGCATTGTCCAAAATGTCTTGGTATGCTGAAGCATTATGATTGCCCTTCACTGGAGATAAGGGGCCTAGCCCAAACCCTGAAAAACAGGTGTGGCCAAATACTTTTGTCCATATAGTGTATGTGCTCTGGGTTTGTAGTAGCTGTGGTAAACAATCCTGATGTATTAATGGTGAGATGATGTTTGGGTGGTATTTTGGCAAGGAATGTGTTTGAATAATGAATGTAAAAGCTGTAAAGCTTGTTTCCTGTGACACCACACTAAGTGCAACACAAAGTTAGCCTCAGCTATTTCCTGCTTGCTGCTCACTGTTTTAAGCTGAAACCAAATCAAAGCTGTTCCACTGCATGCTCCTGACAAAAGATCCAAATAAATAGTTTCAGGAGTGATCCCTGTGCCATAAACCCTTCCATCTCATGCATATGGAAAACGGACACGCATATTTCACAAATTATGATGCATGTCCTAGCAGTAGTGACATAGAGGACATCAGAGAATGAGTAGCACATGTTTTGTGCAATGCTGTCATAGAGGTGGCACTATGTTTGAAACTGTGCAAGGTCCAAACACTTGTTTGTTTTTTTTTATTCTCATTTAGCTCCGAATTCATGACATCACCTCCTGAGCGGTGATGATAATGGCTGTACTGCTAGAGAAGCAATTCTGCAATTCCTTGGCTGGGTGTGGCCTGTTCCCCATGGTTACAGCTGTATTCTCCTCACCTGCTGTAGCTGCCTCCTGTTCATTATCAACTGTCACGGTGAAAAATGTGTTATATATGTTAATTTGGAAAAAAGCATAATAACAAGGCAGTAATTTGCTATGAATCAGACACGTTAACTAGACTCAGCCCTCATGCTGTAGAAAAACACTACATCAGTATTATTAGTAATAAAATAAGAATTACCCTAAATTACCTATTTTCAAACTGCTAAGAAGGAGAGGAAGCGTAGTGTGAGACCATTCATAAAACCAAAAAATCCCACCTGTTTTTCCCATGTTTGCTTGAATGTTTTTATTCATTTTTTTTATTTACTTATCAATTTAGATGTTTACATTTAACATAACATCACTTTCCACATCTATAATTTAAATATGATTAACCGTTTTTATTGTCAGCCTATCAATGCCTATGATTTATAAAACAAAAATATATTATCAAGAGTGTTTCACACATCTTTATCACTTCAGCTGTGGATGGTAAATATTTCATAATGAATATACAGTACATTATAAGTTAAATTTTCACCAGTTAGCATTGCCCAGTGTCATCTCTTAACATAAAGATCATCCTTCAAGCAATCGTAACTCTGGATTATATGTATCATTATAGCTAAGTACCAAAGCTCTGCCTCATGATCTATGGGAGCGAGAGAGGAGAAGCCAGGGGCTGTATGGGAGAATGGAGTGGATTTGTGGAAAGATGTGTGCGAGTGTAGCTGTTTCCCATAGGAAGAAGGAGGCAGTCAAAATCAGATAATTGACACATGCTGGGAATTGCCATGCTTACCACCAGGACTTTATAAAATACAGGAAGTACTGCAGTTCCTGAACAATGCCAAGTGTATTGCCACATACTGACTTCAAAATGGATCTGATCAGTCTGCCATCACACCAAGAACAGTTTCACCACAGGAATGGGGAATGTAAAATCAATCTTCCTTTGTATCTCCTGAATAATTGATGTCTTCTTCCCAAATGATACGGCTGTACTCTATGGTACACTGCTGTCGGTCTCAGTTACAGAGATTGCACCAGAAATAATGTGAGCAAAATGAGGCAAGCCTTGTTTCGGGGGGAGTTAAAACCCTCCTCAAACTAAAGGCTTAACCACTGATCAAGACACCCTCCTTTTCTAGGATTTGTCTTCTCTAATGTGTGATGTGCTGTAAGATTAATGTATCCCGTGATGTCACTTGCACTGTGATGAATCTTTGAGTGTTTCTCCCAGGGCCATGATAGGGATGTGTCCTCAGTGTCCTGCATCTGCACATTAAAAGGCCTGCTTTCATGCATCCATCCATCGCTCATCTTAACCATTTTAATTAAGTCTCACTGCTGGATCACGTGTTCCTAACTGAGCAGAGCTCTGTTCAGCAAGATAATGCTGATTGATCAGATATCCTGTCACGTGTGAGAATCCTTGATGAATCTGCATTCTGATTTCTTGGCCTACCTGATAGTGCTCCGCTGTATGCTCTAGGAATTTACTCCTAGATCCAACAGTTCCCTCGTTAAGGGACCACAATGTCAAAGCTGTTTACTGAATTCCACTGTGATAGGCACTGTGTGCAGGTCTGCAGAGAGCTGTCCATCAACGTACCAATAGATCTAACCCAGCAGTCACCAAATCCCTTCAAATGATTGCATCACCTACAGAGAGCCTGTTTAAGGACCGCTGCTGGGAAAGCCGCGTATTGTAGCAGTTGAGGCAGCAGATAGTGTCATCATGGAAGCTTTTACCTTTGAAAAATTCATGAGCTGGTAATGAGCATGCTCCATGGCCCTTATGGGCACAAACCCAGCCAGGTGTTATGACTTTGTGAGGCTGTGACCATTAGAAAGACCTCAAAGTACACTGTAAATGGGCTGCCCTCTCTGCCTGCTCTTCTCTGCTAAGACTGTTACTTACATTGCCCTCCCCACCTGCTGCACTGGCAATGACACACTATGTTGAGTCCTATCAGTTTGCCATTCTCACTTATGAATCTTTTATCCCTAAATAGTCTTTATGAGACCTGGCCATGAAGGCCAGACACTTGCCTCATAGACGGCATTTCCCGCAGCCACTCGCTCGGCTAAATGTTCTTCCTTCCACATGAATATTTCATTCAGCTGGTTTCACAGACTGTGCTGCCTCCTGCGGTGCGGTATGTTGCACTCTTGCCGAGCCCTGGCTGACAAAGGATCTGACTGTGACAGAGAGGGAATCCACTGGGTCTGTTGTGAAACAAGAGCCTAAGCCCACGTTCCCACATATGAGATTCCAATCAGGTAACTGGCCTAAGGGGTTACCTCAGTCTGAAGAGTGGATAATGGGATTTGAAAGGCTGTGGTGAATAACGACATACCATCACTGACACTTAATGCGAGGGCATATTATTACTAGTGATTTTTTGAAAACAGCTCAACCTCCTTATCTGCTGTAGAAGCAGACAGCTTCTGAAGGGCGTGATTGCAAGACATCTGAAGAGAACATGCGCCATCCCCAATGATGATTGGAAATAATAGCTGCATCATGTCTGGCAGGCGTTGTTGTAAGCCACTCTTCCATGTCCATTTGCTGGCTATAATAGATTGTGCAAGTGAAGCAAACATGACCAATCCAGGATGATTACTGCGCATTTCTGTGTACACAGAAAGTGAACAACAGATGTTCAAAAAACCAACCAAGAACACTTTACCTAGGTTTAATAATTGTTATGTTCATGTCACTGTATGAAAAAAGGCTCCTGTGATGACAGTGATTTGTCCCTGATGTTAGGTACCCTTGTAAAAGGAGCCAGACTTCAGTCATTTAAATGGACAGACAGCTTCCATGCAGCCCTGAGGCATATTGCACTTGTTCCCCTTTTCCCCAGATGTGCTCTGAAGGTGGTAGCGACCACCTGCTCCTATTCTCATCAAATCCACACTTTAAGCTGATAATAAGCACTGCAGGGAGATACAACCTGCAGTGCTGTCAGGCTCTTTTACTTATTCCAGAACTATTCTGAAAATCCTCTGAAAAGCTCTTCTCTGTAGATACAACGCATCACCTGTACGCTGGGTTCAGTGCTGAGCTCTCTCAGTTTTGCAGTGGCCTTCATGAACTTCAGCCTGTAGAATGACATCATTTTCAGGCTGTTACAGGTTTTCCCCTAAATGACAGCAAGGGTTGGTCTTGGAAGCCAAACTGAACCCAGGAATAGTCTTATTTTCATGTTAATAACTGGCTTAAACTTTGACAGACTTAAATGTGTGTGTGTGTGTGTGTGTGTGTGTGTGTGTGTGTATCACTGTATTTCAGTCAGAGGAACATAAAAGCTGACTCAACAAGCTTTGTCTTCACCTGTGTGCAGGCCTGGATCAGGGTCTGCACTGCTGTGATGTACAAAACTGCATGGGGTTTTAACTTTCTGTATAGAAAACACTGCAGGTTTTTGTAGGTTCAGTGATATGGAAATGGTTGCCATGGAAATACAAAGTGAGGATGGAAGGTATAGTCAAAAACTGCAGTGTGTGATCATTTATACAAAAGCAATACTTTTTCTGGGATGAATTTATTCAGGTTACATTCATTACCATATTACTATCAATAAACTTTTTAAGACACATAAATTACATTTGTCAACTGTTTACTGGGGAAATTCAATTTAAGTACCTTTCACTAAGATGCAAAAACTGGCCATTCTATTTGTCTTTGATTTCATTTTACAGTTACATTGTCAAAAGAGATTACAATCTTTGGATTACACTCATGCAATTGAACATGCAGTGATTCCAAGAAAACTGTTCTACATTTTGTAAGTACTGTATGGTTATAAATGAATGTCAAAAACTAAAAAAAAATAATGTGTTTAGAATGCAAATAAATATTATCTGAGGGATAAAGTTAATCCTCATTCCAGATGGCACAGTGTTACTATACTAGGAAGGGCATGGTTGTCATGGCAACACAATGCGATGCAAATAGCTTCACTGCCAGGGTTCTGACTTCCCTCGAGACTTCCCAGCATTCCCCTGTCTCTCCCCCTCTCCATACTTACCCTGGCATCTCAATATGGGTCAGTACATAATGACTATGGCACTCCCTCACTACAAAGAACAAATTCTGTCTATTTATCTTCCCTTTGTTATCAACTTGCATTGTGTCTGTTCAGAAAGTATGCCTGTTAAATCAAATTTCAAAACCAGGAGAGGGAAATCAGAAATTGTTAATTCACATCAAAGGGAGACCTTGCTTCATATTGAATGGTGCTGGGACATTTTTCATGCACCTAGAGATTACATAGGAGTCCAATGGAGCAAATGGTGGCTCATTGTGAACACAAATCATTTACATTATTATTTATTTTCTTGGTACATTTTCTTATGTAGGTGGACTTGCATGTGTTGTATGGTGCAAATTATAAAGTATACACATAGATATTTACGGAGGTAACTCAGGTTAAGTACATTGCGTAAGGGTACAACGGCACTGTCCCTGCCAGGACTTTAGTCTCTCATTTATGAGATAAATCAGCCCATCTTGCCACACACAAATCCTGGCATGTGCTCAGAAAATCTGGAGTAGGCATGAGAGGAGAGCGATGTCAGCAGGGTGAGGAGGGGCAGATCAATATCTGTGCACATAACCCAAAGTCTTCACCAACACTTCTTCACCAATGCTGCAGATTGTACAGACTCTTTGAATCCAGCCCCCAACAACCATTCCCTACGTGGCAGGCCATCTGGGAGCACAGCCCCCCTCCCCCTACCCCCCTCATGCCCTACATCCACATGAATGTCAGTTTGACTGGGGCCTCTCTGTCTACCCACAGCTCCACTCTGTCTCATTTCACTCACAATGACTGCCATCCACTTCCCTGCATCTTCTGTCCATCCTAAGGACTGCACCAGATTGTCTTACCTCTTAAGGCTTTTTGTGTAGTAAGATGTGAGGAGATGGCATTTCATTGTGGATTCAATCTGGAGATTTTGCAAAGCAACAGACCATTTAATGTATAGGTGAAATTTGCGCTGGCTGACAATTAAGTTATTATTGAGTCCTTTTTTTCCTATTATGCTGTCCTCCAAAATGGGCTGTTAATTAAACTGTGGCAACCATATGAAACTTCACATTGGCTGCATTCAGTAATTAGCATCCTGCAGCTCTCATTGACAGACCAGTCTATTTCAGATTGTGGTCCAACGTAACATATAGAGTGCAATAATCAGCCTTGGTGAGATTTTATTTCCTTTTTACCCCTGATATATTTCTTCATGTCCCTCTGAACTGATGTCTTCTTTTCTGGAGGACCAGAGAGTCAGTCCAGACAGTGGGATTTTCTCTTTCTAAATTTTCTCTTAAAAAATGGAGCACATGCATTTAAATAAATGAATTATGCAATTTCTGTTGTTCTGCCAGTGAAGCCATTGTGGTGCAATGCTTTGGTCTTAATTAATTAATTTAATTTTATGTTTTCTTTCCCCTTTATGTCACCCTGTTTTGGAATTAGTAATTGCACATTAGGCTTGTTTCACAACAACAAGCTCTACATTCTTTTGGTAGCACAGGGTTCCATTACATCTGCATGCCATTGTGGCAGCACTGTCGCACCCATTCAATCTATAAATCTCCCAGTGTACTGAAGTAAAGTGAGTGCTCTTTAGCTTCACCCTACTTCACTTATGTTATCTGGGCATCTAGAAGGTGCCCAATGAATTGTAGCATACTGAGAGTGCAGTGTGACAAGGAAACTCTGGCTAGCCTGTCCATTCTTGTCCCTGATGGAACAAAACCAATTTATTCCACTGTTTTGGGATTCTGGCTATTGTCTACAAACAACATGGACAGTTTCAAACTGTTGGGTCTATTCAGGCTGTAGCTGCAGCAACCAACTTGCCAACTGAGCCACACCAGACCCACTTTGGTCTGTTTTATAGCAATGATTAACATTTAACATGCTGTTTTGCTGAGGTAAACAAAATATTGGTTCAAAATGGTTCTGTGTCAGTTTTTGACATTTCAGATTGAAAGTAATTGGATTTTCTCTATGTCCTTTTTCCCTAACGACATGCATTTGAAAGGATGATTCCATTATTCCTTCCAAGTCTCTAGCATTGACAATAAATAGCTGTTTGTGATGTATCAAATTAAAATGCATAGGAGCTAGTGTTCATTCCTCAGTTTTTATCTTTCTGCTTCTATCATGTGCTTAATAAGGAGAGTCTAGTCTGTACACAAAATTCCACTTGCACTACTGAGGTTGCTGCAATTAGTAATAATATTTATACATTTGTCATGTTCCCTTTCCAGGTCTGGAAATCACATAGATTTTTCCATTCTGCTTATTAGTTCATGAATACTTATATATACACAGATCTTGTCTGACAAAGCTTTACTACAGCCCAGAACAATATGCAAAATGGAATCCATCATTCATAGAGTGCTGGTACCATGAATGCAGTGCTGCTACCATTGTCCTCTTGATTTTTTTACTCTCCTATTAGTCCCCCAAAAATAGACTGTATATCTTCTGGTGTTTGGTGTTACGAAGTCCAAGACTTCCATACAGCAATAGAATGAATGTGAATCTGTAGTTCAAAATCACAATAACAAAACATGCAATTGTGCTGCTTGTTGGTAGGACAGTGCTGTAATGTTAAAGGATCATTTAAAGCCAAATGGTCACTGTTCTTACACAGTTTGAATTTCTGTGTGTTGAAAAGACATTTTCTCTGCTGGGTCCTCCTGATGGGACTCCAGGTTGGGTGAATTCAGTTCACAGCTGTGGAATTAATATGCTTATTTTTCAATTTATTGTCATAAATGCTTATTTCGAAAGGTTTTTCCTTTTTTCCTGAGGAACTTCTGGAAAATGTTATGAATATTGCTAGACGTGACTGGCAGAAATTAATTTCCATGAACGAATGAATTTTCCATCTCCAGTCTAGAGATGTCTAAATGCATCTAGATATTAAATGTGATAAAGGAGGCTGAGTATGGGTGGGTTTGCATAGTTGATGTACAGTAGTATTCACTAATTTAGGCAAATAATTTCCTGGCACAACCACAAATCACATATGGACAACCATTCATTAATACAGGGTCTTCCTTTTCCAGTGCTGTGGAGTAAATCAGTTTGAAGGTGAGTCTGTGATTGGCACATTGAATTCCAGCCTTGTGAGACAGGCCTTGTGTTCTCACCCACCTCCTGTGGCTTTCTTGCTGCTTAGAAACTATTCTTCAAAAATAAATGCAGATAGCAGGTACAAGAAAGTGCCTGTTTATCATATTTGTGTGTGTGGTAGGAATATTAATATTTAGATTGACCAAGATTAAAGTAGAAGTTTGCATTTCTTGCTCTGTAGGCTGTGTTCCTAATGAAATGCACTGTGCTGGAGGACAATTGCACAGTGTGAAAAAGCAACTGGGCAAAATGGCATGCTTTAAAGCATTCTTGTTTTACTTCAGCTTTAATATTTTAATTTTTTCTCATGCATCTGATTTAATGGAAAGCATTTGCTTATGGGATAATTGGATTCAGTTTGAATTTTGAACCTGAATGACTGTAGTTTTTAAGAAAAAAAAATTGAACATCTAGTTGGTTAAAGATGAATGAAAGTGCTATATTTAAGGCACCGAAAATATACACAGAAACTAATGATGTGTTCCACATGTTTTGCATGCAGTTGTGGAATGGAGTTTGGGGTCACTTATGGGGTGACTTGCTCATTAAAAGTGTGACTCAGTTACATTCAAGTGAATACTCTTGCAACCATAACTCTTACCAAAAGTAGGGATGCAAGAAATCAACCCAGGAGGGAAACTGCTGTTAAACCATTAAAATCATTCTCAATCCAGTTCCTTTTTGATAACTACTGCAGCTACTGCAGATGGGACTTTTTGTTTTTCACAACCCTTCTTCCCCAGACATGTGTCCCAGAGACAGAGAAATTGGATCCCTTTAAAAATTGTTAATTATCAAACAATTAACACTCATACTGACAGTGAGAAATAAGATCGTGTAATTGCTGGCTGCTATGGTGATTTTACTTTTTACTTTGTTCAGCATATAAGTGTTTTGCCCTGTAATTTTAGCTGATTACAGTTGTGACAATTTGAAAAGATGATCACAGTTTATCATCCAGATATATTAGTTTATAGGTAATTGTGTTGTACAAGCTATGTTTCATGTATTAGACAATCATTAGAGGAATGGGTGCTAAATCACTGAAAACATAGACTCAGAACTTCAAAGATTGTTTTAATCTTTTTTTCAAAATATTGTTCTAACAAGTATTTGTGATGATCCAGTGTAAATTTGTCATAAATCAAGCAGGTAATATTCAATTTAGAAAATGTCCAATATTTTCAATCTGGTGCATGCATTTTCCCTTCTGTATTATTAAATTTTCATAGGCTATCGTCACTTTAATGTGCTCATTAGCATTCCGATGTTGATCTTGCATACTTTCTTTAATGTTATTTGGTATTCATTAAAAGTTAAGTGATCCTGTTGTAATATTCAAATGTGCCATGATTGAACTGTTTTGATAATCCTGGGCTCTACTGACTTCAATTATTCCAATCAGGAAATGTTAATTTAGGATCAGCACTGACTGAACCTGCAATCCACACAATTTACAGGACACCTGTTTTGATGCGCTCATAGGGAATACTGACATATAAATGGCAACTTATTTTTCAGCTGATCTCAGATTGCCTTGTTTGCTAGCTTTACAACAAGAACGCTTTCTATTCCAGTTAGGGCTGACTGTATGACAATCTTCGGCAGGTCTAACACTCTCACTGTATCTGTTTCTCCCATGGACATCAGTGGAAATTTCCACTATGATCTACAGGGGTGTGCTCCATTGGGGACTGACTGAAGGCTGTTTTCATTGCAGTGGACTTCTTTTATGTTATTTATTTTTATTCTTGAGTCCACAAATCCAAATCCTCCTATTGTGTTTGATAACATTGTTTTAATTGACCCTGTAAGTAATACTGTATTTATTGCATTCTCCTCTCATTACAGAGAACATATCTCTACTATCTTGCTTATTAAGCCAGTTAATGTTCAGTAGCCACAGTAACTAGGCAATAAAACTCTAGCCCCTCATACATTATTTATTTTTTAATTCAATTGTATTGTTCCTGTTAAGGGATAACTACCACGATAACTCCTGGCTCCAATAACCCAATCACAAGCAAAAAAGTAATTAGTAAGGACAAATATACATTAGGGATTTAATAGTTAAACGATATTTCAGTCATTGTTGACATTTGCTTAAAAGGAATGGTTTATTATGTAATTCAGTAAATCATCTTTTGTAGAATTTTTTTAATATGCTATTTTAAATTTTGAAGATGAGGAAGACAGCTCAAGAAAGCTTTTTTTTTCCTGTAAAGCCTGTAAAAAGTCTGACGCAATAAAAAAAAAACACCTGATAATGTTTCCATGTTTAGTGTGCATGAAAATGTACTGGAAATTTGGCTGGAAGGTATGTCAATTTTGCTGCACACAATAACCTTCAAGATTGGTTTTTGTTGAGCAAGTGTGATGGAAAATGCCATTCATAAAGGACAATTCTATTAGGAAAATGCAAAGGGAACCAGATTTAATGAGTCCATGCTAAGCAGGCAGACAGGAAGGGGTAAAATGTAGAACGGAGGATCTCTCTCCCTGTGCTGGCCAATCAGCAGGGTGATGGGAGTTATTGTTGTTTGGATGGGGGCTGAGAAGGAGATGGGGAGAGGTCTTGCCATACTCACTGACACACAGGGAGGTCTGTCAGTGATGAGGATGGCACATGTAAGAACGACATGAAATATTTGGTATTTGAATAGTTAAGGTGACATTAGCTGTCATAGGCAAAGTATATCTACCATAAGAGCATCAAGTTGTGTTGCTTATTACCATGACAACAGTTATGTATAGTGGTGAAAATCTGAGGGATCCTCTTTGGATTTTATATTGGGGCAATTTGGTATGAACCCATTCATTGTGATTATAGCTTAAAAGTGACATTACATGCTGCATCAGAGTCAATTTTAAAGTACCTAAAGTACATAATACATAAAGTACATTTAAGGGAAAGGTTCATTCTTTTGGTTTTAATTTGTACAAAAGAGAGCCTTGTTTCCCACTTGAGTATGCAGAGAAAAGATAATGACCTTTAATTGTTTTTTTTTTTGATTTGTTAATCATTTAAAGAATAATGAAAAATCTTAAGCCGTTTCCAAGATAGTGTCCAAGACAGCTCTGCTGAAGCATTATGACTTTACAATATTAGGCCCAAGCCAGGAAGCCATTTGTTATTTATGGCCTGAGGGTTAGATAATCAGATGTCTTTTTTCCCTTTATGTTTTATTCATCCTGTTTCTGATTGTGTAAAGAATCCCCAGACCTTATATGAAACTAATTTGATTCCCCACTCTAATTATTGTTAAATGTAATGTGATTATTCCTCTGTGTCTCTCAAGGTGCTTGAATGTGATTGGCCAGCTGCCCCTTTATAGTGGCATCAATGAGAGGGGAGGCAGCCCACAGTCACACGGTTAATTACCTCAGAGTAGGAATTGTCTAATTATTGCTATCTTCACAGTGTCAGGCTCAGCATGAGAGGTGTGCCGGGAACCGCTGACAGGGAGCAACCGACAGCTTATCCTCAGAAAGAAGATATGAATTCAATCTTTTTTTTCTCCCTAAAATCAGTTTGCTGCTACAGACTAAGAGGAAATCTTGTCTGCTCACTCCTCCCTTATCAACATAGCTTATCAAAAAATAACAGATACATTCAGTGTCTGTGTTGTGATTGAGTCTCATGGAGTTGTGTAATACAGCACAGCACTGTGGTTGAGGTTTTCTGGGATTCTCAACACTTTTCCGTTAGCAGTGTAGCCTAATTTCCATTTGTTTTCTGTAGTTTAAATATACTGCATAACAAAACTAAAAACATTGTTACTGACTCTTGGGATCTCCTTGCAGCAGGCCAGCAGTCTTTTGGGCTCCACAGCCACTGGAGCCAGTGTGGTGGGTTGACATTTAGCTTAGTATTTGTTTATTATAAAACAATAGCACAGAGGCACTAGTCCAACTCCTGAATGGAGGGAACCGACAATGGATGGTGAGTTCAAAATGTAGGTTTGAGAGTCCCAGTGAATGCAACCAGCCAAACAAAAAACCTAGCACTTGTGTCGTTAGAGGCCCCAAACAATCACTATCTACTGGCATCCCAGCAAAAACAGATGGTGTAAACAGAACAACTGAAATTGTAAGTCTCAACATAAATGCTGTCCACCGTTCTGTGATTCACTCCAAATCACTCTTAAACAAACTACACCAAAAATGGTCACTAGGGTCTCCATGTGCAAATTCACCACCACAGGATTGTCCCCCCACTCCTCTTCTGGTCAGCAGATCACCTTCCTAAGCTTACCTGGAAAGAGGCTGCATCCAGCTGCCTGATGACATCAGCAGCAAGTACCAACTCAAAGAAACAAAACAGAACAAAAAAGGGTACATGTGTTGTGATCCATTCCTAGCATCTGTTTTCATAATGTTCCTCTATAGATTGGTCTTAACATAGGTTGAACAATTCATGAATCAATTCATTTGCCCAATGAATAATCTGCTCAGGAGCAATTAAATGTAGGGCTGCTGAATGCCCAGGTAGAGTTTATAGGCTGTAGCAGTGAGCCTGACATAAAACACAATAAAAGCCGGAAAGAGTTATGCGGATAAAGTCAGAGGAGATACACACCTGTGTGTAGATTTTTAATGAATGCATTTAGTACCTCAGTAACGAAGGAGGAACTACCATGCTCATGAAAGTCTGTCACTGTGTAGCACATTAGCAGTCACATGGCTTTGCAGTCTCTGAACTGAAACTCACTCCCTCTTGGGAGTATCCTGACAGTGGCTATACATTTTGTGAAAACTGATAGAAGTAAACCTACCAGATACCTACTACTGATTTGAAAAAGTAAAGTTTCCTTTTGTTGTTGCTGTTCCTAAGATGAACCACAAACAGTTCATTAATTGGATGGTTTATAGGAAACTCCAGAAATAACACTCTGTCACAAGGGCTTGGTTCAGCCATTATAAATACTAATCAAGAATCAGCTTCAAACTAACAGTTAACACAGAAAGCAGAATTAAGCCAGTACCTTACAGCACTGAAGCATAGATTATCTCTTCCCTGCCCTCATCACTCAGAGCTCTACAAAATGTCACCCAGTTTCACGGTTAGAATGGTCATATATCGCCCCCAAGTGGCTCCACTGCACAGCTGCTCATTTGTACAGTTAGTTATTTTACTGCCTTTTGTTCTAAATGATGCCAGTACATACATGCCTGGGGATTCCTGAGTTAGGATGTACAATTGAGCAGGAATTTGAACCTCTTGTGATGCACCATATCAAATAGACCTGGCATTTGGCTTATGGAAATGTTCCCTTTGCTATTCTATATGGAGAATAAAGAAGACTTGTACATGTTCATAGATTTAGTGCAGTAAGCTTACAAATACTAAAAATGGATACTTTTTTCTAACATATGAAAAGCGTCTCACCTAATATATCCAAGGATTACAAATGTTCCCTAGGGTAGGTATATACAGTATATATGAATCTTGAAACAAGTTTTAGCTTACGGTGTAAGTATTACAGTGCAGTCTATTGAATGACAATGAAGGAAATATTATTGGATAAATAATAATAGATTTTATCAAAGCAAATATGCAATTATTATATAGTCAGCACAATCAGCATGACTCTAATGACAATCTTGGTTAAAATGTGTGTCGTTTTCACAACACATCAGTGACAATCAATGACATAGTGATTTCTATATCACCCCTAATGTTGACTTGTATCTGTCTTTGAAATTATCAGTTAGCTTTATGCAAACATAAGTGGAATGTTATTTCACATCAGATGTGTGGGCAGTGTGTGACTGAGTAATTTTGAAGAAGCACAACTCCATCTAGTGTGTTGTTAGTGAGTTGCACTGACTAAAAGCTTTTCTTCATGAAACATGGTCCACACTTTTTCTCTCTATAAATACATGATAATGTATACAAGAGTGCATGTATATATATATATATATATATATATATATATATATATATATGTGTGTGTGTGTGTGTGTGTGTGTGTGTCTATGTGTCTGTTTGTACACTCAGTGACCACTTTATTAAGTACACCTGTACACCTGCTCATTGATGCAAATATCTAATCAGCCAATCATCTGGCAGCAACTCAATGCATAAAATCTCAAAGACGTAGTAAAGAGGTTCAGTTGCTGTTCAGATCAAACATCAGAATGGGTAGAATATCTGATTTAAGTGACTTTGACCATGGGATGATTGTTGGTGCCAGACAGGGTGGTTTGAGTATCTCAAAAACTGCTGATCTCCTGGGATATCCACACACAACAGTCTCTAGAGTGCATGGAGAATGGTGCGAAAAACAAAAAACATCCAGCAAGCGGCAGTTCTGTGGGCAAAAATGCCTTGTAAATGACAGCGGTTAGAGGAGAATGGCCAGACTGGTCCAAGCTGACAGGAAGGTGACAGTAACCCAAATAACCCAAATGCTACGCAGAAAAGTATTTCTGAACAAACAACAGTCGAACATTGAGGTGGATGGGCTACAGCAGCAGAAGACCCCTCTGGGTACCACTCCTATCAGCTAAGAACAGAAAACGGAGGCTACAGGCTCACAAAAACTGGAAAGTAGATGATTGAAAAAAACATCACCTGGTGTAACAAATCTCGATTTCTGCTGCAACATGCAGATGGTAGGATCAGAATTTGGCGTAAACAACATGAATCCATGCATCCATCCTGCCTTGTGTCAATGGTTCAGGCTGGTGGCGGTGGTGTAATGGTGTGGGGAACATTTTCTTGGCACACATTAGGCACCTTAATACCAGTTGAGCATCGTTTAAATGCCACAGCCTACCTGAATATTGTTGCTGACCATGTGCATCCCTTTATGACCAGGGTCTACCCATCTTCTAATGGCTACTTCCAGCAGGATAACGCGTCATTCAACAAAGCACACGTCATCTCAAACTGGTTCCAGGAACATGACAATGAGTTCAGTGTACTCCAATGGCCTGCACAGTCACCAGATCTCAATACAATAGAGCACCTTTGGGATGTGGTGAAACGGGACATTCACAGCATGAATGTGCAGCAACTGCGTGATGCTATCATGTCAGCATGGAGCAGAATCTCTAAGGAATGTTTCCAGCACCTTGTTGAATCCATGCCACAAAGAATTCAGTCCGTTTTGGGAGCAAAGGGGGGTCCTACCCAGTATTAGAGAGGTGTACCTAATAAAGTGGTCACTGAGTATATATATATATATATATATATAGACACACACACACACACACACATATATATATATATATATATATATATATATATATATATATATATATATATATATATATATATATATACAGTGGTGTCCAAAAGTCTGAGAACAAATTGAAAATCTCTATATTATCACGTAAACCTGGAAATAATCAAAACGTTTGAGGATTCAGAAACATTTTAAAACACAAGAAGTTATGTCATGTAAAATGAAGAAGAAATATTTAAGATTCTGCACTATTTCTAGGTCAGCAATCAAATTTAAGCAAATTTGGGGCATTGACCAATTTAACTTCTTTGTACAAAAGGTCAGATTTTCTTGAGTTGTATCCTTTCCATTGAAGCATGCGTTCAGATGACACTCGAGTGGATTTGATCTACTCATCAGAGGCTCATTCAAGTAACTCAACTTGCAGCCAGTGTTCACCTGTTATAAATATGGCTGTGCTTCAAGTTTCCAGCAGATCATTGCTTACTAAGTAGCATTGTGATAGTGGGAAAATCATAACTAAGTGAAAGTGTCAAAGAAGTCAAATTGTTATTCTAAGCAAAGAGGGGCTTTCTCAGCGTCAAATCATGGCTAAACTAAAGGTTTCTAAGGGGGCAGTGCATGAAACTCTGAAAGGCTTTGCAGAAACTGGATCAGTTGTATCCAAAGCATGATCAGGCAGGCCAAAAGTGACCACACCATCAGAAGATCAATACATCAAGCTTAGTTCCCTGAGAGATAGAAAAGCAACTTCATCACAGATACAGAATTTGCTAAATAAAGAATGCAAGACTCCAATCAGTAAAAGTACTTTCAAAAGAAAGCTGTCTTGTAGTGGTCTCAGAGGATGAGTAGCAGTTTCTAAACCACTTCTCACGAGGGGAAACAAGGCCAAATGCTTGGGGTGGGCTAAGAAATCCCAGCATTTCACAGTGGATGACTGGAAAAAGTCCTATTTACTGATGAATCCAAATTTGAGATTTATGACAGTAACAGAAGGGTGTATGTAAGGAAACAAACAGGAGAGAGAATGATACTGCAGTGTACCAAACTGACAGTGAAACATGGTGGTGGGAATGTTCAAGTCTGGGGGTGTTTTGCCTACTCTGGAGGTGGACATCTGCACCGAGTTGACTACACCCTGATCAAGGAGAAGTACCACTCCATTCTTCAGAGACATGCTATGCCCTCTGGTTTGTATCTTTGTGGAGAAGGATTCATACTGCAGCAGGATAATGACCCCAAACATACCTCAACGCTTTGCTGTTGTTGTTACTTGAAGACCAAGGAGTCCTGACTGTCATGGACTTTCCTCCACAGTCACCTGACCTCAACCCCATTGAACATTTACGGGGGCACTTGAAGACTGAGAAAGCCAAGCATTCTGTGACATCAGACTTGTGGAGTCCATGCCAGCTCGAGTGCATGCCGTCATTAAAGCAAAAGGGGGACATACGAAATACTAAGATATTCTGAAATTCATACATATTTTTCAAAGATTCAACTTTTCACTCAAATTGTTAAGCTGATATTATCATTTGTAATGAAAAAAATAGTATTACATTCAAAACAAATGCAAAATAGAAGTTTTTTGATTAGTGGTGGACTAGTGGACTTTTGGACCCCACTGTATTATATGTATTTGGAATTTGGTTTAACATATTATACCCCTGTAAAATGTTTATGTTAATATTTTATGGAATTCACAGATTGAAATGATTTTGGATTCATCTGCAGCTAGCTGATTATACTGCAGCCCAGGATGCATGAAAGGGGCAAAAAGTCTGCAAAAAGATTTGTCACATTTACTTTTATTGTAAAGGTGATTTATTCCAAAATAGTAATATGTTAGATTGAGAGGCAGAAAGAGAGAGGCAGAGAGAGACAGAAAGAGAAAGGCAGATAAAGAGAAAGAGAGGCAAAAAGGGAGGGGGAGAAAGAGAATGAGAGACATCTACAAAACATCTACACAAGACTTTGGTAAGAATCCTGGGTGACATTCTTATCAAAATTCCACAGCCAAAGTAACAAATTCTCTAATGATGCACAAAATAAAAAAGGAACTTACGCTGTAGAGACTCTACTTGTATTACAGGAGAATAAAAGTCACGTCGGATTCTTGTCCTAAAAACAGCATCTTGAGGTGTATAAAATGCTGGAATGGTTGGTTACCTGTGCTTTTAGTTCAGGAATATAATAAACTATTGAAGAAGTTACCACAGGATATAACAGTTCTATTTCTTAACTGATTGGTATTTTTTTATTTAAGAATAGTATACCACAACAAGTTTACAGTAATCTTGCAAGGAATTCTATATGCAACAGAGCTATTTTTGTACATTGGTGGAAAATCAATCTGTTTTAATCAGACGTGTTGTTGCCATATCAATCAGACATTGACTCTGGGTGACGCATCCTCAATGTGGCTGTTTGGTTTGCATTGGAACTTTATTTTTTTGATTATGGATTAAATGCTACTGACAGGGCTAGGGGTAACCATCAAAAATCCTGCACAATGGTGACAGTACTACCAGTGTTTATCAGTCTGACTAGGTCCTCGCTTGGTCATTTGCAACATTCTCATTGCAATTCCTCTTCTCAGACTAGGGTACCTCCACTAAGCACTACAGAAAAGTTTAACTTTCCAAACTAAAAAAATCAATTTGGGCATGAACAATTTAAGAAGTATACCTTTGTCATATTAGTAAAACTGCAGCTGGAGTTTAGAAGTCTAACAAAAAAATGGTTAAAAAAAATAAGTGTTTTGTGTAACTGGGCTGTGTAACATTGGTATATGGGTGGTTACATTGAAATATATGAGCCTGCTGAAAAAGTGGCCATGTAATTAATTACTCTTGCCTGTCCTCTCACCTTTGTGCGGCCTTTTAAATGCCCTGCAGGGACCCTCACAGCCCCCTCCTGACAAGCAGATGGAAGTTTGCCACCACAGTGAAACCTGGATTAAAACAAGACTGATTTTGCTCCTTGCCAGCCCTAAACAGAGTGCATGGGATCTTTCAGTGATGCAGTGCTGCCATCCCCTGGCCTGCGCTCCTAGCAGGGGTGCACGTTGCAGGCGCGGATTTCCTTCCTGTCTTTGCAGCTGGCAAACTGCAGGCTCTTGAACCTCTTCTTCACCGTCATGAAGCGCTCCTGGATCCCCCCACCGCACGGCTTGGTGCAGTCCGTCCAGCCCGACCACGGCCGCATCTTGCAACCTGCACGATAGCCGTGGAGAGAAGGACTCAATCAACACTCATTTTGCCTCCCAGACACATTCATGAAGTGGTGTGGGAGGAGAACAGAACACAGTTCTGTATAGCGACATTGAGGTGAGGCAAGGTTTTGATATGGTTATCTGAAGCAGTATGTCTGCAACCAGT
Organism: Megalops cyprinoides; assembly: GCF_013368585.1. Taxonomy (NCBI): domain Eukaryota; kingdom Metazoa; phylum Chordata; class Actinopteri; order Elopiformes; family Megalopidae; genus Megalops; species Megalops cyprinoides. The sequence continues at coordinate 27,418,858 of NC_050590.1, read as the reverse complement.
GCAGCTCCTTCAGAATCTCCACTTGCCTGAGCCCTTGAGAGAAGTAAATAACATCTAATTACATGCCTCGTGCCTTGCTGAAGATCCTCTGCTGTTAAGTTTGAACATGGGGAAGTAATGAATGTCCAAATTAGCCTAACTGCTGGAGGAAGAAATCAGACAAATCAGAAGTGATGTTTCCATTGGCATGTGGAAGCAAATTTATCATAGTATGCTGAAAAAAATCCCTGTGAGCAGCACCCTTAAAGCCCAAACCAGGTGATTCCTTTGAATCTGCTTCAGCAAGTGCAGTTAGTAATGACTTTAATCAATCACTTACAGAAGAGGATGGAGCATTATTTAATGTCATCATGGTGCAGTGTAAGTTTCATGTGAAATGTAGCTTCTTCAAATTCCCTTAATGGCCATTTGGCCATTTTCGCAAAATGGTGATTTACTACATCTAAGACAACTTTCATTTTTTACGAACAAAGTGCCCATTTGCAGTAGGCAGTTTGCATATAATTGTAACCCAACTTTCTAACATGTTGTTAATTTGTGAAAACATAAACATAGTTAATGTAGTGTGGTGTCACATTTTTCAGTATATAACAACATGTTAGAAAGCATCTGATAATGGAATGGGACCAATAACAACAAAGGTCTGAATGCATTTTATTCTTCCTCCCTTTTACCTGAGCAAAATCACTGTACGCTTGAAGGGGAGAATAAATGTACTTGAATGGACACTGTGTTCCAGTGATCCACGTCCCCCACTGTTTCACAATTAGAGATGATGCACAATTCATTGGAGAGCAACGGGGTTCAGTTACAAAGGTGTCGTGTTCCTCCTCACCACTAGAAACTAAGACCATTTGTCACTGTCTAAAGCTCATTAGAACAAAGGTTAAAGGCGTTATTCTCACTGGCACTATACCCTACAATCACACACAGCCTTGGCTGATTCTGCAGCTACTTGCATATTAAGATGACCAACTGTGAAAGAACCACATCACTTTATCAAAGAGACAGGGTGCTTCAAGCCTGCTGCCTGCCAGAAAAAGGCATTGATCTGAGACCACAAATGGTCTATCCATGATAAAGGGTAAACCAGCAGCAGTGTGTGATTAGGACTCTTTACCAGAGGGCCCGGTAAGATTCCTGATGATATACTCAAACACAACTAAACTTGTACCTGAGAGGTACTGAGAGGAACTGTTTTATAGTTCTGCTGATTCAGACACATAAAACCTCCTCCTAACCCAAAAAGAAACTCACTTGGGGTTTAGAGAGATTTTCAACAATGCTGTAACCCTTTAGTCATCAACCTTTGCCTTAACTACTGACTATCTAACTTAGCTCTCTCATCCAGAGTTGTGTTTTGTTATTTGATTTTGAGGAATGGCTGGAAATGCCACTCACTCTTTTATCACAGAAATTGATGTGCATAGTACAAAGTCACTGTAGCCCCTGGTGTTTCTCAAAAGGGTGACCTTTACAGTATGGTGTTAAAACATAAAACACAAGAGATGCAGCTCTCCAATATCAGCGCAGGGTTTTAAATGGAAAATTGTAATCAGCACACAATAACCTAGATACTGACAGTGGTGATGATGATGATGATGATGATGGTGGTGATGATGGTGGTGATGATCATGATCATGATGATGATCATGAGAATGATGAAGACTCTGCCTTACCTGCATGCTCCTGGGCTGTCTCATCACGGTTCGGTTTACTCCTCCTCTTCTCACGGTCCTCCTTGCGTTTCTTCCTCTCGTCACTGGTGCCAGAACCTCGGTTACATTTGCGGATCTTGCACTTCTTCCTCTGCACTGTCTCGGGGCAGGGGTCTCCTCCAAACTGTGGCTCTAGCTTGATCATCCGTGTTCGGATCACATGGCCCTTCCCACATGATTTGTTGCACTCTGACCACTCTGACCACTCTGACACCATGCAATCCGTGGCTGGAAGGATAGAAGCAGAGAGACACAATCAGGACCTTCTGCTCCTAGTGTTACACAGAGAGACATATGCAGTACCCTCTGCCCCTAATGTTACACAGAGAAACTATGACAAGGAGCAGAGTGAACCTAAATGCAGAAAGCACTTGAGACACAACAGGTTTCAAACAAAATGAAGTTACCTTTACTGGTGACTCATGAGATACAAAATAGGTTTGGGTACGAGTACACACACAGACACACACACACATGCGCACGCACACACACACACACACACACACACAAACACACAAACTAGGGATGGCGACTCTAGACTGAACAAAGACATGGGCAGGATCTAACTAATCAACATGGGTGAAAAACATTAGCTAAATGAGACACAGGAAACACAGGAAGTTATATGGCCATCTGGTGGCCAACCTGTGAAGCAGCAGCTATATTCCAGCAAGGACACATTCTGTACCCTATACTCCTAGTGTTACACATAGACACATTCAGGACTCCTCTGTCCCTAGCGTTACAGAGAGAGTAAGACACACATTCAGTACCTTTTGCCCCTCATGTTACACACGCAGATTTTCAGTAGGAATCCTCATATTATTACATTTTATAGAATGGGAATTAATTTCACAAATTGCAAGAATAACATTGTCCAAATAAAAACTACACACGTATAACATGAATACCCAACCCCATATTCCTCCTCTTTGGTCTTTCCACTTAGTGCCTAGAAAGGAAGTCTTCCAGAAGAAATGCATGGCTCAGCAGCAGAGAAACTGAGGGTAATTTGAGCCAGTCTTCCTCATGCTTTGAGATGACTAATGATAGGTCTTCTTATTGATGAAATAAAACACAGTTATTTCCCAGAGACAATAAAAAACAAGTCTACCAAACTGCAACAATCTTAAATGAGAAAACACTTTTCTTTTGGATAATGCTTTAAAAAAAAAAAAATCAGTTCCTTCCATTAAATCCATCATTTGGCAAAAAACAGCAATGTGCATTTTATGTGGTATTGCTTTTACAAAAAGAAGGGCCAGACTGGAATACAAATCATGGATTATGCTCAGCCCCAAAGGTTAAAGTAGATGCATACAGCTGGTGCCAGAATCCAGCAAGGACAATGCACAAGGTACCAGCTACAATCTTATAATACTGCACTGATGTGAGCGCGTGTACATAAGGTATAAGATCAAATCTGATAATAATACACCGGAGTGTGAATGCGTGTGGCAGGATGCAAGCTCCAATCTGATGATGTTTCACTGTTGTGAGTGGGCCTCTACCCATTCAGTATTCCATACTGAGCTGAGGGACTGCCTTGCGCTGTGGTGGCCATACTCACGGCACTCGGGCAGCATGCACTTCTCCACTTGCTCCAGCTCCTCTGTGCACTCCCCCAGCTCCACGGGTGATTTCAGCATCCGCTGGCGTGTACGCATGCCCTTCCCACATGTCACACTGCAGTCGCTCCAATCCGACCACGGGGACAGCATGCAGGGGATGGTGTCTACACAGACAGGATGTAGTACTCACTTCATGTAGCCCCATGACATCCTGACCCCCAGTCAGTGAGGAGTGCTCACTTCATATGGCCACACACAACATCCTGTCCTCAGATCAGTGTGAGGTCAGTAAAAAAGAGTGAAGCCAGGGGTCATCCACTGGTCTCATTAACAACCTCTATTTAAAAACCTGTAAGAGCCTTCCACTCCTTTATGAATCAGGCTGGAAGCTGACCCAGCTCAGTCTTTTAATGCAGCTGTTTCTCTGACATTCTGAACATTGCATGAGGGTGTGGCTCTGCGAGGACAAGGCAAGCCTGTTTACTCACGGCACTCGGGCATCATGCACTTCTCCACCTCCGCTAACTCAACGTTGCAGAGTGAGCTGTCGGAGGGGGGCATCTTCACCATGCGCTCGCGCCTTTTCATGCCCACCCCGCAGGTGGCGCTGCATGCATCCCATTCACCCCACTCTGTCACCAGGCAGCTGCTGGGGGCTGGGGGGTCGGAGGACTCAGGGTCAGAGCATGGTGGAATGGGGTGACATACATCTTGTGATGCTGACCATTTCACTGTATTATATGTCACTGCTGTATTGCTAAACTTCACATCATTTGACATCATTTCATACATACTGTAACCAATTTAACACAAATTAAGGTGGTTTAGGTTAAATGTTCTGCTCTATTATGTTGTTAAAAAGTGCTTATGAGGAAGTTTTTTAGGCTACATATAGTAATAGTCCATGTGGGTTGACTACTACTGCAACTGCTGTCATAGTGTACTGGAATGTGTTTCAAAGCCACTGGAGTTCCTGTGATGCTAAATGAACTCATGGGGGAAAAGAGAGCTGCACTCACAGCAGTCCTCGTTGACGACACACTTCTCCGTCTCCTCGGTGGGCAGGGTGCAGATGGAGCCGTCCTCGGGGAACTGTTTGACGTACCTCTCCCGGGACCTCATGCCCATCCCACATGACACGCTGCATGGGGACCAGGTGATCCACTCTGACATCATGCAGGTGGAGGCATCTGGGGCAGAGCACAGAGGGGATGTGGTCAGTACCTTTGTGCTTCTGTCACTGTCACTCTCCTGTGCTCAGTCAGGAGCTGCAGCAATATTCCTGGGCAGCTCTCAGGCTACTGTACAACCTTAAGACTTCAACCAAATGACTTAAAGGTAACACTTTTTAATAATTTGCCCTTATACTAGTGCAAGAATAGTGATTATTTTTGGACTTGTGTGTGTAAAAACAATTTGTCACATGATTACCACACAGCAACAAAAATGGAGCAGAAGTCTCTCGTTTACACAATTACATCTAAATAACCCTTTCCATCCTCCTAATCATGACCTTTCCTCCAACATTCAGCTCCAAGCCCTCAGCCTTACTGAAACCCTAAATCTGTAACTCAGACCTAACCCTAACAACAAATCACCACTCAATCTTTATGTAATAACTGCACTTATGTCATAATGTGAAACTGCACAGCAGTTACAGCACACATGTTGCAATAATATAGTACTTACACATTTAAATTGGGTGAAATAACACACACAGGTAAATGTAAATAAAATGTGAGTGAATGAAATGTTTATGAAAACGTGCCACTGAGTCTTATGTGGTACAAATACATTGCAGCAAACATCTAACTTGGTGACCTATTACAGTCTACCTGCTGAAACATCACATTAGCACTCTGGTAGACTCAGCCTCATTGGTTCCTCTGCACCTCCACCTTCCTCTACCACTTGTCCTCTGTCACCAGCAGAGGGCAGAGTAATGAACAGATGAAGATGAGCAGGATCAAGGCTGAAATTACACAGGTGGGATAATTTGAATAGAAGAGGACCTTGTAAATGTACCTCTTCATGAAAGACCATAAGGTCTGAATTTTCTCATTCAGAGGGGTTCATAAAAAATAGCATAGTCAAAGATTTGCTGTAAGTTCTTGAAATCTTCATTTGTGCATTTGTGAACTGAACTTGTGAACAGACACTGCCTAGAAAAGGGTGTTCCTCAAAATTCAGCATCCAAGTAAGAAGGAGACTTGTGAGAAAAGCCACAGAGAGGCCAACAATCACTTTGAAGGAACTACAGAGTTCAGTGGAGTAAAGGTGCACCAGTAAACAATATCAAGAGCCTTCATAAAACTGGGACGGTTGCAAGAAAGAGGCCATTATTCAAAGAAAGCCATCTCAAAGCACATCTGGAGTTTGCCAGAAAGCATGAGAGTGACCCACAAAGATATGGGCAAATGATTTGTGGTCAGATGAGATCGAGAGCTTTTTGGCCAGAACTCAAAGCTCTATGGCACAAACCTAACACTGCCCATGCCTCAAGAAAAGCCATCCCTACAGTGGCGTATGGTGGCAGCAGCATCGGGTTGTAGGGATGCTTTTCACCAGCAAGAACTGGGCATCTTGTTAAAAATGAAGGAGGAATGGATGGAGCAAAATACAGGGAAATACTGCAAGAGAAGTCTGCTGAAAAACTGAAGATTGGGAGAAAATTCACCTTTCAGCAGGACAATGATCCCAAGCACAGGGCCAAGGTAATTTTAGAGAGGCTCAGGAACAAAAAAGTGAATGTCCTACAGTGGCCCAGCCAAAGTCCTGATCTCAGTCCCATTGAGAATCTGTGGCACCATTTGAAAATTGTGGTCCACAAGCGTCGTTGTACCTACCTCAACAATCTGGAGAAAATCTGCCAAGAAGAATGGTCAAACAACACAAAAAAACAGCGTACAAAGTTGGAAGATACTTAAGAGTAAACAACTAAAAGATTAAAAGACTACTACAGTAAAAGGTGGCTCTACCAAATATCATATTATTGTTGTTTTTTATTTTTCTTAAAAATATTTGCTGACATAAAACCAATGCCACCTTAATTACAATACAATTACAACAATTAATACAGTAATTAGTAATTATTTGAGTTTCAGTGCTTTTAAATAAAGTATTACACATAACAAAATTTCTGAAGTACCAGTAAAATGTGACAATTGGATCACATTTTCAAGAGTCAAGGGTGTGAATACTTTTGCAAGGCACTGTCTATACAAAGAAACCAGAGAGCAGTCAGGCAAGTCTGCCCTGGTCTCATTCCTCTTCAGTATGAAATTAGCACTTTTTGGATTGCTTCCTGAGATTATTCATTTTCTATTAATAAAAACTGTATCCAAAACAAACCCTTTCTCACCAATGAGAGTGAGGCAATGAAATGACAGAACAAGATGAGTCACACAGAAGAGGTGTAGTTTCGTCTTATACAAATTGGTGTAACTATATTATGGTATAATATAACTTTTTGCATCTACAGAAGATAGTATATTTAGTATGTACAGATAATGACAAGCGGGCAACAGTATTTGAATTGGGCCAGTATTTTTAAAAAGAAGCACCAAAGTAAACCTATACACCAAGCTTAGACACTGTTGATCTGAATGATCAGAAAGCACTGGGGGAATGATGGGACAGAATCCACCTCTGACCGCTATTACTCTGGCTATCCGTCTTTGTACAGATTCTGTACTGACCTTTGGCTTACTCCCCACTTTTGAGAAAAGAGAGGCTGATACAAATGACCCTTTTCAAGCACACTCAATCTTAGTCTCCTAAATTATCTCTGAACAACTGTTGTAAATAGATCTGTTTTCAGATGGAATGGATGAACTTTGTCCTAATGGACTTTCCATGGATCGCTCCACTCCCTGCTGTACTGCCGCAAATTGAGAACAGCAGTGTGTGCAGCTTAATAAAGCAGAACTAAGCGAATCATTAATAAAAGCTGTAAATAAATGTGGCCCTGATGAGACCCCCAGAGGCTCAGAGCCAGTCAAGGCCCAGGTTTATTAATCAATATGAACCGTTAACGGACCATTAAATAAGAACAAAGGCAATTCCACGCAGAAGTCTGAAAGTCTGGGACGCCAGACCTATTAATCGATAATGTGCAGTGGAGAGAAACACTAGCCTTGAATGGCTCAAAGCACCAATCAGCCCTGACAGAACTCTGAGCCCTCCTGAAACCAGGGGGGTGCATCATGGGAAGTGTCTTGAGCTGACAGGAACCCAAACTGACAACCCTGACCAAAATTAAACAGAGGAAATGTTCAAGGCAGGGGGAGACAAGGCTTGGGATTCCAGTCGCTGTTTACTTCAGTACATGGGTTGAGGCAGAGCTATTTGTCCAATTCGATATTCCCATTGTTTTTGTTTGTTTCATTTTGCTTCATTTCTGGCCAGTTGGACACCCTAATTAGTATAATTCCCTATCCATGCTGGACATGTTTGCATTTCTATTTTGAAAAAACATTTCTCAACGATTAAGTCTTGAGGTGTCAAGTAAACCATAAAGAGAAAACTTCAGTGTAAACTGCTATAATTAAAGCCACCATTAATGCTGAGAAGTCAGAGGGGTGTAACACCACTGCAAAGCTAAATCCTCATCTGATGAACATGAACGTGCACTGATCCTGGCTAAAGTTTTATTGGCCTTCGTACAAACGAGCGAAGGATTTATCGATTGCCCCTGCCAATAAAGAACCTGAAGGCCCGGGGCTGACCTTTTCCAGCTCACACAAATCAATGCCTTTAGCTCCTTCAGAATGGGGGAGAGCAAGCTAACTTTATACCTACATTGTGTCATTTCATAAAGCCTTCTTAAACTGCTGCAGTGCTTATCGAGAGACATTCCATTTCAGGATTTGGCTGAAAATGTCAAACCCAGTGTTTCAAAAAGGAGGCACTACTATGGTGAGTACACATGCTGTGCCATGTGCCCATGCGGGGGCATATAACAGAAGCTTTGTGTGTGGAGTGTGAAAATGGTGTGCGTGACCTTCTGTAGATGGAGAGAGCAGGGCCTCACAGGAGCCTCACCTTCATCACTGCAGCCTGGCCCCATGCAGGGCTCAAAGTCCTGGGTATGTGGGCAGGGCACACTGAGGTCTAGCTGGGCCTTCAGCATCCTCTGCCTCATGCGCTTTCCCTTCTCACAGGTGGAGGAGCTGCAGGCTGACCAGGGGGACCAGTTGGAGTAGATACAGGTCTCTGGGGTGTCATCTGGGTTAAGACAAAAGAAGCAACACTGGCTTACCCTCTTAGGCTAAATCAGCATGCTCATGTTTGACTTTTCTTTTTGTCTTCCAACTCAATGACAGTTGAGCTAACAAAAACCAATTAAATGCGATTATAGCACGTTGGTATTATGGAAGTGGCATGGAAATACAATTACATGAGTGAAAACGATGTCTAACGATGACTAATTCTTCTTTAGTTTCCTTAATTGCTTTTCATGAGAGATGGCAATCTGAAAAACTCTGAAAACGGATGCCGCTGCAGCTCGTTAATTAAACTGTCTCACAGTTCCGCTTATAATTCAGATGACAGAGATGGAAAGATAGGCTTGCACACCTTCCTCCTTCTCCTCCTGGGCAATGTCTGCCACGATATCATCCACATTATCAGGGACGATATTGCACTGCTCTCCCTGTGGGCAGAAAACATGCTTTAACATCATATCAAAGTGTGATAAGAACCTCAATTTACCATCTGATCACTATCAGAACAGGCTAGGCTGGTAAACAACTGCAAATCCATTCCCTCTCCACAGCCTGGTGTGGGTATAGACTTTGCAGTGCTTTGTAAGATGGACACCAGTAGTAAGCTGTTCAACACTACTGATGGGCATGTCATTAACAAGGAATACACTTCTATAAAGAAGTAATAACTAGCTGCCCTGGAAGCTGTGCATGTAGACAAAAACAGTGCTGCTCTCTACCTCAACCAAACTTTCAAATGTTATACAGAAAGACCACTCTGTCCAAAACCACTCTATCTTTGCTGTCTGTTCAAAATTAAATCCAAAGTCTTAAAGATGCACTTACTGTATGTCTAAACACATTGTCTAGTGTTTGATTAGCTTGTTTTGTTATTTTCATCCAGTGCAGCGTATTGCTGCCCTTTTGCCTATGAGTCTAAACAATGGGAATTACAGTTCCTGTAAATATTTATTGCACCCATGGAAAGACACAAGGTGTTCCTCAGAGGACACTCTGGTGTGGGGTCAAGCAGTCTCAGAAGAGAACAGGCTATGCTGAAAAGGCCATTGAGACAGATTACACGGGTGGGGGGTTGAACCAACACCTTTCTGGCAATCCTCTCCACCACCACCCTGGCCACAGCAGTGATGGGACCTCCCTCTGGGTCATAGAAGGGGCTCTGGGGGTGATCCAAGCTGGTGAGAGGCCGAATCTTCTCCTGGGGGATTGTGGGCTTGTTGGGAGACTGCAGGGGCAAACACAGAGACAGGCCTGCAAGTGAGCAATTCCCTGTCACCGTGAACCGATTTGCACTGCCATCTGGCAGGAGCTCTTCGGTTTGATCTCAATACACATAATTTATTGACTGTGTAATATCCCCTTTATGAGTGATTTATTGCATTATTCCCTGCAGGCCTCTTTGAGGATTACCTTTTACTGTGCATTTCCAAAACAGCTGCTTTGTGGTAAATAAAATTAAAAACCTATCATCTCTCCTGCGGGATTTGATGCAGGAAAGTTTTGTCAGACTTCAGTTTTATAAACTTCCTAGCAGAGCTTCATTCATTTTGTTTGAGATGAAAACAGGTTACCTTGAGTCACCTCATTGTAAAGCAGCTAATGCCTCAATAACATCTCCACTCTGCCTGACAGATATTCATAAATGTTCATACAGCTTATTGTATCCAGCAAGTGCTCATAACAAGGCGACCTCTCATAAACAATGATGTAAGTTCTCAGCAGGCGTTAGCAGCATGTCAGACGTAAGATGGCATGAACGTGCACTCCGCATTACACAACTCAGCATGCATACATGAGGTATTGTACACACAGCGTAAACAGCATTCACCCATGAACAGTAATGTGTTCCCTCTCAGTGAAAGAAATCAAGTGATGTGAAAATTTGGAGCCGCCTCGCTGAACACACACAGCGCAGTGTGAACTGTGCACTTTGACAAAAGGAGGGAAGGTGCTGATGAATGACAACAGTGCACTATTTAGTCAGGGCGGGTGTGTGGTGTGTGGCATCTCCCTCTCTTGTTCAGTTTGACAGTGACGGTCCTCCACAGATGTTGCAGACCCTGGTGGAAATGTGGGCTGTTAGGCAGTGTGCCACAGACTAACTGACTGAGCCTCAGCCTTCCCAGTGACCCTAGCTACCTTTTCTGTTTCTATCCCTTGCTGCTCCACTACGATAAGAATCACCACTGTGGCACTGAATAGCTGATTTCCTGCTGGTTCTGTTGTGCTGGTCAGCTGCAAATCAACCTGGCACTGCAGGTAGCTAAAGACAAAGTTTAATGAAAATTATTTTTAATAATTATTAAATTAATTCCCAGGGGGCAGCTGGTGTCCCTGTTGTTTCCAGTGAAGTATCTCCACTCATGTTGAAAGAACAGCAATTCACTGATGTATCAGGTGACCTTTGGGCCCCCACCTCCTTCCCTTATTTCAAAATCTGCAAGGCAAGACTATTTGTTTAAAGTGTATTGTTCTACATGTAACTCAGGGCAAACCAAGTCCTGGAGTGTGTGAGTCATGTTGGTTTTACCTGTCAGTCTGATTTACACCTGACACCAAATGTGTCAATTTTCTGTCCAAATAATGATTTCAATTGCACAATTAAAATCGCAATGTGACAAAGTCAACAGACCCTTCTTCCCTTGAAAAATGGAGCTGCCCGTCCATGTTCTCTATTTTGGTCTGGTGCCAAGGTCATAATTTGATCTCATTCAGTTATTTGTCTGCGTTTTCACCTGTACGATTCATGATAAATGTTCAACCCAAATGCCTTTCAGGCCAGTAGATGGCGCAGTCACGTAATACCTTCAGATGCTGAGGAATCCAGAGGCTTATACATACAGAAGAGGCTAACGGCATTCTGTGTGGCAGCAATTCAGATAAATACAGGATATCTCAATAACAACAACATCACTTCAATTTCCTGAGACTTTTAATGGCTGTTAATGAGTTTCTTCACTTTGTTTTTATTTTCCTTTGTAATGCAGCTGGTATATTTGTACAATTATAAGCCTTTAAAAAAGCGACATGAGAAATCATTCCTGCAGCATGGTGAAATAAACAAGGAAAAGTAGTTCAGCAGCCCCAGTTCTGAATTCTTGGCAAACCTCTTTGGCCTGGTTTTCAACAGTGCTGGAACAGATAACAGATTAGCACTAATCAACCCCTGTGAAAAACATTGGAGGGCCGGAGCTCTCACCTCGTAGGTGACCCCATTGTCCGTGCCAGCATCCCAGGGTATCATGTCCTGCACCACCTTCTGGACCCAGCCGCACTCTTTTGTGCAGAGGTCCTCACCAGATAGCCCCACGTTCCAGTCGGGGCTCGGGCCCAGCATGGTGAGGAAGGACATCAGGTGGCGTGTGCGGTCTACCGAGAACTCTGCTGAGGGGGCGGCCCGTCTGTCCAGCACACCACAGGCAGAATGAGAGAGGGACAAAGAGAAGGAGAGAGAGACATGGAAGCAGAATTTTGACGCAAGCTTCATTCAAATGCTTCACACATCAAACAGTTTAGTCTCCAACGAGATCAACCCAACAGTGCTGTACACTACAAAGGAGAATGAGAAACAACTGTTGCATTAGCGCAAAATCAGATACTAGAGTTCTTTATCTTGGTACACACGCACAGCACTCCTTTAACACCTGTTATCTTTTGAAATTCAAGAAAAATCATATTTTAGGAAAAGGAATTTGTTGAGAGAGACAGAGAGACAGGGAGAGAGAGAGAGCAAAAGAAAGGTAGGCTTTCATCCATCTGCAGTATTTTTAGGATTTTTAGGATTACTAGGAAACCTCTTTGAATGTACAGTATTTGTTTTTCTTGGAACTTCACAGAGTCCTTAACAGGAAGGAGAAATGCAGTATACTTCACAGACACACAAACATTTCTGTCACTGCACCCATGCTCTACACACACATATACACAAGTGTGCACGCACACACAGACACAAACACATATACACACACTCACACGCACACATGTACATACTGTCCTACAGCTTGTAAAGAGTCTAGATGTACATAGTTTATGCTTTTGAGACATCGTACATCCCTTTATTAGTCTGTTGTAAATTCCTGTCAAGGGAAAACAGAAATAGTGTAATGCACAAAAAATAAGGCAGTGCTACAAGCCAAGAGCTGGAGAGGAGCTCAGTGACAGCCGGATGCAGCATGGCACAGCACCAGGGCTTTATGAGAAATGAGACAATATTACTCTCTGGGAGACATGACCTGCATACCATATAATTACAAGATCCCAAACTTACTCTACACCCTCAATTCACTGGAACAAGAAAGTCTTCAAAGCCTATTCAGGAAATATGGCCTCAAATTTTTAAGAAACGGGTTTACCTACAGGATGCAGAGAGAAAAATAACAGGGGTTGTTTATTTGTTTTGTTAGTGCAAATGGGTATCATGCCTGAGAAATGAAAGTTTAAAATAAACTCTTCCAGAAGGTGTTTTGCTGTGGGCGGGTGGATGATGTCAAACTCGACCAGAAGGCACAAGCATGTAGTATAGAGCATGGTCTAGACACAGGCAAAATGTGAAATCAGAGCTTACTGATTGGCACCTACTGTATAAATTATACATATTTAGTTATTACTTCCATGTGACTCTTTCTGCCAGCACAAGGAACATCTGCAAGACCATACTATAAATACATTTTCAGAACTGATAGACAGACCACTAGCCAGCCATGTCAATTAGAAGCGGTTGGCAGTGAGTTGTAGAATTTAAGCTTGATATGCAGGTCAGGGTGGATATCAGAACAGTAGGGCAAATGTCATAGCCAAAAATGACTGAAAACCCTTTAATTAACCATGAACATAACACTGCCGTTACTTCTTCCTGGACAGACTGTTGAAATTCAATAGCTGAGGAACAAATAAGTCACAGGAAGCTGATTTCATACTAATTCATAAGCATCATACCAAATTCTGCTCTTACTTTGGGTGTAGCAGGTGAGGCTATGGCTAATTCAAAATTTAGATTAAATTCAGCATTCCATTTAAAGAAGCACAAGGTTAATGTAACACTCAACTTAAGTGTGATCAATTACAGATAAGCAGAATTATGAGAACAATAAACATTAGTTTTATTAAAGCATGATTATTCATAGTCTCTTCACTGCAGTTCCAAATTAGAAACATTTTCAAACTCACCTAGGCTAATTATTACTGTGCAGCAATTACATTCTATAGGATGCTACTCTGCATCTTAATAGCCCTCAGCATCACTTTTGAAGAACTTTTGTGCAGTTCACTTTCCTGCAGATATCTATTCTTTGTTTTGCAAATCTGAGCATGTTTAATTCCATTGTTATGCAAAAATATTTCTATGTCCAGTAATTGTGCTGAGAATTGTGTTTTTAAACAAACACAATGACACAGTGAGTGCCACCAACATGCACCTGCATATAATATATAAGGACGACAATGGAACAATGGAAACTAAAGAGGAAAATTCTCCTAATTCCAGTGATAAAACAACATGCTAAAACTTACACAGCACTTACACTGATGAGCCAAAACATTATGAACACCTGCCTAATATGCTGTTGGTCCTCCGTGTACCGCCAAAACAGTGCCAACCCGCCAAGGCATGGCCTCTACAAGACCCCTGAAGGTGTCCTGTGGTATCCAGCACCAAAACATTAGCAGCAGATCCTTCAAGTCCTGTAAGTTGCGAGGTGGAGCCGCCATGGATCGGACTTGTCGGTCCACCACATCACGCAGATGTTCAATCAGATTGAGATCTGGAGAATTTGGAGGCCAGGGTAACACCTTGAACACTGCATCATGTTCCTCAAACCATTCCCAAACAATGTGTGTAGTGTGGCAGGGTACATTATCCTGCTGAAAGAGGTCATTGCCATCAGGGAATACCATTGCCATGAAGGGGTGTGCCTGGTCTGCAACGATGTTTAGGTAGGTGGCATGTGTCTAATTGATGTCCACATGAATGGCTGGACCCAGGGTTTCCTGGCAGAACATTGCCCAGAGCATCACACTCCCTCCGCTGGCTTGTCATCTTCCCACAGTGCATCCTGGTGCCATCAGTTCCCCAGGTAAATGATGCACACATACATGGCCATCCACGTGATCTAAAAAAAATGGGACTCATCGGACCAGGCGACCTTCTTCCACTGCTCCAAAGTCCAGTTCCGACACTCACATGCCCATTGTAGGTGCTTTCGACGGTGGACAGGGGTCATCATGGGCACTCTGACCAGTCTGCTGCCTCGCGCATCGATGAGCCTTGGGTGTCCAACACCCTCTCGCCGGTTTGTGGTTTGTCCTTCCTCGGACTACTGTTGGTAGGTACTCACCACTGCTGACCAGGAGTACCCCACAAGCCTTGCCGTTTCAGAGATGCTCCAACATAACAATTTGGCCCTTGTCAAAGTCACTCAGGTCTTTACTCCTGCCCATTTCTCCTGCATCCAACATGTTGACTATTAGAACTGATTGTTAGCTTACCATCTAATCTACCCAGACCTTGACATGTGCCCTTGTTTGGAGATGATCAATGTTATTCGGTTTACCTGTGAGTGGTATGTTTTGGCTCATCGGTGTACATATGGCATTGAGATCAGTGACTTAGATTTGAAGCAACAGTTTCAGTGTTGTTGAAATCTCAGTGTTAAGCACTTCACAAATCAACTGTCCCTCTGAAATAAATGGCGTTGGTAAATTGGGCTCTCTGAGATCTCTGCACCATTTTAACATGCACATGGGTTCACACTCTTTGAGTCCAGACAACTCCAACAGTTCATCACATGACCTTGGATGGTCATCAGGGTAGCATTTGTCCCCTGTAGTCAGAATCTTGTTTTTCTTTTTAACATTTTAATTACATATCATCATCATCATCATCATCATCATCATCATTATCCTTCGGCCGCAGCTGAGATCAAAGTGACTTGAAGCCTCCAGGCATCCCTATCCATCATCAGTCTGGCCAGATCGTCCACTGGCAGCTGAAGGTCTCTGGCAATGGCAACGGTGCAGTTGAGAGGTCTCCTACCCCTGTTATAGCAGGGAAGCCTAAAGATCTGAGACAACATGTTCTTTAGCCCACAAGCAGTGTCCAGCAACTTCATCTCTGCATTGTGCTATGATGGTAGAAATTGGTGGTAAGTCACCGTAGATTTCATGCTTCCTTCGATGTTCTCGCCAAGATATGTTCTTGACCATCATGAGATGTTTTGTGTAGGTGCCATCAAGCTATGACTGAAGATCTTTCTTCATGGTCCATGTTTCCACAACAATTAGATATAAGACTACATCAAATAGAACAGTGTTTTCCAAACCTCTCCTGGAGGACCCCTTGTCCTGCATGTTTTAGATCTCTCCCTGAATCAGCTGTGTTGGAGCGGGGAGAGATCTAAAACATGCACGACAAGGGATCCTCCAGGAGAGGTTTGGGAAACGCTGAAATAGAAGAATGTGTTGTGCTACACCCTCAATAATTAGAGGGAACATTTAAAATTTGAAACTTTAATCACCATCTAGAATACAAAATGAGAGTGAAATGCTGCGATAAGCATGTTTACTAAACTGAAGTAACCACCTGAGGAAGAGGATCAACCACTGCACATTAACATATGGATCAATCCAAAAGAAACACAGACCAATACAGATTATTATGTTATCTTAGCTATGACAATAGTAAGGCTTTCCTATTCAAAGACTTATCAATTCCAAATCTCATTTGCTACAGTAGGTTCACAGACCTCCCTATCCCAGGTAATTTTCATTTTGCCCTCTCCTTACCATTGTACTCACTGCTCCTCTCCCTCCCTGGTCAAACAGAACAAAGCTCCATGTGCTACACATGAGCCAATCCTGCTCTCAACTGCATAAATGCACACTGGGGCAAAGAATATTCCTCATCCAAATTGTCTGATGGGTGCTTGGTTTGTGAGGTAAGGCATTATGAACTCATCTCTTCAAGATGCAGTATCCAATCATCATGTATAAGATGAATTTTAGGTAGTGAGACTTTCCACTCAGGATTTTATTTGATTAGCCAAATGTTTTATGATGATTTTTTTGCCATTGTAGTATTAATGTGATACACATATGTATAGCATTACAGTTTATGTTTGAACAGTATCATACTCTTGCAGTGTATAAACCAATATTCCAAAAGTATATTTAAAAATCATAACATGCTTTCTTTTAACAGCACACACAGATTTTTCTAGGAAGTCTCTGGAATATTATGAGGTCAAGTGAAATACTACAATCAGTTTGGCTACACATGGCCATTATGGTGAAGATTAATTACATAAATGTCTGGAGCAATTACAGAATAGTGGTTAATGTGGACATTACATGGTGGAATGACATAAATAGCAAAAATGTCTCCATATTAAAACCTGTGGGACATACATCATTGTAACGGCCTGTGCATGTTACTTACATAAATGTTGCCCAGATTATGGCTTGATTAATATATCTACAGTAAGTAAGTACTAGACAGGTAACACAATTTCCTTTTTGATTGCTGATATACTACTTTTGTCAGAAACTCACTAAATTGTGTTCACATGTGAATATCAATGTCAGAACCTGACATTTATTCAGAATGACAAAGCTGAACATACAAGTAATTTCTGAAACAATGATTTTGAAGTATGTTCACATTAAAATTAGATGTTTATTACCATTTTGTAATCTGCTACCAATCTGTTCATAACCTACTTTATAAAATAAGTCATACTTAATTAATAATTAGCACTGCAACATTATTGAATTTATCAACTGTTTTCTAACAATATAAATAAGCCATAGCAAAACAGCATGACCTAGCCATTAAACAAGGTAATTTAAATAGCATATACATGAATATTCAGCACAGCTGACAAGGTCCAATGGCTATATTAGCTCAACAGCCCTGTAACCTTCTACTGCCAAATGGTTGAAGCTGAGCATGACTGGGCATCCATAATATTTGGCTGGGATTTCACTTTGGAAAACCAGTATGCCTTTGAAAAATGGTCATGGTAGCAGATTGAAGCAGCTGCCCCTCTGGAATGTCTCGGATTAGAAGTTAAATGGGGGTCCTGACTCACTGTGGTGAAGGAGGATGCCTGTGCCTAGCAGGGGGAAGCTGCCAGTGTCTTGGCATAATGCCGAATCTAGCCATCTAATCACCCCCACATTTAAATGCCTCTCAACCTTACATCATGGTGCAAAAGCTGTCATGCAGACCTCTGTACCTCTTGGACAGCTAACATTGGCTGTGTCTGAGGTGAGTAACCCCCTCTCTGTTAAGGAAGAAAAGACACCATATAAATCCAGCTCATTATTTTAAAGTGTTATTTCAATATCAAAAAGGGCTATTCATCCTCACACCAGAGGTTCCTCTCAGCCTCTTTTAAAACACCGTAATTTGTTTCCCTTCAGGGAAATGCATAGGTAAAGGGAGGGTTGTTTAGCCATTTCACCAATGAATAGTAATTAAACAGATGTTTCAGTGCAGGATATGTGCTTGTAAATGGGAAACTGGGAATAAAAGACACTAATAAATGTGATGTATGTCTTCACTATGCCAGCGGTAAAGAGACGACCGCACTCGGCTGCTGTGTCTTGTTAAGACCCAAAACACAGCCATACAATATATCTCAGCCTCTTACAGACATGCTCCCCCATGGGTGCCTCCAAAGCCATGCACAAATCCACTCTTTACTGGGGAGAAGACAGCAGCCAATGCCTAGAGGAAGTAAATGTATGTGTCTGGCTGTCTGTCAGTCTATAAGTGCACCTGTGTGCATGTGTGTGTGTATGTGTACAGTAGAGTACTCTATCATGTTTGCTGATAGAGCACTCTACTGTTTCCACAGTAACATATCAATGCGAAGGGCCCCCCTCCCCATCATACATGCTCTCTGAAGTCAAAAACCTACAAACCTGTGAAAATGGTTTTCTATTACCACACTGCCAAATTTCATGAGAGGTTAGTGCCTTCACATCTGGAATGATAGATAGGCATCCCTGCCAATTTTTAAGTGGTCTTTGTGGTGTCCAATGTGGCCAGCAGAGATAAAACTTAGGAACAGGAAACTGAGGAAAAAAACTTCCCCCAAGAGCTGGATACTGACGTTGGCATTACAAGAACAGCACATCTCACGTATTGTGGTATTTGTGGGAAACACAGAATCAGATGTAGGCAGAAATACTACCATCATAATTTACACTGTTATTGTTTCAAAGAGATTTACAGGTTACACTTACTCAAATATAGGTGGAGCAATCTATAGCTATTTCACCAGCTCTGTAGTATACAGCTCTCTTGAATTACTTCAAGTGCAGTATATGACAAGTATTCCCACCAGCATATCTTAATTTCCATTTTTTAACAGCACTAATGCCATTTCCTCAAGTCCCCATGTGTCGAGCACCAATTGTACTTGAAATCTAGACAAACCAAGCAGCCAATTTAGACACGGGTCCTACTGGCAACCCTGTATTCCACCGTCTGTCAGCACCCTGCTAGTGATTCTTTGAAACCAGAGACAAAGCAGATATCTGTGCCTTGCATCCTGAGTATATCTCCAACAGTGAGTGAAGAGGGAGTCGTGGAAGGGACCACCTGCCAGGTATTTCCATGGATGGAGGAGCGACTGGCAGGTTATGCCGTGCGTTTGTTCCTGATCATCAAAAAAGCCACACGGTTGGCAGCAGGCTCAACCTGTAGCCTAATCTCCCTCCTTGATGATAGCAGGGGGGTAGGGAGGGGACTGAGAAAGAGGGTAGAGCTTTCATTCTGCCTGGTCAGATTGAGATCTGAGAGCAGGGCTTTAGGCTCCAGCCAGATCCTCTCCTGGTGGACAAAGCTGCACAACTGAGGAATAATGGTTCTGCAGGAGAGTTAACCATTTCCTGATCCCTTGTTTTCATTTTGGTTTTGGGTATTCTGTGTCTGAGGTGGAGGTTCTGAATAGATTTGCTTGATATCAGGGGAAACATCACTATAGACATGTATATTCACTGGCTAACCCTGTCTCAGATTTCAAAAGCAGTTGCCAGTCTTTTGGCTTAGGTGGAATGGGACCCTGAATCTCCTGTCTTGGGCAACCGAATTTCCCTTCAGCCTCAATGCTGAAAGCAAGAGTAAGAGAGCATCTTGCAAAACAGTATGGAGAGAAGAGTGTTTACACATCAATAAACATGCCCAGAAGGAACATTAAAACCAAAGTACCAAATACAGAGTCTTGCCAACTGGCTATTACGGAGCCCTGTACTCCTTAATGGTAATGTAAACGTGCACAGCCCAAAGTAATTTAATCAGTGGACTATTTTAATTAGATAAATGTAAACGTTACCTCCAGGAGGACCATAAACCACTCACCATAATAAAGTTCAGAATAAACTGACCTTGTAGTATGTAGTTGGGCTGCAGTTATTTTTAAAGCATTTACACATTTCACAGTTACACCTTCTGGTCTCCAGGTATGGGTACTGGTACCTGGGTACAATGATGGGCATAATAGTGGATATTGCACCTCCAAGCCTCCCTGCCTTATATAGCTCCGCTCCACTCCATCACAGTCTACACTTGTGCATCAGACATTAATAAGGGTGCATGTTTTTGCGAATGCTAATGAATTAGTCCCTTCCAAAGCTGCTGTTTCTGAAAGGAGAAAATTGCCAGCTGTAATTGACAGCCTGCTGTTAAAATAGGTCAACGTGACAATGTGTTAATATATAGGAGCTCGAGGGAGGCCATTAACCTCGATTGCAAAAACACCTTGGGGAAACGCATCACTCATCAAAATAGCAGCCCTCCTTTCTCATACAAAATAGCTCATAAAAAATTAACAGGCTCATTAATGAATTGAAGGAAAACAACCACGGGCACTTGCAGGTACCCACGAGGTGCTCTGTGACTGTTTTAAACCAAGAACTGTACAGACTCCTACAAGTAATGGAAATGCAAAGCATGGGGTGGGCAGTACAAGACACTTGAACATCTCCCCTCCCTCCTGCATCGACTTGATTTATATTCCATTCAAACAGCTACTGTACGTGTAATTAATTCCCTGCACATAAACAAGACAAGACGCTAATTAGTCGATGCAGATGCGATTGCCTCCATTCTCCAGAAAGTCATTCCCATTCCCCCCGGAGTCTCAAAAATACTTCTCCACAGAAGCGTTTCACTGAAGATGCTTTTATTGGTATTCTGTGCTAGTTGGACTACTAAGCTCTTTCACTGCAACACATATTCATGAATAACAAAACAAAGCACAACATGCAGAGAAGATGGTGCTGTTTATGCTGTCTTGGACAGATGTTTCCTGATACCTTTCATGTAGAATTACCATAATCAGACAGTTCTGGGACATGCGTTTTAAAACTTTTCCTTCTATGAAATGGCCATTTGAACTAGGTCATTTCAATGTACTGAATCTCAACAAGCAAAGGAGCAAACAGTTTTGCAGCCATTTGGGAGGCCAGGCAACGGATAATTACACTGATCGGCAGCTGCTCCGTGACTACTTACACATTCAGGGGTTGCCATGCGGGCCACTGCGCCTTCGCTTTGATGACTGTCAGAACCTCGTCGCCCTGTGGATGACAGACACAAAGACAAACAAAAACAAGTTTCAGTGATTAGGAACAGAAGCAAACTCAACTTGTCAAAGGAATTTACTCTGCAAGTTCAAACATAATTATCACATTCCACTTTGAAATGAGAAAAGGCCTGGCCTTTCAGGCAGGCAGGAAGACAGGCAGGCAGGCTTTAGGCAGCCACAGGGAGATATGTGGAAATAAAGGTGGCGTTTGCTTCTGATGGAGCAACAGTAAAAGCACTTCATATAGCCCGTATAAATATTTCATTAACAGCTCCTGGTGATTAGACCCATAATGTCAGAAAGTCTGCAAGAGGCTCTGGCGAGATAATCAACTCAGCTATTCTGTCTAATGACAGACTGTAGATAAGGCCTCCAATATAGACTGGATGACCTGAGCTTGGATCTTGGAGCTGAGTTTGAATCAAGCTTAGTAAGAACATTTTAGGAAACTAAAGATAAGTGTACCCCCAATGAAAACAGTCATAGTTGAGAAAAGAATTTTCTACATTAAATAAAATTTTTCAGCTGTCATTTGTGCAGGTTTACTTAATTATATTATGTTGCACTTGTGTGTCAGTTTATGACTGGCTCTTGGTGTGGTGAACAGCAGGAATGAACAGCGATTAAACATACAGCTCACATGGCATAGGCATTGTTGTGAAAAGAGCAGATGACAGCACCACCCTCATGTACTGCATACATAATGAATGAACACACGTTACAAAGATCCTCCCAGTTAACCATGTTTTGTACACTTTTGTAATATTTGAGGTGTTTAAATCCTGCAGCATCCTCCTGATACAAAAAAAGAGATCAGCACATCGCAGCAAATGTGTGGAGCCTCTCAACCGGAACGGAGGCCCTCCTGGTGGTCGTCTCAGGAGACACACGGCACCAACATTTCATGGAGATTGATTCTTACATCGAGGAATCTCACAACTCCAGCAGAGAGGAGATCACATTCACCCCAGGGGGAGCATGTCTGTCCCCAGATACTCCAATCCTTTTATTCATGTTCTTCACCAAATGAGAACACATGTGCCTGTAGGATCAGCATAGTCTGGCCCAGCCAAATATGGCCTCACCTACATCCGAAATACTAAATACCCACTCATAATGATTCATTTTGGATGTGTAAGTAGGCAGGGATTATCTGTGGGCTTGGCGGTCAGCATGCAGTCCCCCTTCTGACAGGAAGACATAGTAGACTCTACAGAAGGTTAGTGTTGTCCAGTAACATTTTAATTTAATGAATGTAAATCACACTTCATAAATGAATAATAAATCCATCCATCTGTCTGAATGAATAGGGCTGTTTTGCTGTGTTCATTCATCCACTAGTGAAGTATATTTTACAATCATGGTACGGCCACACATTTCCATTTATTCTCAACTGAAAATTAATGAGATGAGGCATTCAGAAATCATAAATGCAACAGAAGGACCAACACATGAGTAGGAACATCAGTAACCCCCCGTAACCCCCCAATGCTTCACCTAGAGACAAGAACAGTCATGGTTGTGGAACAGTGGAGCACCCCCATCAATTCACCACTGAGCCCATATAATGCATTGCCTCAGTGATGGTGTGTGTGTGTGTGTGTGTGGGGGGGGGGGGGGGGGGGGGGGGGGGATTCACAACACTGAGCCTTCACAGGAGCACTTCCTGGCAGGTCCATCTCCCTTTCCCATTGCAATACCATAATATAAGTCATTTGTAATTGACAGATCCCTGCGAGCCATCCTTTCTCTCCAGAAATAATTGTGTTTTCTCCCCCTAAGTGGTAAATACAGCTGATGCCCCATGCTGTTTTTAATCCATATATTTCCAGTCTGAATGTGGCTCTATATCACTGCAGTAATCACAGCGGAGTATTAAGACAATGAATGGGTGTGCACACTGAGCATCTCTCCATGGCTCCATCATCCCATTAAACAGAATAAAGTCAGATTGTTCATTTCTGGCTGGGCATTTGCTGCTCAAAGCAAAGCTTTCAATGCCCCCCACCCTCTGTTTTCTTTGCTATCCCAACAACACTAGACTTAAGGAATAAGGAATGTACCACTTCAAATTCATCGTTTATCACAATAGATGTTGAATGAATGGTCTTCTTTAAAACTTATAGTGCCTCTTGCTCTTGCAATCCTTTCTGTGAGCCAACATTGTGGTTAATTAATTATTACAAAGCTATTATAATAAGAATTGGCTTTAACTGAATCCAAGTACATTCCATTTGCAAACTTGAGTTGAAAAGTCTTTACTGAGAAAGATCATCTTAAGCAAAGCATCTGCTCCAAAAGTGGTGTCACCTACTGGTGCCCAGCCATGTCCTTGGAAAGCCCCAAGGCTCACCACATCATCAAGATTATTCTCCCCATGGTTGGCTGACACTTCTGCAGTTGGTTTGAAAGTATCCACCACACTAAGCCTTTGAAAGGAAAACATGTTAAAACTTGGAGCACCTCTAGGCTCATCTGCTTTTGACCTAATTTAATCAGGCCACACCTCAGTCTCCGGTGAAAGAAACAATCCATTTGTTTCCATTTCCAAATTCTGTATGAATGGTGCAGAACACACACTTTCGCATCCAGACTACACCACCATAGATCATGATATGCTGTCCTTTTTTTGTTGTCTTTGCCATCTCTTATCTAGTTATTGACATTGTTCTATGCTCCTGCTCATGCTTGCTTACTAAAAATGGATTTACTTTTTTTTTTTAAACATGTGTGGTTTAGCTCTCAAAGGACATGTCTCAGTCTTGACAAATTCTATATGATCTATGATTTTCTCTCTGTTTTTTTTTTTTTCTGGGCACAGTAAATGCCAGATGTGAAATGAAACGTCAGGAAGTGAAGTTGATGAAGTGTGCCTTCTCCATAGCAGTCCTTAAGGAGTTCATGTATACACAATACAGGCAGAATTTACACCCGCCATCGCTCTACCATTGCCCACCTCTCAGCCATATATCTTTCAGATATTACACTACCAACACTGCAGGGGTACATCATACCAAGTCCAAAAAGAGCCTGCTCCACTCCAGAGGTTATTTTTTTGTGTGTGCCTCCACGTGGTTTCCAAATTAGCCTTATTTCTCAAACGGGCTCTTGAAAAGTCAGAGCGTGTGGATTTCAATACAAAAAACGTCCATTCCCTTACGAGGATTAAATATAACTAGGCCTGTTCAAACTAATGTAAGCCTCAGAGCTGGTCATTATATTCCATTACACACATCTCCACAGCTATCCGCTCTGAATCTATGCTGCAAACACATATGAATCCAAGAGCTGCTTTAAAATCACTTAGTGGAAACAGATTGGATTTTTGCAAGCATCATCAGCCATTGTGCTTCACTACATTTTAGCATGGTCCTGAGGCATTATAAAATCCATTTTATTCAATTGAGTCAAGAGCAATCCATTTTATGAAGTAATCCTCAAACAAGTAGGTATCTGCTCATAAGTGTATATAAAACACATTCATATCAACATTTGCTGCTGCTGCATAAATGCATATTCCAATGGGGAACAATGCTACGTAAGAGAAAGGAATGGCCTTTTACCACAAATGACTCTTTTCAGTACAAATCTTTATAAAGGTCTCATCTATATCATTTGCAGTTTGCCTTTCCTTCAGTTTAAGTAATTGAGCATTGTTGGCTGTTTTTTTTTCATAAAGTATCTACTTTGCAATTCTTCACATTTCGTGTTTTCAATCATATTACTATGTAAGAATATAAAAAGTTGTAAATCCCCTGCATGTGCTCCCTTCAAACCCCATTCAATTACATAGGAACTTCGCACCCCATGTGGACTTGACCAGTGACCTATGTGTCATAACAGTGATGTGAAATGTTCACCGTGCTTTTTTGACTTTTTGTGCATTGTAAAGCCATTATTAAACATAATTTAAAATCAAGAAATGTTTTATTGAGGTCAGAACCACCTGAAATACATTATTACCCAGGATTCTACAGCCTTAAATTCTGCTCCACAGGAGAAATGCCTGTTGGTGGACTGTGATTAGTACATTTACATTTAGTTGCTTAGCAGAAGCTCTTATCTAGGACACATACAATCTTTACACATTACCCATTTATACTGTATGGTATTTGCTGAGCCAATTCTGTGTTAAGCACCTTGGTCAAGGGTACAACTGCTGTGCCCCAGCAGGGCATAAAAATGCCAACCTTTGGTTTACAAGTCTTGCTCCTTACCAATACACCACACTGTTGCCCTATTAGCATTGCTAACCACAGGAACACAGTATAAGTTTCTACCCAGGAACAGACTTGTGTTTGATATTCATTTGCTTAAGAGGTGCTCCTTAGTACATATTATTCAATATACAACCGAGTAGTTATGGAAGCAATTCAGGTTAAGTACCTTGTTCAAGGGTACAACAGCAGTGACTCACTGGGAAATTGAACTTGCAATCTTCAGGTCACAAGTCCAGGTCTTTAACCGTAATGTCACACTGTGTAAAAGCATCTACAATGACAGCTGAGGCACAGGTGTACTCAATGAGTTTGAAAACAGAATTCTAGTTTTGCAGGAGGAGAAGATTCAATTAAAAGAAAATGGGTTAAATATGAAAAAACTTAAGTGTGCTAAAATCGTGGGACTAAAGCTCATTAATGAAGATAAATGTAATTAGGAAAAGCAAAAATAGCAGTTTGATAATCACAAGGGGCTGCAGAAATCTTTAATTTGCTGTCAGCTTTCCTAGGCATGTTTAATACTGTTGGACTGACAGATGAGATGACTTATTTAGTATATAAGTGAATATGCAGTTTGCAAGATAATAGTAGGGCCTCTGATTTTTTGCTTCTCTTAAAATGTTCCTTCTGACACTTTATTCTACAATGTTTATTATGCAAATATCTGTTTCTTGACATTCTGTTTGTTTGTCTGTCCTGCTTGCTGTTTTCACAGGTTTGCATAGCTTTCTGTGACTGCTCAAATTATAATAATGACCTTGAAGTAATTATCACGTCTAACAAGCAAGTAAGAATTTAGTAGGTTGTTACAACTGCCAACATTTTTTGAAGAGCAACAACACTATAAGAGGCAGGCTAACATTTCATGAATTGAAAATAGTTTTGTGCAGAGAACAGTTAACCTTGTCTGAAAAAGCAGGGAATTAATTAAATGCCATTTGCAGCGCTGTGGTTTTCTGTGACGTTTTGTTTGTTCTATTCATTCTATCAGACACAGTCTCCCATGAAGACATAAGAAAATCAGACACAGTCTCCCATGACTCACACAGGCTGACTGTTAGCTACTGTTTTTTGTCCCCTATGGTAAGGCTGGTGGTAGAATTGGTAATTTCAGGAATGTGTCTTATTAAGGTAAAGGCGCACCATTTGTGGGCATGATCATAAAAGGTGGGAGGAAGATGAAAAAACAGCAGTTGAGCCGGGAGCTTGAGGAGCTGTCAGACGGAGGACCTTGTGTTTTACATTTCATACGGCCAAGTCATTTCAAGGCCCTTGCAGGGTGGAGAGGGTGGCAATGAGATCCAGATGAAAAAAGACAGGGGAGAGCGTTTCTGGCACTACAGCCAGGGTGCTTCTCTGCTCTCTGATGCGCACAGGAAGAGTGCTCCTCTAAGCGCTCTGCCAGACACTTACTTTTACTTACACTGTAGTCATGTGACCTTGTCCTGCACCTTCAAAGGCGCCTTTACAAACTGAAGCATTTTCATTTCAATCTCACAACACCCATCTCTCCGGCTCATCTGTTTGAGTAATAAGTACATTATCAGCCGTCATATCAGGCAGAAGCCTCTAACGGGCTGCTCAGTACAAGTGCAGTGTGTGAGGGTCAGTGTGGCCAGTCCACATTGATGACATGGACCCTAGGGCGAGGCACCCTAATGTCACTTCAGTTAGGACACAAATGGCTGTGCTTAACACTAGTCAACAGTGCACACCAGGAAACCCTATCATCCTGAGCTTAGAGCTCGCATTTTGTTAGCTGTGATGTTTTACCAGTTTTTTTTTTTTTTTCAAAGAGCAACTGTACTGGTTCTTGATGACCAACTTTCTGCCAGTCTCCATCTAACCCGCATCCCGTGACCATAACATCCAAACTGTTTTGAGATGAGTGCTGACACTTGATTGATTTCCCTGCCGCAGCGGTCAGGCCAGATGCTGCCCCAGGCTGGATTATTGAGGCTGTGCTTCATGGTCAAACATCGCCCAGGGGCCTCGCCACCTCCACCGGAGAGCATGAGCAAACAGTGCCATTTCAGCCACTCCGCCATCTTGATAACAGCCCACAATCCTCCTGCACACGGGCAGCCTGTGCCAAACAGCAATTGTATTACACTTGCCAGAGGATCTTGGCACAGCAGGAGGAAATATTGTCTCAAAGGCTAAACCTAATAATGCAAAATGAGTGCGGAGCTCCGGGGCGATAGTTGCAATGAAACAAAGAACACTGTCAGTTTGAGTCTGAGGACAGTCGTGATGACGTGTGGTGACAGACGATGAGATGTCTGCTCATGTTTTAACTCTGAGGGAGAAGGGTGGTGGCACACAGTGTTTGGGTGTCTTTAAATGTCAGTAAAAAAGAAAGATGAATTAGATTTGACAGAAAGTATTGCTTATAATACTGGGCTCCATCATGCTGCATCACTACTGTTATGATCGCTACCAGAATGAATCTGTATTATGCAAAAATAACCCTCTGCTGAAAAACATCAGGTATACGCACACACACACACACACACACACACATGGCTCAGTCATCAAGACATTTGCTTTGAACACAGGCTGAACTGTATGGCTTGGGTCTGACACCAGCCATTTGTCGTCAATGACTGGGTCAGGAGCAGAATGAATTGTCTCCATTCTGTCAGGGATACGGGTAGATACCAACACCTCTCCTCCAAGAAATTGCACCCACCATCCTTCCATACCTCTCTCATGTAATTAACTCATCACTAACCTCTGGAATTGT
Source organism: Megalops cyprinoides (assembly GCF_013368585.1). Classification (NCBI taxonomy): domain Eukaryota; kingdom Metazoa; phylum Chordata; class Actinopteri; order Elopiformes; family Megalopidae; genus Megalops; species Megalops cyprinoides. Next base: position 27,390,788 of record NC_050590.1, on the reverse strand, counting down.
CCCTGAATCCCTTAAGTAGGCAAGGGTCCACCCACTAATTAAAAAACCCTGAACCCCTCTCTAGTCAACAACTATAGGCTGGTCTCCCTACTCCCATACCTCTCTAAAGCTATAGAATGTGCCGTGTCTAACCAAATCTCCAACTTTCTCACTGTTAACAACTTACTTAACCCTAACCAGTCTGGTTTCAAAGCCAATCACTCCACGGAAACTGCCCTCATTGCTGTAACTAACGCACTTCAAGCTGCAACAGCTGCAGCAGCAACAGCAGCTCTCTTCTGTCCTTATCTTCCTAGATCTATCAGCTGCCTTCAACACTGTCAACCACCAAATCCTACTGTCTGAGCTGTCGGCCCTGGGAATCACTGGAACGGCCCTGGAATGATTCTTCTCCTACATCAGTGGCTGCTCCTACCAAATCTCCTGACAGGGCTCCACCTCTCCAAGTGTTCTGGTGTAGAGAGAGGACAGGAGTGGTCCCAACAACAGATCTAACAGCACATGGCCTGTCGTATCATTCATATGCAGATGATACCCAACTGTTCATTTCCTTCTCTCCTGAGATGGACATTACTCCTAAAGCATCATGCAGTATGTCTCACTGACATCTTGGGCTGGATGAACAAGCAACAGACTGAGCAACAGACTGTCAAACTGAACAATGACAAGTTTGAGTCTACGTCCCAGCATACATCACCCCTCTGTGCAACCTCTCAATTAGCGTTGACAACGCAAAGGTAATGGAAACCACAGCTGCCAAAAACCCAGGGGTAATTTTGGACAGCAATCTATCTTTCAAAGAGCATATTGCAGCCACTACCAGGATCTGCAGATTCCTGTTATTCAACATTAGGAAGATCAGATCTTACCTCCTGAATACACAGCTCAGGTGGTCATCCCGACTCTCAACCTGTCATATATAGACTATTGCAACTCGCTGCTTTCTGGCCTCCCGGTGTATCTCATCTGACCACCGCAGCTTATCCAGAATGCAGCAGCCTGACTGACAGCCAACCTCCCCAAGCAGGCACATGCAACACCTCTCTTTGAGTCCCTCCAATGGCTACTGGCTGCAGCAAGGATCAAGTTCAAGACCTTGCTACTAAACTTTAAGGGACTTAACAGATCAGCCCCCCCAATACATACAGGACATAATCAAGGCCTATAAGCCAGCAAGAGTGCTGCACTCTGCTACCTTGGGTTACCTCTGTGTCCCAAAATACAAAGGCAGCATCTCTCGGAACCGCCTCTTCTAAGTACTGGCTCCCCACTGGTGGAATGAGCTTCCTGCCAAGATTCGGACAACAGACTCCCTGGGCAGTGTTGTGCATGAACACGTTAAAAAAGCGCGTTCATTGAACATGCTCATTTTTTCGGTGAATGGTGAACTTGAACGTATCTGTTTGCAACTAAAGAACGTGAACTTGAGCTTGTTCAGGTTTGCGTGAGATTTGGAATTCTTGGGTGTGTTAAAGTTACTGCTTTATGAATAAACACGGACAGCGTTATTCCATACTTGAGACATATTTATTAGTGCGACTCATCAGCTAGACAGCTCAACAGTTCGCAACCAACTGCCCATATCCTGCATAACAATCACTGTGCATGTAGACGTACACATAAAATAGTCCCTGGACAATACTCTTATATGACAGGGTACATGGTGCACTGTAAACACTGGCTAACTTAAACAATTTTTGCAAAATGGCTAGTCCAAGTGGTGGCGAGTAACAATAGAATTTACTTTGTGATTTGAACTTTTTATTACTTTATTTGCTTTTGCACTTCCACTTGTGAAATACATAACTTATGAATGTACAAGTATACACAACCAGTGGGAAGTGGCAATGATTGGGGGCTGGGGATGGATGGGTAGGAGGAGGTTCTACTGAAAAAGATAAGCTCAGAGCAGCTCATTTAAAAAAATGGAAGAAATTTCAAAATTCAAAATTGTGAACTATGAACGTGACCTTATCCATTTTAATCTGTGTGAACTGAACTTTGAGCTAGCTCTTGTGAAGTGTGAACTTGTACAACACTGTCCCTGGGTGCCTTCAAGAGAAAACTTAAAACTCATCTTTCAACCTGTATCTCTAGTCTACCCTCCTCTCTATCTATCTCTATCTATCCTATCTATCCCTTTAAAAAAAAAAACTCTTCACTAGCTTAGCACTTAACTTAGTATCTTACTGACCTCTTGCAGTACTTCTCGATAACTACTCAGCATAGTGATGCACTTATTTGGAAGTCGCTCTGGGTAAGAGCGCCTGCTAACTGAAGTAATGTAATGTAATGGGTGAAGAGAGCAGCCAGTGATGTCTTCATCTCACCACTGTCAGACGCCCTGTGATTTGTCAGGCACCTGACAGTTGCATGGATGACATCAATGGAGTAGTGTCTATCTTCCAATGAGCACCCACTTCTCTGAAGCACACTGCAGTGCAAAAAATAGCCTTTGGCTATGTATGAGATGTTGGATTGCATTAATATTGCTGTAGCACTCCTGTGCAAATGTAGCAGTGGTGATGTGAGACAAACCTACTGTACAACTGGTGATTCCAACACAGGATTGCAAAAGGGGAAACAGGTACACCAAGGCAAAACATGTTTGTCGAGTGCTGTTTAGCTTTTATTTGTACAGTAATGGGTTTGCATTTAGAGCAATAATGGTTTTTATGCTTTCATTCAGCAAAATGTCTCTACAGCGGGATTGGGTTCACAAAATCCAAAACGCAACCCATCAAGAGAGATGTCTGCCTTTCACACAGTGAACAATAGACAAATACATACATACAATATGCTACACCATATTAAAACAACCAGAGGGGTTTGGGGACAGGAGAGGAGATAGTCTATGCAACTGGAATAGCAGAGGACCTGCAGCTTTGTGTGGTGTTCCTGAGAGCATGTTATTATATTTCTGTTTCCACATCGCTCAGTAAGAAAGAGGCAGATGACGGAACTGTGATCCTTTAGTCCTCTAGGAAAAAATTCCCTTCAATCAAGAAGGTCTCCAGATACAGCAAGGCATCTCTGCTATACTCCCAACACTGGAGATGAACACACTGGTGAGAGGAAGTTTTTTTTGTACAGTGCATTTTTTGGAATTACTTTACAGTCAGAACATACCTATTCACACTTTCTATATTCATTCTTTCAAATATTACAGGTTTAACAATGCACTTTGTTAATTGGACACACTAGGGGATTTCTGTCTCTGAGAAATCTGTTTTAACAATCATATTCATGAGCTAAAGTTTTTAATATCTGCAGTGGCATTATAATTTTAATCCCTATATGAGATTTCTGATGGAAAGAGCTTATGAGACACTGTTCCTAATTGGTCATACTTCCAGCAAAGTTCTTGTTATTTCACCATCTCAGTTTGTCACATAATATCCAGACAACCAGCGGAGGATCTCACTAAATCCAAATCCTTTCTGTGGATTGTTATAGGCAACTGATTTCACACCAATTAAAAGGATACAACTTTAAAAAAATGTTAGAAAGCAGAAACTAATGAGTTAGAAACTAGCATTGTTCACACAGTCTTAATGGAGCACAAACATTTATGCAGCAATTTCAAGAGTTTCTGAAAGGTGTCCTGTGTTATTCTCTACAGTTTTCAGCACTTTCAAAGGAAAGTTCATTACTGCAGGGGTCAAGTGTAAGGCAATTTTCTTTCATGTCAACAATGTTGATTTTCCCTGCCTTTGTTTGTAAGACACCTTGGTTCCCAGTTGAAAGCTTTATGTAATTTACGCTAAAGTGGAGTGAAATAATATTAAATCCACACATCCCCTGAGGATGGAGCGCCAGAAATGGTGATGAGAGACACTTCAGTCAACAGGTACCCTGTAGAATATTAACTCAAGTGCTGGAGGGAGTAAAATCCAGAAGATGCTCTTTGGATCTGCTGGAGTCATCCCTGCTGGCAGACCCAAACTGACAGCCCACACTGTGACGGCATAGTCCAGTCCAGAAAACCTGTCTCTAAGATGCTAGATGTAATTATAGTATGTGGTGAAGATTTAGCATTTCTCTTAATTGGCTAAGTCACCATGAGGGACCTGCTACTACAAATAGTAGGAGTGTTTTACCAGAGTGAGAAGAGAAAAAAAAACAATCTACCATATAATACCTGCCCTCCTGACTACCTAAGGCCTCACAGAACTTGCTGACACAGCTCCCATGGTAACATGTCCAAGACAAGAAATAGTAACATTGAGAGTTTTATTAAAATAATTCATGTGAGTTGTCATCAGAGCTTCAGCTGATGTTTACCACGGCAAAACATTTCACATTTCAAACAATCTGCATCTCTCTCTGGACGTTGTTTTCCATTTGCTGGAGAACTGGGGGGGGGGGGGGGGACTATGGAAAAAATAAAACAGCTTAGGGTAGCAGTTGGTGGTTTTGGGATGCAAGACCCCTTACTGTGTTTCTCTCCCTTTCCAGACTCCCGTGTGGATCGGGTTTTGGTCATGCACAGCAGGCCACGCTAACCAGGAGACTCGGGCTCTGGCTCCACATCGTAGCAAAAGACTGATGATTGGACGTGACGTGCAGCCACTCGGAAAATGAAAGAAAATCGCACCACCATAAATTATTGTTAGAGCAGTTACTGTGTCCAAATTGACACAGACAGGAGAGGAATGTGTATCTATAAATTGTTGATTCAGCACAGCTACAGTATGAGCATACCAGTGAACAATTGTGTGGTTGCATTGGAGATGTAAAGGACAGATTAATCAAAGTGATGTCGTGGAGTGGAGGCTGTGGATTCATCATTTTCCATCATTTTCATCCTGCAATATGTAGGCATTTTCCCTCTTGTTAATAAAACTGAAGAGATATATACTGCAATTGTCAAACAGTGCTACGACCAGAGCTGCACAATGCATGCAGAGTGCCTTTAACTTTACAAAACAGATATGACAATTGTATTTTTTTAACTACAACATAACAACATACATCGTAGCTGTGACATGGAAATATTTTGCCAGCTTGATGGATGAGAATAGCTGTGTCCCACTGCTGTAGCTGTGGAATGTTTTGAAATTAATTTCCTTGCACACTACTAATTGGAAACCTTGGTTTGAGACAACAGCTGCAACTAGGAAACTTCCATTTTCAAAATCTGCTTTCTCCTGCTCATTTTGGTCTGAACCCTTTTGGGGATAGTGTAACTTTGAAAACAACTTCTTCACTTTGAGTGAAGGATCCGGCATACAGTGCACTAGCTTGAAGTTTTCCCTCATGGTTTCACCAGTGATACAGAATTCACAATTCAAACCACCAGACAGAGAAAAGTACACTGCTGGCGATATGTTCTTTTTTGCCTCTGTTACAGGGCCATTTCCATTTGTGCAGCCGCCAACCAAGTCATTTTGGTCTCTGTGAAAAAGTCATTCAGCATTCACATGACTGTCTTTTGAAAGTGTTCACAATCATTTCTTTTTGCAATGTGTAACACAGAGATTGTATAATAATGATCCATTCTTGTACATATATGGTTTCCTTCTTTCCATGGCAAGAAACAACATGTGAATAATAGCAGGGGGAAGCCTATGATTACAGTGTTCTGCTCTGACCAGGGCTCTCTCTGCCATTCTCCCTCTTTCCTTCCATCTCTGTCTCTCTGTCTCTGTGGGTCAGCATGACCTGATCACTGCAGGCTGAACACCAGATCCAATCAGCAGCCCATTCCATTTATAAAATTGAGTTTTGAGGGTGAAGTATCACTCCCAGTCCCATGCTGACAGCCACACAGGCAATTAAACAGGCAACCCTTCAGTTTTATCTGAAGGACCCTGGGGGCAGCACAGACAAGTCAGCTTCCAAGCACATGTTAGCGAAGACCCATTCACAGCAAGTGCGTGCATGACGTCTTTTCAACCCAGTTTAGCTGTCAAATACATTACATTTTACCATTTGGTAAAGCTGACCCTGTCTGCCTCAACAAAGCGTCTATCTGTGGAGCTGATTTAGGCATTGGCATTTTGATCACTTCCTCTCCTATCTGTCCACTTCACAGCAATCTGAATAATTACCCAGTGAAATTTTGCCAAGAAGGTTCCCATTTAAAGCCAGGTCATTCAATGTAGAGATGGCAGGCCTCTCCTAAAATGCTGAGGCTTGAAAAAAAGTAACACTCTCTACGCCACACTTGAAAAAAAATGTGTAAATAATTGTTTTAAAAAGCTTTTCAGAGATTTCCTATCTCCTCTCAACTAAGTCCCGTAACATTATTCAGGCACGCATCAATCAGACAATCTTACAACTATAATTCATCTCATGTCTATCTAATCATTCTATGGTCAGAAAAGCCTAAATTGAAGTCTAAGGGCTTTTTCTGTTCTTATCAAAGCTCTCATTCATGAAAAGTTATTTTCTAGTGCACTACAGAGAAATCTAAATTGATATAATGCATAGCTGAACTTAATACTTCACCCTAGTTGTGCATTTCTTCTAAAGTGTTTTGTTGCTATCACTCTTTATTACAGTTTTTTACAATCATTTTCACACGTGTCTCAATACCATGTCCACTTTTTCAAAACTCTTAACACATTCACCATATCAGTAGACTATGTGAACTAAACTGTGTATACTTTTGCATTGCTTTGATACAAAATGCATTCAATCACCACTTCTTCTGAAATTCACGAATACCTCTCTCAGTCAAGGTTCACCACCAGCAAAATTCTGTACAACTACAGCAAATTTTGCAGACATTTGTTCAAAACAGTTAACTTTCAGTTCAAAACCTAACAAAATTTAGATCACTGTAGATGGAAATATGACAGATTATTCTGATTTTAGCAGAAAGTTTATGAAGTTTTTTTGTTTGCAGCCTTGTTACCATTTTTACAAAAGTGGCCACATTTGCATTGAAATGTGCATGTATATAGGCAAAATATAGATGTAGTTGTTGCTGAAGAGATTTTTCCACTATTACTGCTTTATATGTAAGTCATGGGCTATCAGTGAGAGAAAGTGACCCAAGAATGCAATTACAGTAAATTTACCACATTCAATAGTGGTATCTACAGTATTGTGACAGGCAAAACAACAGATCAAAAGGTTTGTTTTTGGTGTCATGATAGCTGCTTGGCTTCAAATATTTATGGGGCATGGGGGATTGTAGGGGTGGATAAGATATGCTAAAGATTTTTTTCTAAAAGTTCAAGGCAAGGGAGAATGTTGCAGTAAATGTGAAATTCATAAAAATGTGACCCAAAACACAGTGGAAAGATTAACTGATGTGCTCATATGCATGGTTGTTAAGCACACTGTGTTAAGAGTTTTGAAAAAGTGGCCATGGTATTGACATAAGTGTGAAAACGGTTGTAAAAACTGTAACATCCAAGATCCACAAAAATATGGCAAATTAAGTTTTGCTGTTAAGGGTAATGACCAGTAAAGACTAGATGTACTGGATTAGCAACAACATGCACCACAGATCTTATCACCTCAATCTACTGTTGTAACACACATTACAAAATTACCAATTAATTTGGTTGTTTTGCCTGAATTGAATGCATTAAGACATTGATATTTATTAAAAGAATGATACCACATATTGAAATGTTTGGTCAAAAAGATCATACAGGGTCATGAATAAAAGCATGACCTAGAAAAGAGGGCACTGTTGCTCCTTTGTTCAACAGATAGCAATGCACTAAAAACAAACAATGATAAAAAACTACTCAAATTAATACACCCTTAAAAACATCTACCTTCTGAACATCTGTCCTTATCTGGTGCTTATAGAAACATCTAAGAACCTTGTGTTTCTAGTCTACTAGTGTTAAAGAATGCCTGTACTCCTTCCAAGACCTTAGTGTATGCCCAGCAAAAACAACCAGGAAAAGTTTGTGTCTGTGTATCTGTGTGTGTGTGTGTGTGTGCACAGAATTTTGTGTATGTATTTTATCAGTTGTTTTTTTTAAATATAGGCCCTGAATTGCAGGCTCAGCAATTTAATTTATTTCCCCTATTCTTTTAGTTTCTCAGTAATCACAGTGGAGAGCTTTGTTGGCTCCTCGATAGGAACAACATTTAAGATCACTCCAGAAAATGTCCTACAGTTGCATTCAACCAATTTCACCGGCCAACAGGGGCATCCCTCTGTTCTGGCCCGATAAGCACTCGGACTGCACTGTGATGAAGGGGCTGCATGGTAATGAAGCCCGTTTGTGCGGATCATCTTGCACGGATTCCCGTACAATTACCCGTATGAGCGACACCTCTCAACACCCTGACTTTCCCAAGCTGTTGAATCAGCAGCTGGGCTGTTCCACAGAGAAACACTTGAGGTATTCTCATGGATTTCATTCTCTCACCATTCAGTCATCTTGTATACATACAGGCTGGGCACTGACCTGTTTAACCTTGGCAGATCCATTAAAGATTACAAGAACACATCACTTGCATCCTACTGCATGCGATATGTGTATATTCATTCTCACTAAAGACTGGCATTCATACATAAGGGGACCTATTCAGAGGGTGCACAAAGATAAGCCCAATGAAACCAATGTCATCACTAAAGTCACTAAATTCATAGAGAGAAAAGTGGGTTATTTGCAGTTGAATGTAGTGTTAGACAGTGATAATTGGGATTGGGGTGGGTTTACCACTCTTATTGTGTAAAGATTAAATGTGGCAATTTGCGATTAGTACCAATGTACATTGCCACAAACCTTAAGAACCAAGTTCCTCAGCACTGTTACTGCATGTAGCAATGATGCAGGAAGAAAACACAGACATGCAAATGGAGCTTTCAGTGTGAACAAGACCGATAATTTCACCCTTTGGAGAGAAAGTAAATTGGAACCTTATACAGAAGCTATTGAACTGCAGAAAAAGACTGCTCTGCTTCCAGTCACTTCTTCCTCCTACTACGATACCTACCAATTAGCTTAAAGAATGACTGACATTTGCACAGTCTAATTTAATAGGAAACAATAGCAAACATAATCCCTCAGTTATCGTTTCACATGACAGAAAAAGCCCTGTGTTCTCTGAAGCTCATTAGAACTGGCAGAATTGAAGGCTTTTCTATTTATATATCTTCATGAGGTTCACATTCTATTATAACACAGCAGGACTCTGAACAGCACCACACCCACAGAAAAAATGCATTAAGGATTTGTGTATTATTCTTTAGACCTGTTTAAACAACTATGTTAGGGTAAATGTGTCAAGTCTCTGCTCTATTAAACATAAAGCTTGGGAATCACAAATCACAAGTCCTCAAGGGTGTCAAAATGTACTTCAAAAGGAACTACAGTTGTTCCAGTTTGATGACTCAAAAAGCTTCTCAAATTGAAATTGTTTCCACATAGATTATTTTGAAACAAACACACATTCCCACTAAATACAGTGTATTAAGATGCCACTAGCTTTCAGAGTAATCATGACCAAAACAAATTACATGATCAAAGTGTCCACTGATGATTTGCTACATCTGTTAAATTGTCTTTTATAATTTGTAAAATGGCACTTACCGAAGATTTGCCATACCAAACTGTAACATTACATTGTAGGAAGGGAGACTTCCTACAATCTAATCTTAAAAAAACATTTCATAAGATTTTTTCATCTACAATGGCTGCAATAAGGTTCCCAAGGTTTCTTAAGGTTTTTAATTTTCTTAATGTAGGCACAGACTACAGGACTGACGCCACTGTAGGGCATAATGGTTTCATGAAAATCTATGTTCCTAATCCATGTACTATGCTAGCAAAGTATTAATAAGATAATAGATTCGGACAGGATGGGTATTTTAACAGGAAAATTTTAAGCATGAAAGCATACTAAAGCACAACAAGCCAAGTACCTAAAAAATATATGTGTTTTACTTAAGCAGAGCACTAGCAAAAAAAAGTCAGTAAATTCAGTTCATGGTTTACTGTGCTCAGTAAATGAGCAGGTACATTTGTTTGATTGTTAAATCAAACACCAATGACAGCACAGCCTATTGCATGAGCAAAAACAATGCAGTCTGGGAGCCCGAGTGCTGCAGCCATGAACAGCATTAGCACCGTTTCTCAAGCGCCAACAAACATCTGCTTCTCAGCGACACTCTCTTCTGGACACAGCGCAGTCCTCTGCTTTCAACCATGAGCGATGATAGCCACTCCTCACTCCACGCTTCCTTGCCTGCACTTCACCTAACCTTGATAAACACATGCGAACCATCTGGTCACTTTCTCAACTACTGCATTTTGCAAGTTTTTTTTTCCTTTTTTTTCCCTTCCATTTTGTCTCTGACAGGCTTCAAGAACAATGAGTCGCATTCCCTCTCCAGGTCATTGGAGTGAAATGGAGGGGGACTGCTCCGGGCTCACGACAATATATGAAATGAGACTTATGAATATTTAAATAAGTATTAAGTTAATGTGTGATTATGCAGCTTGCTAATGCATATATTAATTTGTTCTTGACCCATTAGATAATGACACTGCTAGATGAATCCCAAACGCTTGTCATGTAACCAAACAGACAGAACTCTCTGTTCTGGAAGAATTGGCTTGTTGTATTTGAAAGCTTGGGAGATCAGCCATGAAATTGGTTCAAGGAAGGTTAAAAATACTGCCTTGTTTAAATATTGGGCCTTTACCTTATATGGGCCTTAGAGAAAACAATGGCAACAGAACTGCATCAGAGTAGAATGTTCACACAATTTCTTCTGTTTCTGCACGGATGCTTAAAAGTTCTTGCTGCTCATGATTAGTTGTCGTTCTGTTAATAAAACTAAAAAAGGAATCTTTTTTCCATTTCTGTTCCTCCGAATCTCTGTCTTTTCTAATTTCTTATTGTTGTAGTTTTGGGGCTTGACAATGTCCCTGAATCATAGAGATTTTACTTCAGGGACATGAGGCAAGCATTCTGTGGCACACTGCATTTGCTGCAGTAATCTTTAATTAGTATGGCATACAGAGGCATGCTAATGCCTTCACAAACACAAAGTGCTCTCTCCCTCTCTAAGACAGGGGAGGGGGTTTAATTGACACTAATGCCAGCTCCACAGATGCCTGTTTCCATCCGTAACATGGCAGCTCGCAGCTCACACAAGAATGCATGTTTCTGTTGATACCATCTCCGCATTAATTAGTCATGGATTTAAATTGATTTAATTAGGCAAACAAATCCAATCACAGATCGCACTCCTGGTAACATGAAATGGGATCATGCAATGATCAGGAGTACGCCAGATGTCAGCCATAGAGGGCAGAATCTGGCTGGTGTGGTTGGTAGAATGTTCAGGTCAGAACACTAGCCCTGTGATGAAGAGGTTGTGAATTCAAATCCCACAGGGATACATCCGCACAGCATTTTGCATCAGTTACCTCTGTATTAACACATATGACCCACTGCTTATGAGCCAGCTTGAGTAAAAAACATTCAATAACTGCAGGATAACACTGACACTAACCTAAACAGAACTGATGTGTATAACACACACATAAACAAAACATTGCTTAAATCTAATTTAAAAAATTTAATATTAAACACAATGCAGTAAGACTGTTAGTCCAGTTCAGTTATCTAACCTGTATGTTTCACAGTGGATGGCTCCACTAGGGCACAGTACCACTCCCACGGACACAAGGAGAGAAAGCACGAGAGAGCGAGTGTGGTAATTGCTTTGACCTTTATCAGAGTTGGCTTTACACAGCCTATGCTTCACAATTAGTTTTAGCCCTCCTGCCTACTCGGGGAATAGACTTGTTGGGAGGGAAATCGACCTAATGATCAGGGTTAGTTACAAGGAGGGCCACCCAGGGAATACATGCTCAGTCCTGAATATGACCAGTGGGTACTGAACCACGCTGGCACAGCTATGACTTTGAATCCACACTCAGCGAGCGAGAGAGAGAGAGAGGGAGAGAGAGAGAGAGAGAGAGAGAGAGAGAGAGAGGCAGAGAGAGATAGAAAGATCTAAAGGAGTGGGAGAGACGTTAAAAGACTCTCTGAGCATTTCAGCTCTTACAATAGGGTTGGGATTTTCACTGAACTCAGAGAGGGCTCAGTCAATCTCTGATCTAATGCCGGCTAGAGGCAGCTGCTCATTCTCCGGGGAGATGCACAAAATGGGCTCATGCTGCAGCAGGCTCTAGGCTGGACGGAGGTGCGCTGGCACCAGTCACACCAGCCTCCACATCTTCCGCTCTGATCACAGCAGCATCCATCAGCATCACAGTCCAGACACAATGGCTAATGGAAATCCCCTTGTGGCGGTTTGCTGCTGTGGTACTGCACACTGCCAGTGGTCTCCAGTGTGTCTTTAGCTGAGCCAGGAATGATTGTCCAACCGTTTATGTAACACATTCACTCACGTCACATTACTAAGATGCAAAGCAAGAGGTTATTGTGCACTGAATGGTCTGGCATGGATTTAGCAGGCAGCACATAGTCAGGTGACTAGCATGAGTGCTTCAAACAGGATTTCAAATTCGAGAATACATCTTCTCAAAGACAAAGGTGGAAAAATTTCTCTTCTTTGAATTCATCTTCACCTGTGGAGTCCAGCTCATGTGTCTTGATTTTTGGGGAATGGCTGCTGTGTTTGAGCAAGTTGGAGTCCACCTGCACAGAGCTACAACAGGCTGTGAAGGGGACGGGAGGGGCACCATTTGGAGGAGTTACAGACAGATGAACATCCTCAGAGCTGGGATGATGTACAAATGAGGCCTCCTGGGAGAAGCTAATGAATGCACATCCCTGTGTCTGCCACCACACATTCATCTGCAACTGGGAGAAACCACTCTGGTCAAGGACATATGCTGGGATAAACCACCCAGTGGCTACTTTGGAGCTCATCCACAGGCATTCCGGGACTGGCTTTATTTAAAGAGGTCATTGTCTTGTATTAAGGCATATTTTAATTACTAATGTGGGGTTCCTCCAATCCTCTCCTGGAACATGTTCCAGGGACTCTGGGAATACTTCATCATCAAATATTGGGACTACCCCGATGTACGGCCAAAGGGGGGGTTGGGGGGGGAGGGGGGCAGCCTTTGCACATACTTTTGTAGGATACAAAAATCATTCCCTCTTGTTTAGGGTTAACACATGACATTGAACAGCACCATTGTTAATCCAGAACTCCCAGGACTGAATGAGAGATGAAGTCTGTCATTTCAATAAGAAGAAATTCCCCTTCGTTAATTAATTGGCAGTGCTGTTATAATGCCTCCACTGTGGTGTTTTTGTGAGCTTGCAGATCTCTAGACATGGGCAGCTTCTGTCTGGTAGTTGGACACACCCAGTTGCTGTTAGCAGAAATTCCATTGAACTCAGTTCCCCATCGATCCAAAGGGAGTCCACATAGATGCAAATGACCTTTTTGATATAGCAACTGCCTGTACCATCCACTTGCAATTATCTTGTCTTCCACAGACTGGAACTCTGAACTCTGCTGATGAGGAGCGACAGAAAAGATAACAGAGTTGAGCAATTAAAATGAGGCCAGATGAGATCCCAGGCTCGCCCGCTGCCACAGAAATATCATCTGCATATTGTCTAAAACACAGACGTGGAGCTTGCTTTACACCCATTGTTCATTCTCATCTCAACACCTGCCAAACAAAGCCCAATTAAAAAAAAAAGAAGTTAAGTAGCCAACCATTTTCTGAGACAGCTGTGCACAACCTGAAAATGCCAAGCTTGAAGCTGCCAGTCATCCGTGCAGGGACAAAGGCGGCATCCAAGTTCAAGCTCCCTGCCTGTCCTTCTATGTTCGCTGCCTGCCAACACATCTAGCGCCGATCTTGTTGCGGGGTGGGGGGGGTCTGATTTAAGGAAACCTCATCCTGCTCCCAGACCTACCTCCCCCCAAGCTACAGCTGACATTTTCAGACTCCATCATCAAGTCCAACGTCTTCCCCTTCATTTTCAGGCTTAATTAACTCCAATAAATAAGGAGAAAATTACAACTTCGCCGTGCATTACGCTAATGGCACTTTTATGATTTAATGTTTGGTATTTTGGGAGACAGATGAAATATCATTCTGTTCTGTGAATGTCTGCGTTTGTTTCTTTTAGCCTGTTTTTCATTCATCTGCATCTTAATGGCGGGTGACGTACATGACAGACTTTATAGGATCTTTTTGCTATATGAACGAGGTAAACGGGAAGAACTGTTTGATGCTTGAGTGAGAGCAGGGCAGATGAGAGGGAGCACAGTGCAAAATCATTTCCGCTGATCAAGAAAGATTAATGTCTTTACCTTTGCACTGGCTTTCTGAGCATGCCAGTAATTGGCCTTTATTGAAAATGTTGGTTGTTGTAAAGTCTTACTACTTCCCCTAAGAGAATCTTGATCATGTTATATGGGACATTAGTATTCACCAATATCCCTGACCAAAACAGAAATCAAACTAATAAGACGATTAGACAATTTGTTCCACATAATTCAGACATGTAATTACATTGGTGTTGAAATATTGTAAAGCAACTGCAAATTTTTCCAGTAAACTTTGAATACCCTGATGAAAATGATTCTCGCCTGTAAAATGTGTCTGTAGGAGGCACATTTTCAGTGCTGGAGACAGAGCTGTAACCTCTTCCCTTCCACTATTTTCTTTGTGGTAAAAATGCAGAGGTCAGAATAGCTCAATTTCTTGCAGCCTACACAAAGATAACAAATTGGTTGCATTTAGGCACTGTAGCATGTGCTGAGAAAAATGAACACTGTATAAAAGTTACACTGTATAAAATGTACAGATTTCTCCAGAAAAACCTGAGCTACCTGAAAAGCATCCATTTCACAATTATATTCCATTTTGCCCAACAATGCTTTATGCCTTTTTTAGACTGTTATAAGTGTATAGGAACTCAAACAGACTTTTACAGTATCAAGACAGCTGTATTTACCAGCCCTGTGTCTGGCCTGCCTCCTTCAACCTGCCTTACATGCACCTGGAGGCAACCGTTTGCTTCATTGGATAATACGCATATATCTAACCTAATTTCAAGAAGAAGTGTGGCTTGTTATACCCTTGTCACTCAGTTTTCATCAACCATTATTCAAGTGAAGCAGTCAACACTTCTTGTGGAAAACCTACCCTGAAAGGCAAGGCAGTGGTCAGTTCAAAAGTGTTCAGTTACCTGTGCTGGTTGTTTAAACTATAATGAAGTAGCTAGTGTCACCAACATTAGCCATATTTGTCAGTGTAACTAACACAAGCAGATATGCCTTGCCTTGGCAAACATTGTTTTAAGACCAACAGTCTAATGAACACAATTGAATGTAGTCTGCTTATATCCAGCACAGAAGCCTCTTTTCCACTCACTGGCCGGTAGACAAGCTAGACAATTAACAAGCAAACAACAGGCCAATAGGGCTGTCAATCAAGCAGACCTTGTAGCTTCATGAGAAATGCCTACTGTGTGCCCAGAGCTGGCAAATCACTCACTGCCTGACTGCTCTGCCTTTGTGTGCACAATTCATTATCTTACTTCAGAGTACTGTGGTCACCAGACACATTGTCAGGCCTGACACATGGCTGGTAAGTGCAGCCATGTCCAAGATAAATGTGCTAATGGTGACAAAATAAATACATGAAGGAACTGTTTTATTCCAAGGATGTGCTCCAGCTGAGTTTCAGCAATGTGTAGCCTGGTCTACTCTGTGGACCCTTACAAAAAAGCCCACAGGGACATCAGAAGCCAGGAGAGCAGTTTGAGGAAGACAGCACTTCTGTCACACCAGAGCGCCACAGGAGATGGAGCCAAGGCCTTAGCTACAACCCCCTGAGATTTCAGTCCTGACTTAACCTCAGAAATCAGTTTTAATTGGTGTGTCACATTGTATTACCAACAGTAAAATACAGAGAGACTGTATTGCTTATGTTTGTTAGTACTCCTCACAATTAAGGACGATTATCTCTTCTTTCAGTTGGAAGGGAAAAGTAACACATAAAAGACATTCTTGTCGTTTGAACATTCTCTGCCTGCTTAAATCTCATTTGACAAAAGCTTGAGCCTGTGTATGTTTAAAAGACAATTAACAAGCAATCTTTTTGAACAATCTTTTAATCTTTTTGTTTTTGAAATGCTAAACCAGCCATCCTTGCCAGGACAGCTCGAACATCATTGCTAATTCATAACATAATTTTATTATTGATGAAATTCACAAAGGACTGTTGGGTAATTAACTCTAAGCCGCTGCACTGTGATGTCACAATGTGCCAAACAAACAACAGGTGTGCTTTTGCATCTCCACATTCCCTGAGCATTCAGGAAAAGGTTATTAAAATAAATGCTTAACATCCCAAAGCATTTATATTAATCTCCTTCCAGGTTGTGTGATATATATTCATTATTTTAATCTCATTAGTGAAGTAATCCCTCTGCATGTAATGACTCCATAGATCGGATATCTCATCAAATCATTTATCTCCATTTCCCACATGTTCATTTTTCATCGTAGGGCCAATACACATTCTTTGAAATTACTGTAGACTTGGTTCTTAAACTACAATGCTGGACGAGAGGGAATGGGGGAGTTGTTATCCTGTGTATATGAACTTGGTGGAAAAGCCAACACAGAACAGATTCCTTTTCATAGATCACCATGTATCACATCATCAAAGCATCAAAGTAAAACCAAAAGAAAATAAATGAAAATATAAAGATATATACGTATGTGTATATGTGATGTAAATGACTATAATGTACACATAAATGTATGTGTGTTTCAATATATTCACAGCTGACTGGACAGTTCACTCTGTTACCAGAAACCCTGAGTGTTCTGAGCATTTGAAGTACTTCCAAAGAGTGTATGCATGCTGTTACCTTTGACCAACTTGATTACAAGGCAATGAACATAACATGTCCACCTAAGCTGATGTCCAAGGGATACCAAAGTTTTGCCGCATACTTTGACATAAACATCACTCACAAGCCAAAAGCCAGTGGCTCTGATAAAACCTGGGCTGTGCTTCCTGCTGTGACACCCCCCCCCCCCCCCCCAGCAGATTTTTAATGGAGGTATAGGTTGGAAATGATGAGAGCTCCTGTGTGTCACCCTCACCTCTAACTCAATGCAGTTCTCCCTCACTCTAAGTTAGTTACAGATTACATTGTCAACATGGATGTCTGGAGAGCCAGAAAATGGGGTGTGACGCACAGGGTTTAGAAACCCCAACAGGAGTGGGGATGCTGGCACTCCTGTTGGTTTTTTTTTTTAAATGTGTCCCTATGATTAAAATGTGCACAGTTCTGGAGGAAGGCTCCACACTGTGCACAACATCAGTGAGATAACATCCCTTACGTCTGCTTTAAATAACCATGGACAGGTTGTTCTCTTATTGACTGGAATCCAGCAGCAGGTGGTGAGAGTTAAAAGCTATCTCTGGGGACGCTGCCTCTCTGAGCCAAAGAGGATATGTATATCACTGCAGAGGCTCAGTGAATGTTAACGTGATACGTGGTGCCAGACATTGAACAGCAAACAGCAGAATGGGCATCATGGCTTCCTACGGACCTGTCCAGTGGACAAGAAATTAAGCTGAGACCAAAACAAATCATCTGAGGCTCATTTCTCTTGCAAAATCTGTTTCTGCATGCTCATTAGAAATATACTGTGAATGGCTGTGTGTATGTCAGGTCCTTAACTACGATGGTCAACAACTATGATAACTGCATCATACAAACAGGCTGTTAATGACTCAACTCAACACCTTACTGAAACCACAAATAGTATGTGGATTGTGTGTGATAAAGAGGTAGAGCACATCAGCAGTCTGATTTTATATGTCCTTTGGGCCTTAGGCAAATTTTGTTCCTTGACACTGAGCTCCTCCAAAGATACAGTAAAAAGGTAGAACTTGTGAGAAATAGGTTCTGTTTAGTGATGTCTCCATATTGTGTTGACATTGCCAAGGCAGCAGCAATTTCTAATTTCATTACACCAAGGTTTAGTGCTTTTTTCATCCACAATCAGAGAGAGCAATCAATTGTGCTGACTGCACTTTTGTTTTAATATAATGTATCAGATCAATAGCTGTCCACTACACCCTCTAACATTCAGTGCCCACTTTGTTTTCATGAGGGGAGCCATGGAGAGGCATCCTGCAGTTAAGTGCGTATTACCGTTTAGTTCACTTGAATAGATTATAGATTCTTTCATGGCTATGCTGCTAACTCTTCTGTCTGACATTTGCCTGCTTTTTCTGCTTCCAATCCTTGGCTTTTTTAAATTTAAACTTATCGACAGATGTGTGATCATTGTTCATTTGCTACATTATGTTTAAGTGACAACATATGCTCTTTGCTCATCATTTAAGAATTAACAGATTTTCTGCTTTATTCCATAGCTCTCATTTCAAACTCAGGTGGTACTTTTAATCATAGCTTAATCATTAAAAACAAGAATAAAAAATTATAATATACAGCAATGACATCATTCTAAGACAGGGAAAAAAATCATTTCAACATGTGAAAAACAGGACTAACAAACTCATCTGAAAGACTACACAAGTCCTCCATCCGCACAGAAAGATTAATACAGCGTGAATAATTTTCATCAAATGGTGACAAGCGCAGTGAACCGCAGTTAAAGTGCTTGATTCGACATTTGTAATTCTCTCTAAGGAGGGAGAAAAAAGAGTTTAAACTGGCATGATGACAAACTGGAATAATTCTGCTCAAAGTCAGAATATTCATATACTGTTCTATCTTATTCCAACATGTCATTTGCAATGATGGCTGTGAAAACAGGTGCAGCTCATCACCTGCTGGTGTCTTTTGCTGCATGGCATGCTCTATAGTTTTTTTTTCATCTTTGTTTGCAATGTCAGCTCTGATCACATTTGAAATGAAACAATTACCCTGACATACTGATTACTATTATGATTCACAATGCCTCACTAACTTAATGAACACCCGTTGACTAATTGCTCAAAGTCAAACTCATGCTTCGTGCCTTTCTTGCAGTTAATTCAAGCTTCTCTTTCTGTTGTGAAACCCCTGCTCTCTGTTCCAGGTCAGTCCCTGTAATGATCAAGTGTGAGCAAAACTGAAAAACACAGGATGCTCTCAGATCCAGATTTTTGCCCCTTTGTACCTGACACAGGC
This sequence comes from Megalops cyprinoides, assembly GCF_013368585.1. Taxonomy (NCBI): domain Eukaryota; kingdom Metazoa; phylum Chordata; class Actinopteri; order Elopiformes; family Megalopidae; genus Megalops; species Megalops cyprinoides. Next base: position 27,371,693 of record NC_050590.1, on the reverse strand, counting down.
ACATAATGATCCTGAAATTAAAGAGATACTCCTAAGATCAAATGAAACTCGTAACATTAAAGGGATATTTGCCATCTTGAAGGGATACTTCTAACCTCAAATGAATGCCCCTAACATTAAAGGGATTCTTCTAACAATAGATGTATTTCTAGATTCCACACAAAATTGGATGTTATGGTACTTCATGCTAGATGATTGGTTTGGGAAAGGGTCAGATGAATACACATACTGCTACCATGCACCACTGACTTGTGTCCACATCTGCAATACACAGACTTGACTTTCTCATAAAACAAACAAAAAAGTGTGGCAACATAATTGACTGCACTAATGGGTGTGCCCTAAGGGACAATTAAGGGCTAGGGCATTTCCATATATCACCACCCCATCTGCTGTCACTAATGCTGAAAAACCTAGAGGCATAACTGAAGTAGGAGCCAGGAAATGACTAATTGTGTGCTTTTTTTTGTATGCGCTAGAAAACTCCAGCACATTCTACAGGAGAGGCACAGATGCCCCGTGGCGCAGAAGGGCACATCATTACATTATATTACTTATTTGCTTGGCAGACTGATTCAAGGCAACTTACATAGCTCACAACCGACATGTTATCCAGTTATGCAGATGCAAATTAACTGAGACATTTCAGGACAAGAACATTGCTCAAGGGTTCAGCAGACGATCAACAGAGGATTCAAGCCTGCAACTCTGTGGTGTCACAGCCTGTTCCCTAGTGACTATGCCTACTGCCTCCCAAAGACACTGGCATGACAATACCTAAGAGGACCCAACACACCCATAGGAGTGCTCCCTACCAACTCTTTCTGAAGAGTGTTTTCATTTAAGAGCAGCCATGAATAATTAATGGTTAACCTATTATAAGGGATGGTGAACCCAATCTTTGGTGGCTTTTGTTTAAACCTCTTTCACACAAAATGCAATTTTCAACAGAATTTGAAATCTCTACCAGAGTGAAAATATCACCTCTATTTTAAAAGTGTTTATAGTCAAATTCAATCAAACATAATTGAAGTTATAAAGTTCACATTAAGTAAAAGACATTCACAGTATATCCATTTTCTACAAATAATGTTGTTGCTAATATAATAATATAACATGTACCATTTGTTTATTAATTCAATTACAGTCTAAAAAAGATAAACTGGTGACACAAGCTTTAGGTGATAAATATGTGATAAATCCATTTATCTGTGCAATACTACAGTCAAATCCAATGTAAATGCACACAGATGTGTTCTGTTTTAGCTGACAGAGATGTGACGAAGCAAACATGATTCTCAACTGCATTTACAGATCTTGTGCAGAGAGAAAGATTCCATGTGACAGTCTTAACGTTACTGAGGTTAAAAAAAACAGCCTCTACAACAGTAAGCAATAACAGCTGCACAACCACATCTGCTCAGTGTGTGCTAATCACAATGCCAAAAAGATCATTAACTCATATTACTATGCAAATACCTTTATTATTTATTCTGTCCATTAATATTTGAAGAAAAGCTTTTCTTTTCATTGTGCACTCAACTATGCAGATGAGTCATTTAGAAATGTGCCCCTTTCACTTCCATTTCAAAAATTAAACGTATCTGTTCATTTATAGCAGAGGTCTTTGTATGTGAAAATGATGCATTTGGTTATTTGACAAGGGCCGTGATTATGAATAGGCCTTTTTAGAGAGGCTCCTGATTAATGTTCAAACAGCTTCCATTGCAGAGAATGGCAAGGGCTCACAATTGGGGATTTCATCGTCTGCAGTAATTATCATCTCATGGACAAAAACATTGCAGAGGACTTGTGGAGGAGTGTAACAGGAATAGTTCACATTACCTTGTTTTTTTGTTTCATTGTTACAAAAGAGGTCAAACCTTGCACCTGGATCCTGTAAAACCCAAACACCTGATGGGTACATCTAGAGAGTGAATCTCAAAAGATATTGCTGAAAACTCTACCTTCAAGAACAAATGGAATGATGAAGTATATTAGACACACAAGTGATAAGTTTGTACAAACAATGGAAACTGAGTGTCAGGGTTTGACCAGATGTTCGCACCTCATCATACAATGGACAGTGGATGTAACAAATTGTAACGCAGGCAAAAAGCATTACAGGAATGCACTACAGCAAATTCACGTCAGGTGACTAAACTGCACATTCCCTTGGTGCATTACCTGAATATGACAATTAAATCACAATTAGAACAGCCGTCCGCCCAGGAGGGAGACACATTGTCCTATTGAGAGAGCCGCATGATTGGACAAAACCCCTAATCCCCTGCTGAGAGACCCACCATGTGTCTGATGTTTTAGTCAAAGTACACTCACGAATTTATGATTTGTTTCTGCCAGCATGTAGATCAAACTATTAACAGACAAAGATAGCCCTGAAATTCCAAAAGAATGCAACGCACTCTCACACTCGCCCTCAGGTGTTAATTAAATTTCCATTGACTTTTTTTAGAAAAGCAATATTTCACATATGCACACCTCAGCTCATAAATCGACCGTGGCAGTGACAAACAAAAGGAAAAAAAATACAAAAATAAATCTCATTTAGAAACAATGCTGATTAAAATGCTTCCTCTCTTTCCGGGCCTCTGAATTGATTTGCTGACCGTGGGCTTCCTGAGCATCTCCACCAAGCTTCACAGCCAGGCGAGATGCATCGCACAGAGTGGCGCGCACATTCATCATGGAGGAAGAGGTGACAAAACAGGGGAGCTTTGGACACTAGTTACAACGAGTGGGATATTATTAGCGCTGAGTCGTGGTAACCGCTGCCATTGACCTAATTTGGGCTATCCATCCCAACAACTCTCTCTTCCCTGCACAATTGTTCTGTTCCATGTGCAGCACCATTTATTTTTCCTTTCTGTTTTTATGTGCGGAAAGTGCTCCCTCGCACCTTGGTGGAGGAATGATGAAGGGAGTACCTCTGGCCACATGCAACAGCTGTGGAACAACACGTTACCAGTAACTGCACATGGCCATTTTTACTGAAATATCCACATTTCACCAGCCTCTCTATGATTCTCTGAGTTTCTATATATTAAGAGTGCTATTCAAGCAATGCATTATGAATTTGAGCCTGCCTAAGACAGCACTAGGGTTGTGAACATGCTGATAGATCAACCCCTTTTGCCCTTGAACTGTACCAAAATATCTCCTTTGAGTGAACCGACAGTGGCATTCCCTCAGAGAGGAGGAGTGCGATGCTGAGCGATATGAGTCCTTCGAGCCAATGCCATGACAAAGGGCCAAAGGAGCAATTTGAGCAACGAGGGCCTCTCCGCCTGCCATGGCACCTTGATCTAAAATTGAATTCAACTACAAAGAGTGCTATCAAAGGCTTTGAACATCAGACAGGGAAGCCTCTCCAAGAGATTGAGTCATCTCTAAAAATATTTTAATCTCAGAGTAATGGTGTCTTGTGGGGTGAGATACATCTGTGGCTCTGGTTAAGGGTCAAAAATTTTTTTGGTCTTGTACACTCCACAGCTCTAAACCTTAGCTCTTTTTAACTCCACCCCAGTCCTGGACACAAACCAAGCAAAAGCCAGGCAAATGGATCAATAAAGGGCTGACAGAAGGGCTGTGCTGGGATCACACATGCATGTGCTGACAAATACTTTCAAAAGCGTTACACTGCCATAGCTATCATCCGCCCTTCCTGTTTGAACAGGCCCGCCATTCTCCACACATGGAGAATGGATTTATGGATTGCTGTCGCAGGGTTTTACAGATCGTTAAGAGGCTGCACTATGAGAAACAGTACTGATGAGTGCTCATGTGTGAAATTCTGGTGCAGGGGCTGCCTTGCTGTAGGGGAGGCTATGTTACTGTGCCTTGAAGATATTGTTCTGTCACAGTGACCAGTAAGAAAAGGATTGACAATCTGACCATCTCCAAACCGTAGGCTCCAGAGCAGTGAAACCTGGCTCAGGTGTAAAATTGAAACCACTGGAGAATCCAACTTTTGGCCCTCTGAACCATCAGATTCCAGGTAGGCCTTCAATTATAGGACAGCTCAAACTTCAGTGAGATTGTAGGGTAGGGTCATATAAATTTGAACACTGCGGTGCTTCCTGCTCACTGTGTAGTTTATTCCATTAAATGTATGCTAATGCCATTAGCCCCCCTTTCTCCATGGCTCAGCATGAGAGTAGTACTGAAGCAGGCCTAAACGCCTTCCCCTCTCCCCCTGGCCCTCCTTACTTGATTCCCTCTTAGCAGGCTGTCAGCTCTCACACTCTGCTACCTCTGCAACTGATAATGTGCAGTGGCACGATTCCCAACACTCACACGGTGTGAGTTTCTCTGATATCTGCCCCCCCCAACGTTGACACTACCTCCATATACAGAGCTATAGCCTGTCTCTCAGCACCCACTGGGATAGCAGCTCCGTTGTTTCCAAAGATTTCCCTCCGTCCGGCTTGACTGGTCTGCCCCAAATAGGTGAACTCTCCGTATTTGTCAGCACCTGAGTCTCTGTGCTCGTGTAACGTCTCGCGGCGCCCTTATTTGCTCTCAGAAATAGCTCACATTCACACGTCTCTCTGGGCAGAGCGGCTTCACCCCACATAATGTTATCGCACTTCATGGCCACTGGGCCATCTCCCCTCACACACAAGAGCACTGGCTCACCATCCACACATCCCTTCACCACAGGCGCTCGCCGGCGGAGGTGCCTACGACACTGAGAAGCGGCTGGAGAAGAAAAGAAAGGGCTCCAGAACCATGATAGGACTGACAGTTCCTCCTGAATAAGACTCATTATTTCAGAACAAACCCAGCCTCTGTCAGCCTGTCTTATGCTCGTCTATCTGCCATGCCCAGGTAATGGTATTATTTCAGTAGTCAGCCACACATGAGAAACAGGTATAGACAGGTGATGATGCACTGATGCACTGTGGTATTACGAAGGTAAAAATCTTTCCCTATGTGGCTCCCTTTGCATACCACTGTTACCTATAAATTATTGTCGATACACACAGGAGAGGTATGCTAAGGTATGCTCCTCCTTGCTGGGCAGGAACCTTAAAGTTTGAACAGGTTTCACAGGCTAAAACATCCAAGGCAGACAACTACCAGCCTGTGCACTCAAATTAATTTGTGGTTGTTTGAGAAGTAAACAATAAAACAGAAGGGATAGTTTATATGTGAAGGAAAAATATTAAAGAGCAGATGTCTGAAAGGGTTTGATGGCTTTGGAAAATGGTGTTGTTAATTCTCAGTTGTTAGTCATTGTTCCAGCGGCTGCCAGGCATTCGAAGTGCTGCATTTTGTTTTCACGACATTTGTGCCAATTTAAGTTTGGCTGCTTGAGATGAATGTGTTTTCCCTTTAATTCTGCTCATCAAAAGTACAAAAAATAGTGGGGATTGCTTGCAAAAGAAAGTGTTTCATGTCAATACCTGCATTGTCTTCCTCAAGATAAACATCATCAAATATAATAACACCGGAAAGGCTTTTCAGACATTTTCCTGACATTTTTTCTGTTCTCTGGCTTTTATCTTCGTTATGATTAGGCCTAAAGCCTACCAATCTGCCACCAAATCAAAGGCATAGCCATTATAGAGAATTACAGTGTCCAAAACAGGGCTAAAACCTGCCATTTGGACTTCCATTTTCTACCAGCTGTACTATCAAGCTGTAAGTGTAATAGTGGGTTGTTTCTTTGCATTCTGTTCATTATGAATTAAACTTGATATTTTGATGTGGTCAGGGTCACTATGTTTGTATTATAAATTGGTATATACATATTTCACACTCTCCATTCCCTCTGTACACCTTGACAACTCATTAAACCACAATCAACAGTGAGCAGTGGAATAACAATCTGTGTCATCATTAAGCATTCACTCTAATGATGCAGTGATGTCACCCCCGGCATAGGGGGCTCCCAAGTGTTCCTGACATTTTCAGCCATGCTTCCCTGTACACTCCTGGTGCACTGCAAAAATAATGACATCTTTATACCTTTTTCTCCTGAATAATAAATACATGCAGTGACACCACCAGCCAGCCCAATCCCAAAGCCTTTTGATTCACAGCACTGTGCACCACACGTTCAGTTCGCACAGGATTACCTTGGGGATGTCTTTTTCCAAGAGGAAATACACATATTTCCCATTACCAATGGTCTGAAACTCTGAACATCAAAACAGGCTCTGAGTGACAATATGAGACCAGTTCCAAGATGGTTTTTCTTACACAAATAGATTGGCTGAAAAAGAACAAGCAGGAAGTTGGTTCTGTTGTCCTCCTGACATAATTGCAAAGTTTGTATATACATCTCACAAGAGAATATGATATTGGAAAACAAGAATCACTCACTCTAATTACTGTGCAATGCACTACATTAGATGCAAACCAGCAAATGTAATCCTTACAGTAAAATGCCTGCTATTTTATGTTAAAAATAAGAAAATCTGTACTATGCCTTAAAAAAATCTTTGCACAATTCTTTAGAGGAAATACACAAAGACACATTTCAGAGGAATCTGCTGCATTCAAGACCAAATCAATTGAATGTATAAGTGTAATGAACATGGCAGAGGATAAGTGAAAATGAATGGTTTCACAGCACAGGACTGCTTCAGAAGACTCATTAGACAACAGCTGTGCCTTTAGCTTTTCCAGGGCAATGCATCCTCAGAAAGGGAATAATGTAGAATAGCCCAGGAAAAGCTTGCTCTCAATAAGCTTTAAGGTTTCACCATAGAGAGGTGTGGACCCTTTAGAAAGTTTGTGTATGGGGAGGAGAGGGGCTTTTCTGCTCTCTCCAAGCTGTCTGTCAAGATGTGCGTGTGGTGTCAGTTTGTTTTGTTGAACCTCAGCCTGAATGATGCCATCTCTTTCAGGGCCTTGAGCTCAAGACCCGGAGGAAACTACTAACCAAATTATACAGTATGCAGATTACTGTCAGAAGCCCTCCTGAGCCTGGGTCTCATTTACATAGGGATAACATGCCAGGGAACGGCCATTATTGAAAACAGATTTATGAAGGGAGCCTCATGAATAAAAGAAGCCCTGCATATAATGCAGGTTTATTGTATTTACATGGCTGCACATTATGAAGATTTTAAGAGCTGTGAAAGAGGAGAAGCCACAGCACACTAATTTTGAAGAAGACTTCACAATTCTCAAAGAAAATGTAAACCCACGCTGCCCTGTTGTGTACTCATATGGAACAAAAGTGATATCATATCACCGGTGTCTAATGCATCCTCCAGCAAATGGTGCTGTAGCCACGCAGTGTCCTGCAAAGAGCTTGTTTGGAGAAGCTGGTCTCTCACAAGCATCTTGATGTTGTTGAATGTAATGCTGACTAATTGGTGCGAAGCACTCTAGTTGTGAGGCTTGCTTTGAGAATGTACTGTATATATGTGCATGTGTGTGTGTGTGTGTGTGTGTGTGTGATATACAAACACTATATGTAACAGAACACATAGTTTAATATGGATGTACTGTAGATGAAGCAGGTGGACAGCTGCTGTCTGAGCTGATGAAATGTATATGCAGATGAAACTCAAGGATTGCAGTGCAAGCTGGCAGTGTTAGCTCCCCTCTCATCCTCCTGCGATTATTTCCTCCAAATGAAGTCTTCCCAGGTAAAGTGAGAGCAAACATTCAGACAGAAAGGTTTATGACTAGTTTATCAGGGGAGAGTAAACTAGTTATGCCGGCGTGTGGAGTGAAGATCCACATACTCTGCATGGATGTCCAACTTGGCTTGTGAACAGTAAAAAAACAGTAAAAAATATAATGGAGAATGGAATAAAACTAATACATACAATACAAAACTAATATATTCTCAGGCATATGGTGCTGTGCAGTAGAGCTTTCATCAACACAAACAGCCATCTCTTTGGAACAGTGCGCTTTGATATCTGGCCATTGCTGGCACAGCTCACTGAATTTTGTGATTTTTATGTTTTTAGAGCATTTTAAGCCACCTGTCAAATTCATCTATTTGAAATGTCAACAAAAGGAGCTTTTTAATGTTTACTACTGGTACATCAATCAAATGACCTCCTAGGGAGAATACACATAGACAGCAAGATGCAAAGAATACAGAATTCTTAGAAAAAGAATATGAGAAACCCATTTCCACTTTAAAACATGGAGGACACCTTCTCACTAACAGTGTTATAATGATATCTGATCAACCAGGACACAGCAATAAACATCTTTAAAGGTAAACCAAATATTGGCCAATCTTTCCCCATTACTGTTTTTTCCCAACAAATCCAGTAAGTAATTAATGAAAATGTTTCTCACTCAACATTCATCTCTCTCTCTCTCTCTCTCTCTCTCTCATATCATGACATTAACACAGTACTCATCCACTGACAGCATCAGGTCTACTATTTTCACTATCTTACAATCCACCAGTGTTGAATCTCTCTGAAATAAACACCTCCTGTTTCTCATTTTTCAGAACCTTACTACTCAAAAAACATAAATCCCCTCTCTCAGGCAGATAATTTTACCCACTCACATAAATTCCCACTATGAGTTCAAGCGTACTGGTTTTTTTTTAAGTGACAGCCTACACGAGACTAATGCCCCGTTACACTGTTATTGAGTCCCGAAGGCACATCTGTAGGTACTAGGAGGCACACCTTGCTTCAATGCTGGGATCATGGATTTGAAACCACATCTTAGGCATTGCATTAATATTATCAAAGCTAATGCCCGGGCAGATGTTTGAGATTCCCGTGTAATCCCCAGCTTACCCAGGACCATGAACTGTATGCCCTCAGACCACATTGGCTCCACTGCCTCCTCCAGAGTCAGCAATCTGCAGGTTCCTGCCAGCAAACACTGCTCGCAGAATGTCAAACTTGGGAGCGGGCCAGCAGCACACGTTATTCCCCACCTATCCAGAGGGAGGCAATGTGCACAACTGTGAGGCCACAAAACAAGGGTATTTAGATGGCACCGAATGAACTTGACAAGTACGTACAATATTCTCCCTGCTATTCAAATGTTGCCTGATTTCTGCTGACAACAGAAAATGCCAGTCATGTCATTCCCTTGTAGCACTGTATTAAATAAGCAATGGGCCATTGTAACTAATCACTGGTCCACATTCAGACCATTCCAAGGTGCTTGTTGCCTCCCTCTTTGGCACTCTGTATTAAAATGATGGATTGGAGTAATAGCCTTGCAATAGACTGACGCCTTGTGCTTTGGTGCACTCGTACATCAAGCTGCAGCATGCCATAGGTATAGAGAAAAGCTCAGGCTCTGTCAGCCATCTAGACAATTTTTCCAGTCATTAGTCCATTTTAGTCATGCCTTTAAAATGCCCACAAAGCTCATGTTGAAATAAAAGGACTATAATGAACAGTACCCACTTTCACTGGCACACTCATTTCATATAAATGGAGTGATTTTTACAAAACATCAGCTTGATGGACTGTGATTAAAATCACTG